>NC_136829.1:1106195-1585164 GCF_951394365.1 Tetrao urogallus
TGTTGCTGCAGCATGAGGCCCTGAGTCCTGTGCTCTTGCTGCCTCTGGGTGGGTCTTGGGCAAGCAAATTTCTGCCAGGCACAGTAAGCCTGCCACTGGATGCCAGTACTAAACATCCCTGGGAGCATCCACTGGCTGTGCTTGATGTGCATGCACGTGCTGGCTCTGTTGGGTGCCACTTAGGATAAGAACAAATGAATTACAAGATACCAGGACACTGTGGAGAGCAAATAGGGAGCTGTGGGGTGCAGTAGGCCCACACTGGCCCTCTTGCCTAAGGAAACAAAAGGGAGGGGATCACTTGACAGAAGGGATACGTTTTCAGGGCAACCCTAGCAGATATGAAGTCTAAAAGCAGCAAAGCTGGGGTTACCAAGGGGATGAGCAGGTGTGGGCTGTTTATTTGAAGGGGTTGAGAGCGATGGGGAGGAGTAAGAAGGGAGATGCTGTGGGGGTGGGAGGTGAGCATCCCAGTGCCTGCCAACACTGCTGCTTGGTGCTGAACAGCTGCTGAGTTGTCACAATTCTGGCTTTGCAAATAAAAAGTTTGCTATATGACTGTTTGTTGCGTGCAGCAGACTATGCTGGTTACATTTTCTGCTATAAATGAGAGCTGAAGCAGTCCGTCCCGTGGAGGCACAGCGGTGACAGGTGCCCTGCTGTGCTCCTGCCAGGACGAGCTGTGTGTGCACGGTGAGAACGCTGAAGTGAAGGGTGAATACAGCAAGGGGAATTTAGAACAAAAAGGGCACTGACTTGGGGTGACACGCGCGATTCTAATTCTGCAACGTTTCTAAGCGAAGCAGCAGCAGCTCGTTGCCTCAGGGCTCATTGCCCATCTGACGGCTCTGATTACTCAATAACCCTTCCGCTCACTTGTACCACCGTTAATGTCCACAAAACTCAACACATCATCAATGCATGTATGTTGTGGTACCAGAGGCATCGGGCGCCACTGGTCTGACGGCACTCCGTCCGGCTCCAGCCCCTAACTTCACACCAAACCCGCCTGCGATACCCGCGCAGCCCCGCAACACACGCGCTGCGCATGCGCCATCGAACAGGGCAGGGCGGGACGGCCGCAGGGGGGCGCTGCGCGGGCGGCGTAGCCCCGCCCTCCTCCTTCCGCCGGGCCCTCAGCCCCGCCCCTCCCTGGCGGCGGGTGGCGGCGCCGCAGCGAGGTGGCCATTTTGTGGCGCTGCGCGGTCGGTGGCGCTGGGCTCGGCGCGGAGCGGGGCCCGGGGGCGGTGTTGGCGCCGTTCTTAACCCTTTTTCCCGTACAGATCCCTCGGTAAGAGCGCGGCGGCGCCCGGACGGGCCGGGCCAGCGCCGACCGCCCGCCTGCCCCGCGTCGCGGGCCCGCGGCGAGGCGAGGGGAGGGAGGCCGGGCGGGCGCGGCTGCACGCGGCCCCGCGCACAAAGGGGAGCGGAGCACCGAGCGGCATCGCTCTCTGCGGCCGCGCAGAGGCTGGGGAGGCCTGGGCCGCACCCCCGCCCGCCGCCTCTCGCCGCGGCCCGCGGAGCCGTGCGGGCGGCCGGGGAAGCGACGCGGGCCCGGCCCGGCCCCGGCACCTCGCGGCCGCGGGAGGTGCGCGCCCGGCGGGGCGGCGGCGCGGGCGGCCGAGGAGGCGGCGCGGGGCCGGGCGCGGCGGGGTTCCGCGGCCCCGGGGGGCGGAGCGGGGCGAACGCTCCCCGCGTTGCTGGGAAGGAGGGCTCCGCCGCCCGCCGTGCCGACGCCGCTCCTCGAGTTTCCCCCCCGTAAGTGCCGGGGAGCTCCTCGCGGTCGCTTAAGGCCGTTCGTCGTCGGTAAAAATCGGCTCTGCGGCGGCAGGTATTGCGGTGGGTCCTCCCGCCTGCAGTCTCCCTTGAACTTTCTTTGGAAAAATCTCTCGGCTCTTGTTTCACCAGCCGTTCCTGACGTTACGCATTCTTCTTAGTGACTTTCTTACCCCCCTCCCCCCCCCGCCGTGCCGGGGCTAGGCAGGACAACCGGCTGTTGGCTCCTCGGTGGACTCCTGGGAGGGCCCCGCGTCGGGCGTGCCGTGGCAGTGGATGGCGGTGGCTGTTGGCGTGTAGCCGCGAGGTGTTGTGGAGCCCCGGCGGTGCGCAGAGGTACGGTGTTGGTGTTGTGGGGGGCACCTGTCCTCTGGTCGGTGTTTGCCTCCCTGCTATGCTCCTGCACGCGAGGTTGGCTGGGAAGGACGTCTTTATGAGAGCGATGGGTGCTCTCTGACAGAATGCAGAGTTGTAAACAGAAGCGATGTTTTGTGTAAAGTTTAAACACAGAGCGGAGCTTTGCACCTTCTCTGAGGTATGCTGCTTGGTTTGGTGTACGCCGTGTCTGCCCTGGTAGCACGTTGGCTTATTCCATTGCGGTGGACATCTGCAATGCTGTGGTTGCTATACTGGAAGTATCTGAAATAATTTTTTGGGGGAATGTTCCTGGTGCACAAAAGATTTATCTGTTCCAGGAAGCAGATGTGGTCTTGCATGAAACTGGTTTTCAGGTGGTTATGTTCTTACCTGCCTTGTAAACTGCTGATTGAAACTGCAAGATATGTAAGAGTATAATTGAGTCCTTTCACTGTAGGATTGCCTGATTTTTCTTAAGGTTGTAATATGAAACTAGTCTTAATTTTTTTATATGCGTTTTTAATACAAATCTGAAAAGCATAGCTGTATCTCTTATTTGTAAGCCTGCTGTTACATGTTCTTGAAGATCTGCGCATATATCTGCTCGTCTTGATTCCTTCTGCCAGGGAGTTTGTGGATGGTCTAGTTGTAATTCTTTGTAATTTCATTTTGATAATGATGCTCATAACGGCAGACTGCATGTTTGGGTTGTCTGAGGGGCAGACAGGTGTTTGTTCTTGGAGTAGTTCTTTCTGGGTAACATTCCAGGAAGGAAATCTTCAGCGTGAGGTTGTATATGAAGCGTTGAAAAAGGAAGATGTTTTCCATCCCTTCTTTAAAATACCGAATGTATATGTTGCATAGTAAAACGTTCAGCTCTCTCTGTTTTATTTTTTTATTGAGTTGTAATCCCAGGAAGACATTTCATGCTTTCAAGGATGAGAAACCTGGGCATTTGGTCAGGATATGGATTATGAAACAGTGGATTACGAGTGAGAGTACTGTACATCAGCAGGGAGGTCTTACAGCGTGCTCTGTGCAGGTGCTGGCTGGAGGTGGCTCTGAGCAGTGCCTGCTGTCATCATTTGGCCTGGCTCCTGGGGAGGGCCTGCAGGAGACTTAGAGATGTGATGTGTGTTGCTCTGTTGGAATTGGAAGACGCACAGTTGGAGAAAGGACTGCTGGTGTTATTGGTGGAGTGAGGGTTTGTGAAAATTTGGAATTGTCAAGTGTTTGATTTCTAATCTTTGCTTTTGAAAGAGTGATTGGCTCACCTGTTGGAAATGGGGAAACTTGAAAAATTCTTCGAATGCTTTGTGGTTCTTGCTGTGTTTTGTCAAAGGCATATTCACATCCCAAACTGTACGGGAACTGCAATGCAGGTATTGAAATACAGGGAGCAGGTATTAGAAAATGCACTCTTACTCTTGTGTGTTGTATGTCACAGTTCCTTGTGGTGGTCGCAGGTTTGAACTTTCTGTATATACAGTTCTTTGTGGACTGTTACTGCTGTTGTGTTGCCTGCATTGATTTTTGCCTCCATTTATTCTTTATTGCAGTCTAAAAGTTGGTTTTAATTGGTTGCCCACAGGATTGGCTTGGCTTCTGCTACTTGTTAAGAAAAAAACATCTGTCTTTGCAGGTAAGAGACTTCAAATTGAAGACTTCTTTTTTATGCATATTGAGTATAGCTTAATAAATAAATAAAGCTTCTGGAATCCCCAACTCGATATCAAAACATGTGGGTCAAACTATCCATAGGTGGTATTTTTCTTTTGACTCCCACTGGTGGTGGTCCTTCTGGCAGCGGTGTGCTCACAGAATAGAGTTTTCTGCCATACTCAAGTTTTGTTATTTCATCAGCATGTGGCAGTCTGTAATGCTCTCCCAGTTATTTTGCTCTGTTTGAAAACGTAGCAACTTCTCTGCGGGCTGCAGGTCTGCCTGTCTCCAGCTATTGGAGTGGAAGCCTGTAGTAACTGGCTCTGATTAACTTTTGCAGCATATGAAAGTATCAGACAGTCATTTCTGAGCTAATTCAAACCTTCCCTAATCTAACCAGTTAACTTTAGCATAAAAAAAGTAAATTAAAAGTAACAAGGAAAACCCTGTAGCCTCCAGTTGTAGGTATTGCTGGACAGTCTCAGCATGGGTACCTTAAAATCTTCCTACAGCTAGAACGTTATTTCAGTCCTTCATCCGACAGCTGCTGGTTACGTTGTGCGTGTGCCATATAGGTGTTGTACATTGATGCTCCCTGGGGACCGAATTGAATCTTCTAAACCTGCCTTGATTTGACAAGAATTGCGCATCTTGAACTGCTGCTCTTGTGGTATCGTGTCAGCTCGTGCTGAACCCAGCCCTCCTGCTTGTCTTACTGACCAGCACACAGACAGAAATAGCTTTGCACCTCTTTAGTCTGACATCAGCGTCTTAAGAGCGTGTTTGAAATGCTGTCTGTCAAGAGTCATCAAAAGACTCGGGTTAATTGTAGGCAGGCTTCCACTTTCCCCTTCTGACTTGGCGCTGTTAGTGGGGATGTTTCTCACATGTCTTTGGGATAAAGTCTCTGCAAGAGAATCTCAGGTATGTGAGCAGCAGTGGAAGAGCACTTGTGCGTGAAGTAGCTGAGGAGCAGCAGCTCTGGCACCTTGTGGATCTGCTGCCTCTGCACCTGCTTTGCTCTTCAGGAGGCAAACGTGGCAGTACGTGAGCAGGCTGTGCTGTTACGGTTAGTGTGAAAGTTGGCACAAGTTGCTTATTGTCTCTTCAGTGCACCTTGAAATAAATCTGATTTATGAATGTGGAATTTGGCCCTCTTACTACTGCCTTATGATTTTTTTCTTTAAATCACAGAAGCAAAATGAATGCTTTTTTTTTTTTTTAAACATTGGAATCCTGATCAATTTTGCAGCAGTTATGTTTTGAGTTAATAAAATACTTTTAGCCAAAAATATTTGACTTAGTCCTTAAAGTTTTTGTTTATGTCATGCCACCATTAGCTTTTGCTTAATATTGAGCCCTTGTTTTGTATCACATGTGGAATTAGTTAAGCTGAGGTCATTACGACTCATTTTTTTGGCAAGTCCATTCCTAAGCAGCTATTTGTGTTCTTGTGGCAATAGCTATGTAGTGAAGCTAGATAGCATGCTTAGTAACAAAACTTCAATACTTCTTATCACTTTTAATGAAGCTTTGAATATCATGTGGGATTGAGACTTTGTGTTATCCCAGAAGCTTTATTGGTGTTTGAATGCTTGAAGTCTTCAAGAGTTCTTGTAGCCTTATCTGTTAACGTGCCTTCTGGGCTGGATTCCCAGAACCACCAGGAAGCGTGGCTGCCTGTGAGCTGTCAGCTCTGTGCACGTGCCTTCTGCAGCAGCACATCTGAAGGGAGGTTGCCAATGTTGAGCTCACAGCCACGTCAGGTTGTCGTAAGGAAGTGACCACGAGAAAGTGATCTTCCACTAAATAGCAGGAACTTGAAATGTCTGAGTTGGGATGCATAAAAGCTGCAGAAATTAATTTCTTTGTGTAATACAGAACACACAAGTCTTACAGTTACTATTTTAATTTTTCAAGTGTAGATACATTGGTTGCCTGTGGACCAACTAATTAGAAAGCGATCCTGTAGCTTTGAGGTGATGAGGTAAACGAGTGTTTTGCAATTGCAGTTAGTGTGGCTTCCTTAAAGTAAGCAGAATTTTCGTTTTAACTTCAGCTTCAGAGCTGGCTGTTGATATTGGGCAAATTGATATCTGCAGAATCGTTGAAAAATACTGCAGTGTTAACAGTGCAAAAAGTCTCGTGTGCTTTCTTGGATGTGTGCTTAGCATAGGTGGTTCCTGCTTTGTTCTCAGTTTATTTTTCATGTGGACCACTTTCTTGTTCCATTGGAAAATGATTGGGCAGTGAACATTGTTACTGAGTGACATGTGAGCATGCCTGGAAGAGATGGGTGCCGCGTGTTCTGTCGCTGTCTCCTTGCAGCGAGTAGGGCAAGGTGGTTTTCAGAAATGAATCCTTGAGGCTGAGCGCGTATTTTTCTGTTGCTGTACCCCTGATGAGGTAGTGGGTTTCATGGTGGTTTGTAGAGGCTGATTTGTCACATTTTCGTATTTGTTGTGGAAGCTGAATTCTCTTGCTCAGGTTGGCCCAGTGAGGAGTCAGGTGCTCGTTTGCAGTGGGAGCAGCTGCGGAGTTTGATGCTGTGCTGGGGGCTTCTCTGCTGTTTGCTTGAGGGACAGGAGGGCTCCTCGCATGGCTCCTGCCCTGGAATACTGTGTGTTGCACAAGGTTATTGGTGTGTGGGAGAGGTTATCTCTGCTTTATGGACAACAAAGCGATGTATTTAAGTCCATTACTGCATTGGAATAACCTGAAGTCTTATCATGCTAACGAAAGAATTTTCTTCCGTGTAGAATAATTAAGTCTTATTTTCATTAAGTACTGAATTCAGCCTTATGCCACGTTAAATTGTTGGGTACTGGTTCTATCTAGTAGGTCAGAATGCGTTTCTGGTGCTTCCATGCTAAGACTTGGACGACTTAGGCAGGCAAACGTAGCTGGCTGAAATGTGACTGTAACGCCGGGATGCTGTACTTAAGGAATGGCAGTGCTGAGCACTAGCTGTCAGTTGGTCATAGCTTTGGTACGTTGCTGAGCGGTTGTCTCTTTGGTGGTGCTCTGCCTCCTGGTGCTGCCTTGTGTCATCTGGTTCATTCTGGACTTCCAAGGCCTAATGAGTATTGTAACACCATTTGTATGTGACTGATGGGAGCCTTCGAGCTCTTCCTTTGGTTACTGAACTGGCCTGTGCTCTGGGAGGTCAGGAAGAGATTAAGCCATTCAAATGGAATCGAGATACCAGTGCGGAGTGTTTAGAGTAAGAGTGACTTCTAGCTGGTGAATTAATGTGTTGGTATTGTTATGATGCTTTAGAGATTGAGAGAAGACATGTTGAGAATAAGTGAGAATTACCTCATTTTCTTCTTGAAAAATACTTTTGATGTGACCTCAGGGGGTCAGGATTGATCTTAAGCTTCCAGTGACCTCAGCTGGTTATTGGAAGTAATATACTTGTGCCAGAGACTGAAAGTGTAATATTAGACAGCATGTCTACAACTATTAAAAAGTTACTCCTTCATTCTGGAAGGTTTAAAGGCCAACTGCCTAGCTAGAGGGTGCACTAGATGTCAGTCTAGTTTAGGGGTGCTCTGTGAGATCGTAGAGTGTCTTGGTACAGCTTATAGCTGCTTGTTTTACTGTTAATTAGGCGTCCTGCTTTTGGTAGGAGAAAAATCTGGATGGCCTTCATAAGGACGTGTGATTCACACTGATATCCATAATGATATCTGTTCGTAACCTGCTGTATATTCTCAGCCCTTGTCACCTGGCAGGAGATAAAATTCCTCCTTAAATGGAAAACAGAACAGTTTATTGCCCATAGTAGTGCAGAAATTTTCAGTCACTTTGCCAGGTACAGTGAATACCCAATCAGTTACGTTATATCAGTATGCTAACTTGACTTTGTTTGCTTGGGTGAGTAAATCTTGCTGATGTTTCATCACATATTCAGATGTGTATGATACTTTTGATTTTTGCTGTTCCCCAGGTGTGCTTTTTTCCCTTTGGTTATAAGTTTTACTTTTTGCACTGATGCTTGTGGGTCTTGGTGTAAGATATTTTGGAATTTCTAGTGCAAAATGTACACGAATTATGTTGGTTAATGCTTAATACTTCTACCTGTGGGAAGTAAGCAAACTTGGAATCCTTGAACAAAGAACTTGGAATATGAACATGCTTAACTTTTACAAGATGTTGTTAGGAGTATGTAAACAAACAAAGTAGATGGGTAAATGTAGGTAATTGCATGGTGCCATAAACAGTAGTCTGACATAGCCGTTGCCTTTTCTCATCTGCAGGTGTGTGTTGTTTCAGCGCAGCATGGCTGTGGTCATCCGCTTGCAAGGTCTCCCGATTGTGGCGGGGACCATGGACATCCGCCACTTCTTCTCTGGATTGACCATTCCCGATGGGGGCGTGCATATTGTAGGGGGTGAACTGGGTGAGGCTTTCATCGTTTTTGCCACTGATGAAGATGCAAGGCTTGGTATGATGCGCACAGGTGGTACAATTAAAGGGTCAAAAGTAACACTGTTACTGAGCAGTAAAACTGAAATGCAGAACATGATAGAGCTCAGCCGTAGGCGTTTTGAAACTGCTAATCTAGATATGCCGCCAGCAAACGCTAGCAGGTCGGGACCACCTCCTAGTTCGGGGATGAGTGGAAGGGTTAACTTGCCTACTACTGTACCTAACTTTAATAATCCTTCTCCTAGCGTAGTAACAGCTTCCACGACTGTGCATGAGAGCAATAAAAACATATCCACATTTTCTACTGCCAGTATGGGGACTGCACCTCCAAATCTTGGAAATACTTTTGGTAGCCCCACGTTTAGCTCAACTATACCCAGTACAGCATCCCCGATGAACACAGTACCTCCTCCACCGATCCCTCCTATTCCAGCTATGCCGTCTTTGCCACCGATGCCTTCCATTCCTCCAATTCCTGTTCCTCCTCCCGTACCCACACTGCCTCCTGTTCCTCCGGTCCCACCGATACCCCCTGTGCCCCCAGTGCCCCCAATGACACCTATACCTCCCATATCAGGAATGCCTCCTCTGAATCCTCCGCCTGTAGCACCTTTACCCACTGGAATGAATGGGTCTGGAGCGGCAGTGAATATGAACAGCGGCTTGAATCCATTGTTTATTGGTCCCATGAATCCTGTAAATCCTATCCAGATGAATTCTCAAAGTAGCGTCAAACCAATTCCAATCAATCCGGATGATTTGTATGTCAGCGTTCACGGAATGCCCTTTTCTGCGACAGAATCTGACGTGAAAGAATTTTTCCTTGGGCTGCGTGTGGATGCGATCCACATGCTGAAGGATCACGTAGGTCGAAATAATGGAAATGGACTAGTGAAATTTTTTTCTCCTCAAGATACATTTGAAGCACTGAAACGAAACAGAATGCTGATGATTCAGCGGTATGTTGAAGTTAGTCCTGCAACAGAGAGACAGTGGGTGGCTGCCGGAGGCCACATAACGTTCAAGCAAACCATGGGCCCCTCTGGGCAGCCGCACCCTCCTCCTCCACAGCCTCATTCTAGGTCCAAATCTCCCAGCGGACAGAAGAGATCCCGGTCGCGATCTCCCCACGAGCAGGGTTTCTGTGTCTATTTGAAAGGTCTTCCCTTTGAATCGGAGAACAAGCATGTGATCGACTTTTTTAAAAAGCTGGATATAGTTGAAGACAGCATCTATATAGCTTATGGACCTAATGGGAAGGCAATTGGGGAGGGTTTCGTGGAGTTCAGGAATGAAGCTGATTACAAAGCAGCTTTGTGTCATCATAAGCAGTACATAGGGAATCGTTTTATTCAAGTTCATCCAATTACTAAAAAGGCAATGTTAGAAAAGATAGATCTGATTCGTAAAAGGTTGCAGAATTTCAATTATGACCAGAGAGAAATCATCATGAATGCTGAGGCAGAGTCAGGCTCGCCAAAGCTGTGTGCGCATATTTCTAATATTCCATACAATATAACAAAAATGGAAATTCTTCAGTTTCTAGAGGGACTGGCAGTAGAAGAAAGCTCTGTGCAAATTCTTGTTGATAATAACGGGCAAGGTTTAGGGCAAGCACTGGTTCAGTTCAAAGCTGAAGATGATGCTCGTAAAGCAGAGCGTTTGCACCGTAAAAAGCTGAATGGAAGAGATGTTGTTTTACGTTTGATTACTGTAGAAGAAATGAGAGATATCGAGAGAAACCCTCCGTCTCAAGGGAAAAAAATCCTGAAAATACCGATACAAGGAAACGTAGCTGTGCCGGGAGCGCAGCCCCCTGCTGGAGATGAGCATGCCTTCTTGGGAGGAAATCCTAAGGATGCAAACAACGGTCCTCCGTTCAACTTCCCCGGTAACTTTAGTGGGTCTGGCACGTTCGGTCCGCCTCTGCCACCACCTGGAATAGGGGGCTTTGCTGATGCTAGACCTGGAATACCTGCAGTTGCAAGCGCTGGTTTGCCCGGTGCGGGTATTGAGGTCCCGGGTTTTGCAGGCGGTCCTGCTAATTTGAGTGGACCATCGGGTTTTGGAGGGGGCCCTCAGAGTTTTGGTAACGGTCCTGGCAATCTGAGTGGACCCCCTGGCTTTGCTGGTGGGCCTCCAGGAATTGCCGGCGGTCTTGGGCATTTAGGTGGGCCTCCCGCGTTCGGGCCCGGACCGGGAAACATACACATTAGTGGGCCGCCGGGTTTTGGAACGGGGTCTGGGAAGCCAGGACCAACCGTCATTAAAGTGCAAAATATGCCCTTCACTGTTTCTGTGGATGAAATTTTGGATTTCTTTTATGGTTACCAAGTGATCCCTGGTTCAGTGTGCTTAAAATACAATGAGAAAGGCATGCCCACGGGAGAAGCGATGGTTGCATTTGAGTCTCGTGATGAAGCAATGGCAGCAGTCGTTGATTTAAATGACAGGCCTATAGGCTCAAGGAAAGTAAAGCTTGTTTTAGGGTAGCTGTTAATATGGAGTAGTTGTAGAATAGGTATTCATAGTGCTGTGATAAATGCATCCGGATTGGTTTTTATAGTATTTCCAGGATAGAACCTGTGGATTGTTCCAATTGTAAACCAGACTTGTTTTGATGAGGCAGAGCACTGCGTTAGCCGTGGCAGAAGAAGCACTGCAAGGATCCGTGCGCAGTGGATTTCCCCGTGCAAACGTGTGGAGAAGGTAGGCAGGTTATT
Organism: Tetrao urogallus; assembly: GCF_951394365.1. NCBI lineage: Eukaryota > Metazoa > Chordata > Aves > Galliformes > Phasianidae > Tetrao > Tetrao urogallus. The sequence continues at coordinate 1,117,148 of NC_136829.1, forward strand.
TTTCATCATAGACGTTTGGTGAGCGGGACGCAGTGCTTAACAAGGAACCTTGGCTGGTGTTTCGTAGTTTCGGATAAGGGAAATAGATGAAGTCAGTGAAGCTCTTCAGTGAGTGCTCTTGCAAGCCATTGTAAAATAGATAGCTATTTCTAGATATGGTTAAAAGCTGGCTGAATTTGCTTTGTTTACAGGTCAAAGCTTTGTTTAAAGTCCTGATTTTACTCTGCAACTGAACGAATTCTGAGTGTACACAGATTAATTGTTTTGTGTATGTATTTTTATTTTTTTTCCAAGATTCTGACTGTATGAACAGTTGAATTATGCCCATTGCTGATGTGTCTACCAAACTAATTCCTATGAGTATGAGCAGAATCGTTCTGTAAAATTCAAGCTGTTCTTTGTGGAATAACCTTTAGTTATTTATATATTGCAATTATAACTGTGCAGAATAAGACTTTTGCCACGAGTATAGCTAACCTCAAACATTATATGAGTTCTATAGTACGTTTAAAACATTTGCAGTAGAAGTAACAACTTGAAAATGCTCATTATTGTTTAAGTAGCTTGATTTGTTAGGATCACATGAATCACTTGGGATAGGATCTTTGACACTAGTTGGGTATGTTGTATTTCTCATGTGTCTCTTGACCTCCTTACGTAGAGTCTCTGCTAAGAGAACCAAAGCGGTGATTATTAGTTGAAGATTGGAGTCCAGCTAAAGTTTTAAATTAGTTTATATGTGAAAGAAGCTTTTATCTTCAGCAACTCTGTCATGAATTACTGCTGTGGGTGAACTGAGAGATAAAAATTTATTTTTCTCCAAAACTTGAAAATACTGAGTTTACTATATATTTTTGCAATAAACTTGTGCTGTTGTTGTATCCCGAGTCTGTAAAGAGTTGCCATTTTCTTTGCTGTACAGTAAAACCCTTTCATGGAAAACTGGAAAGGAAGTAATGACACGAGTGACAAGTATAGAAATTTTTGGTTCATCCTTGCTTGGCTGATGATAAATTTTTCCAAATTGGGGCATTGCCTGAAAAATCCCACTATTCCCTGCAAATCATTATACTTAAACATAGCAACCTTTGAACTGTTTTTTGCTTTGTTTTGATTTTATTTTATTTGTCGGATAAGGAAAAACAGTGCCTTTTGGTGTTGCCTATCACGGAACACTGAAGTTTATGGTCAGGCAAAATTGCGAGGTGCAAGTGGCAACAGTTTTATTCCCGTGGTGTGTAGGAGAGCTTTGGAAACCTGTGCGGCGCTGCATCCTGAGAGGATTCCCAGTACAGGAATGTGTGGAAGGATTGTACAAAGGTGTACTTCAATAAAGAGGCGGTTGCATTACACAGATGGTTCTGTAATTCATTAGCATAACTTTGTTTTGACAGGTTACTAGGTGGTCCCAACTTTGGAAAAGTCATGTGATTTGTATATACTGTTTAAAATTAAGCCTCCTGTTAATAAAGCTGTCTGTCTCTGAAGCTTCATATTATGCGTTTCAACAGTCTTTGGGAGTAATGTTTCAACAGCAGATCTTTGTTTTTTCTCTCTGAAAGTCTAAAGTACTCTTGCTGATGTCAGAAAGATGTGTGATTAGGAGTCAAGCTTTTCAGTTTATTTTTAAAATTTTGCTCTTTGTTTTTTAAACTTTTATTAAAGTTTCATACTATATTGGATTTATTTGGGTGCTTGTTTCTTCATGTTTCACATTAGAATAAAATGACCGAAAAGGAAAACTTGGCTTAATTGTTCACAGAACCGCTTTCAGATGTTTTAGTGTGTTGATTTGCGGAAACTGGTGATAACTGCTTTTCACGTTCAAATGAATCACAGCAATGCTTGCCTTGTTGTGAAATGTAATTAAACTACAGGTGTCTGGAATTAGATGCACGGTTTTGTGTTACTTTCTTTTGCTTTCATGTCCCTTGATCCTCTCGGTAATGGATACAGGGTTATTGGTGTTGGCGTTGGACATGGCATGTTCTGTGACACATGCTTGTTGTGTGCCTCTTCCTTTGGGCTTTCTAAAAGAGCAGGTTTATTTTGGAAATCATCTTCCGATTCTTGATTTTCTCTATGGTCTGAAGATGTTTAAATGCTTGTCTTAAACAAACTACAAAGTAAGTGAGTACGAAAATCCATTGGTGTTGGGAATACGGGCCCGATGCAATGCTGAAATAAAGGAGTTGGGGCGAGGAGCAGACTCTTCCTTTCCCAAGTAGCTGGTGCTTTTTTGTTTTGTTTTGTTTTGTTTTTAGTGTAAATTAGGAATTATGTAGGCTCCTGGGGAGAATAGGATGTCCTAGCATGCATATGATTTCAGTATGCAGTATGAACAATATAGCTATTGCCCAAACAGTTACAATTGATCTTTTAAAACACATACAGAGAAATCTGGCTATTGAGTGTCACTTTCAAATATCAGAAGTTTGCTGTAACAGCTTACTTTCATGGTAGAAGCAGCCTTAAAAGGAACACGGTGTTAAACTGTGGAGGATACTCTGCTTTTAACACATCATGGAACCCGATGTGATGAAATTTTTCGTATGTGTAAACATCTGCAAAAGAAACAGCCTTATATAGAGGGTTGGACCTCTGAGGTCCTGTCTCCACTGTGCAAGGTATGTAACTGCACTCTCGTACACTTCCAGGCTGTTTGCTAGTGGGGATAGCAGTAGAGAGGATCAGCTGGTGGGCGCTACGTAAATCCACAGCTGATGAGACTTCAATGCCTGGAGCGCCAGGAGCTGACGGCCTCAGCCTGGTTGGAACGTGCAGTCACTGAAACTGCTGCTGCACCTTCATGTTAAGGAAGGGAGGTACTTAACCTGTGTTACCTAAGTGGCTACGCTGGCATTCTCAGCAGTTCCTTTAAGTGCTGGTATCTAAGCACTGCTTGTAAAAGTGCTATAGTGTCACATACATACCATGTCAGAAACTATGGTCGTTAACAGAGATCATCTCTTTCATGAGAAAAATTATTCAGCAATTAACTTGTGACCCACATGTATGAATTCTGACAGCCAGATGACAGTGTAACATTGAGGTTACCAACTTTTCCAGCAGTTACACAGATGTTGCGATTGTATTTTTTAAACAAAGCTGAGCTCCGCGATACCACTGCCAAAGATTTGTCAACAAAGAAGTGGTGTTAATGTTATTGCCACATTTTCAACGTGGACTTAGAAACTTGAGGCTTTGTAGGTTGTAAGAAAAGGGGAAGGTACTTTCAGAAATAAATGTTCATTTCATGGCGTTTAATATTCTACTGGAATGTCTGCTCTGAATTTGTTGTGAGTGGAAAGAAAGATTGATGCAAAAACAAAGGCTTGGTTTGCTTCAGTTGGTGCTGAGGGTCTGCTTTGGAAAGGATGTCCCTGCTGCGCAGTTCTGTTAAGCTGGTCAGCTGTCCTTAACAAAGTTGTTGCCTTCGTGAAAGTGTTTCTCTCTGAGGCGTGTTGGTGCCATGAAGACTGCAGAGCCTAGAGAATGTAATTACGTTTTTCTTCCCGTTTACTCAGACACGCGTGCAGTGCTAACTGTAAATCACAACATCAGTGATCTTCCTCAGTCTGTTCATGTGGTGGTTCCAAAGCCAAGAGCAGCAGAGTGCTGCTGGGCCTCACTTCTTGTTGAGATCTATGCGCTTCTGAACCGTGTTGGCCTTCCAGTTACAAAAAGGGAACGGCTTGATGTTCTGAACCTCTTAAAGCCACTGTTTGGACTACAGACCACTCATTGAGAGCAGATATTTCTGGATGATTATTCAGATATACGGGTTAAAGCCTTAACCAGAGGATTGCATACAAAGACCAGTGCACACAAGAGGTCAACTTCTAACTTTGGTAAGATAATTGTTGGGAGGAAGCAATTCTGAAACTGGACTGGTATAATAGGAAATAGTTAAATTCTGTTTTTGTGAGAGGTTTTTGAGAAACCGTGCCTCAGGCCTGGAAGCAGCATTGCTGGAAAAATGCTTGTCTTTGCTCCATTGCAGGTTTGCTGATGCTGCCAGCTGTTCTGTGGGTGTATGGCTTGCATGGCTTTGGGAAAACCACAGTAGTTTTGTATAGTTAAATGGCTCTTCCTCCCCGGGGAAAAGGAAGTGAAACTGATAAATGCTTCTGAAGGAACAGTAACCTCGGGAGCTTTTCATATTGGTTTTCAGCGGTGAGAACGTGATTGTTGGTGAAAGATTTGGCTTTCCCACAGAAAGAGAATCAATTGGTGGTATGTATTTGACTAAGGCTTGTGGCGGCGTACTGAGCTCCCTGCTCTTTAACTTTTATGATCAGGTAGGTACGCTCCAGCTTGTTTTCTGTATAGATGAATGTAATTTTCTCAGAGTTTTCTTCCTACGTGGAATGTGTTTGGGTGTTGTTTGTGCTTGAAGCACTTGCCACTGTCCTGACTTGGAAGCTTCTCGCTTGTGGGTATAAATATCAAATGGAAAAAATGAGTAGCCTGGATGTGTTTCTTTTCCATAGCTCCAGCCCAAACACCAGTGGCGGTTCGCAGGTGATGGATGGTTTAGATGGGACTCTTCGCCCGTGGACACTCGCTTCTGTTAAGCTTCCTTTGTTGTCATTCTTCTGTTTTCCTGTGTGTGTACAAAGCGTGGCAGCTTAGGGCAGAAGTGAGCAGACAAATTCTGACCTAAGTTTTGTTACTGCTTCATTAGAGTCTAAGGTGCATGTCCCTTACCTTTCCCATGCGTGACTGGGGAGTACAGCTTCCCTGTGAATTTCAAGATGGAAAATTAGGACTTGGCAGGTTTGCACAGGAGAACAGGGTCTGATCCTGCCTGAAACTCCCTTGGTTGGTGTAGTTTGACTTTTTGGACATGTTGCCGCTTTTTGAGGGCTGGTGACCTTTTGAAATATTCCTACTGTAGTTACAGTATCGTAAAGAATCCATAGAATGATACCACTCTTACTTCTGACCATCTGAAACGAGGCAGAGCTTCCAGCTGGCTGTTTCGTGGGTCCAAACAATGAATATCATTTCATCATCTCTCACTGTATGCAATTATGTGGATATAGCATTGCCCAGTGTGATAACATAAAACTTAGAAATGCTTTCTAGTTGCTTGGGAATCAGGGTGGACTTAGGGAAAATGGCAGTATAGGCAGAACCTAACATACTTGAGAAATTTCTTGTACTTAATTTTGCATGTTGTTTTCTAATAAAACTCACAGAGCTGCTATTACTGTGATTTCAAGCTGCTGTGGTGACATCTGCCAGAATGTGCTCCATGAAGTCAGCTTTTTCAAAGCTGTTGTTTTCAGCAGGATAACCAAAGTGTGGCTGCTTGTTTTGACAGGACAACGGATGTGGAATGTGAAAATTCCTTACTTGTTTGAACAGGAAGCTCAACTCAAAATTAAATGCTGGTTTCTTATGCTGTTTCGTTGTTAGCCAAATGTCTCTAATAGGAGAACAATACATATAAACCCTGTGCTCTTGAGGAAAGCTAAATGCAACCAGCTGCAAAAGCAAAGAGCTGATGGAAGTAAAATCAGGCACTAGCAGTTCCTTGACTGAAGGCAGGGAAGCCCCTGCTCTACAGGGTGGAGGGGAGGTGGAATTCAGTATTACTAATTGACCTGTCCTGGATTCCCCTGCTGTGTTACAGCGTTGCTACAGAGACTTACGTCTATGGGTCTAGTCCTGTATGAGTACAAGTGTCACAGCACATAGTTATTTATCTATGGACCTCAGTGCTTTTGAGAGGCCAGGTAAGTGCGTGCAGGGTGGCGATGTGTCAGCGTTTCAGGTTAATGAAGTGTTAGCTTTCACATTAGCGAAATGTTATTAGGGTTAAAGTTGTGGCAAAATTTTCACCTTGGCTTTAGAAAAAACACCAAGTGATGTCTTAAAGTCTAATGAAAATTATTTGTGCTTCAGAAACTTCGGTACTGAGCTGAACAGTGAGCAGCTGGTTAAACTGCTAAGCGAACCTGAAACTTAAGGTTTTAACGGTAGAATGTGAAGTATGTAATATAAATGGTTTGCTGTTGATTAACAGGGACAGTCAAACTTGAGTACTTCACAAACTCTTGCATTTTCTTAGGTTTTCAATCAGAATTATTTCTGGTGGTCAGTTCTGCTCAAAGATACTCAGAGACAACTGTATGTGTTCTTCAATTCTGAGTGCTGCCTGTGTGAACATAAGAGAATTCTGGGCACACTGTATGCTTCTGTGGCACCTCAAAGAGGAGATAAGCATATCTGAGAAAGCACATCCCACCGTAACGATATACTGCAGAGGATGATTTTCATCCGGACTCTAATCCAGACTTCTGGGTAACTGACACCATATTTTTGTTTAGCTGCTAATCCAAATAGCATTTCTTCCTTGCAGTGCAAGGAAATATCATGCTGCTGCTTTGAATAAGTTAGTATTTAGCTACTCTTAATTATCCTGGCAGCAGGAAGAAAGATGCGACAAGTTATTGATGTGCTCAACAGCTTGTGCTTTAGCATTAAGCTTCTTGTATTAAAATTTGTCGTTTTTTTATGCATTAAAAAAAAAAAAGCAAATTTAAGGCAGCAATGAGTAAGTTTCCTGATACCAAAAATAGTTTAATTTTTTTTTTTTTTTTTTTTTAAACAATCATGTAATAAAAATCCTAGTAGTAGTCCTCACATAGTGCATCTCTGTGACATACAAGGTGGCTTTGTGCAGCAGCCTGGCTGAATGTGACCATCGTGTCATATAGTTGTTACTGCACACTGGAAGGTGGAAGGTGAGAGTGATACCCGTAACCAAGTTCTGCACATCCCACGGTGAGGTGGTAGAAGTGTGTAACATTCCATTCTCCCTTGTTTAGTCTTGAAAGGGTGGAAGAATTGTTGTTTGGAATGCTTTTAAAGAGCAGCACACAGTCCAGGGTCACTGCATGTAAAAAAAAAAAAAAAAAAAAAGAAGACATGCAGGTTTATCATTTTGTGATCCTTCTTCAAATCCTTCTGTTACTGCATTAGGTACAGATAAAAGCTCTGATGATAGAGAATCTGTGAACAAAATTAGCTTGCTGAACCTTCTGATGTTTTGTCCTGACCTCTTGCCTGATGTGGACGTTCTGCCATTTCATCTCTGGTGCCCAGAGGAGCTGCAGTTTGTGACTTGTTTTCCACGTTCCACCTAATGGTGGTAACTCCTTGCTGGCTACAAGGAGAATGTAATTCAACTCATGCTTTTACAGGTGGTAAATTTACTTTATTGTTATCATCAAATAATAGCTGTGTTGCTGCAAATACTTACCGCTCCCTCCATACTTATTAAAAGCATTATTTTAGCTATTCAACTTTGAGAAAATAAAGATGTGCATGAGAGAATCCAAAGCTTACTAGTATGGCTATTAAGTGGTTCTTAGGATCTTACATTGCAGAGGCCTGAATGTTTTCTGGAGGATGTGGGAACCCCTTTTGTAGCAAATTCAGAGACAACAGGTTTTTAGGGAAGAAGTTGAAAATCAGTGCTGTATATATAGGGAGCAGTCAGGAGAAGCACCTGGAGTTCTGATTGCAGTTGTGGAATCTGTCTTCTAAACGGTGGGAGAATGTATGTTTGTTTTGAACCAGTCGTGCTGAGATAAGTGGAGCAGCTTGCATTTGCAGCTGTACTGGCTGACTTCATGCTTCTGGGAATGTAGGCTGACAGGAGGCATTGGATCTGGAGGACAGAAAAGGGATGGAAGGTAAATGCCGCGTGCTTTCCTGGCACTTCTCTTTATTCAGCCTTCTTTGTCTGAATGGAGAAGAGAAAAAAAGGGAATTCCGTTACCAAATCCTTTCCTTAATTCTTTGATATCAGGCTCTTGTGGTGATGGCTCTCTGGAGGTTTTTCTTTTCTGAAGCATTGTTATTCTGCAACAAATTAGGATGGAGAAATGAAGATGTAGCACTGCAGATGGTGATGATCAAGTGACAAAAGGGTGCTGGGGTTGTGAATCTTTTTCTTGAAAAGAACCTACTCAAATGGACAAAGAAAATGATGAAAAACAGCATTGGCACAAGACAATCTAAACTGGCAATGATTAAGAAAATCTAAGAAAATAAATGTAAGAAATGGGTTTTCTTCTGAGCCTTGCAGGAGCAGTGATACAGGGTCTGTTTGTAGATCGTATTTCAATAGGAGCTGGATTTAAGATTAAAGTCCATAAAGAATAAAGAGACAACGTGATAGATACCTTCTGCTTTGTGTCCTTACTCGTTATCAGGTCGAAACTTGCCCTGGAATCCTTACTGCACAGTGACAACCCAGGATAAACCATCCAGAGTTCCTCTGGGATATCTCAGCTTTTCTGCTCATAAATTTTCAGTCCAATAAAAGCAAGAAACATGGTTCACTTTTCACTAAGTGGTGGCCACTGCTTTCACTAAAATTCTTAAGTTGTGTGAATCCATTCAGTAAAGCAGCAAAGCTTTTTGGTAAGATGTACTGCTGACTTGTTTCTTTTTAAAGCTTTTTTTTGGTGCCAAGCTGTTTCTGTTGTGTGTACTATTCTAAAAAGATGCACATCACTGACTTAGGGCATTAAGTCGCCTGTGTAACATGGCTGCTGTCAGGGGAGTGGGTGAAATCCCGAAGGCTCTAGAAGAAGAATGGGATGTTTTAGACATGACTTTTGGGAAGGGTACGAGTTGTTAAAGGGGGCAAAATGACACCAAGGGGTGATCTCAGAATTGCTGGGTGTGCGTAAGAAGAGGTTTGCTGCAGTGCTTGCAGCCCGGGTTGTGGTGTCCATGAATCGTAGAGGAGGAGTGCGGTGGTGTCTTGCATCTCTGCTTGAGGCGTTCCGACTCAGAAGTGGAGGACTGAGCCATAACCAACTTAATCAGTGGATTGGGGCCTAGGACAAAATCTTTATGTATTTGTGCCTGACATGGGAATAGCTGAGAACTCTAAGGGGAGGAGTGAACCCTTACTTGAGAAGGGCAAAAGATGCTCTGCGATGTGCAGTGATGTGTTGGATTATTACGGAGGTCAGTGTGGTTGAGCTGGTAAGTGTGTTCTTTTGAACATTTCCGTCATTTTTGTGACTCATGGGCAAAAAAGAAAAAAAGAAAACTGAATAAAGGTTTAAAGGAAAGTATTGAAAGAATCTTACTTGGTGGGAGAAGTTACTGAGCAATTCCAGTTGCAGTTATTGTTCTACCTTAAGCCAAGTCAGTGATTGACTTGAAAGCCCTAATTTGCTCCAGATTAGTTTTTAAAGGAAAGACTGTTTGATATTCTGCTTTTAGGTGTTATGGAGTGATTTTTCTCGAAGTGATTTTTCTGTGGAGAACTTGGAAAAGTAGCTCCTGCTTTTGTCGCAGGCTTTACTTTGAGGTGTTAGTTTGTAATAAGTAGCATTGCTATGAGGTTCAAGCTAATGTTCGAATCAGTCGATCAGTTTGTTTACCTCATCAGAAATAAGGAGAATATACAAATGAGGACAGAGGCCTTTCTTCTGAGTTTTTGGTTATGACTAAACGGACCTTTTAGAATGTCCTAAGCTTGCTGTTTGTGTTACCACCAACAGGAGCTGCCCATTTTCACTTTATTCCTGGGCATGTCTCAGGGGTCACTTTGCCACAACACCGCTGCAGTGTGGGTCAGTAGATACAAAAAATAAAAGTGGTGATACCGGAGCTTCAGGACTCGCTTGGAGCCAGCTCAGTAAGTAGGAGTAGAGCATAGTTTCCGCGTGTATTCAATAGTCACAGAGTCTGCAGTCACAGAGTCATCAATAAGTGTGTTCTTCTATGGCTTGGGTTCAAATTCAGAGCTCAGAAAGAATTCACTGCGTGCCCAGCTGCCAACCTGCCCTGGTCATTGCTGGGTCACCTCTGTGGCAGCACGGCCTGAAGAGTGCTGTGGATGGAGGGGGGTCTGGAAAGCAAGATGTGGGGGGGGGGGGAGGGGGATGGCTGAAGTTGCCACAGGGTTTGCTGGCCCAGAGCAGGCTGAAGGCAGCCCTCGTGGCGACTGCAGCTCCTCACAGGGAGCAGAGGGCAGCGCTGAGCTCTGCTCTGTGTGACGGCGACAGGGCCTGAGGAGCGGCACAGAGCTGTCGGGGGAGGGGCGGCTGGGGTCAGGGAGAGGCCGCCCCCAGAGGGCGGTGGGCGCGGCACAGGCTGCCAGGCGGCGGCACGGCCGGAGCTGCTGGGGCTCGGGGGGCGCTGGGACGCCGAGCTCAGCCGGAGGGTTTGGGTCGGGGCGCTGCTCTGCAGAGCCACGTGTTGAACTCGGGGATTCGTTTGGGTTCCTTCCAAAACAGGGGATCCCGTGGTTCTGTGAAACCCATCTGCTTTCCACTGTGTGCCTGTCCTTCTGGGTGCTCTTCCCAGCCCTTCAGCTGTTAGGTAACCCCTCAGGATGGCATCAAGCGACCAGAGCACCTTGGCTAGAAAGCTGTTTTTAATGTTTTGTTTGGTGAATAGCATTTGTTTGGAGTCCTGCATCAAATTTGTAATAATAGCTTATTAACAAGTATGAAATCAGTCCATCAAAATACATGATGGCAGGTAACTTGAAACACAGTATAAAGAACGGGGATCTATTACCCGCCTGTGGAAGTTCCTAGCACTAGTCCTACCTGTCACACCTCCAGCCCTCTGGGTAATGAAATGGTGGAAGATGGTAATCAGTTTTGTTCTCCACAGAGGTCTGTGCTCTGCTCTGGGGCCCCTGGGGACCCAATGTGCTGCAGAGGGGCTGGATTTGCTGGTAATCATCCTGGGCTGTGATCTTGCTAGTGGGAGTATCTTCATGTCGTTTTGAAATGAAGATGCGTTTTTTTAGTGCTTCTACTGATACAAATCTGGCTTTATGGTTTCTGCTAGGGCCTCACAGGGCTCAGGAAATAAGATGGGATTAGGATTTTTATTTTAATACATTTAGAAAGTAGAGCTGAGACTACCTCCACACCGGTGTTTGCTTCATAATACAGAAACCTGAAATGTTACAGGCTGCCTTATGAAAGGTGAACTAGTAAAATCGAACTAGTAAAGGTGAACTGAGAAACACTACTTCTGACGGTCTGGGCACACAGATAATGTGAGGAGAACAAAAATTTTTTGAAGAAATTAAGGTGATATCTGCATAACGTGGGATTAAACCAAGCAGCAGACAGGGAGGCTATGTTAGTTTAGGAAATGTCAGATTTATTAACTGTGAATTTGTTACAAATGCTGGGTGTATTGCGCTGCTGGGAAGTACAGAGCCTAACTGATGGAAGATGCTGTTGCTGGTACGTAGTGCTGGTAGTATTGCTGGCATGTGTGTTGTGTTTGTGAGCAGAATGGAAAGCAGAAGCTACAGCCAGCCCAGTACCAAATAACTTCATTGAATGTAGCTGTTTGTGAGCGTGTGTGTTGGTACTTCAACCTGGAGTTATAACTGAGATCTTCAATAGATGTGCCATATTTGGTGTACACTGATGTAATGTAAGTGTGGTGTGCAGAAGGATGTAGTTGATGAGGACTTATTAGTGATACTAACTGGTAATAAACTGCAGGTTTTCTTATCCTGGATCCTTGCTTCTATGAGGCCTGCGCTGAAAGTAATGCCTCCTATTTTATGATGATGGCCCACAGTGTGAGAGGCAGATGTTGGTGGGTTGGCAGTAGAGGTTGAACCTTCCCACCAGTATTCCACTCCATTCTGTTGCTGTATGACAGATGGCAGCAGAGGGGCAGTCTGACAGAACAGTGTCTGACATGGGAATGCGTATGGAGCAAAGGAATTGAGCTCTTCCATCTAGAAAATATTGCGCCCGTTGATGTTTGTCAGTGCGTGCTGGAAGTTTATGGAGACCAAACTGTGAGCAGAGTGAGGCAATGCGTGGTGTGTTTCACACTGCTGTTGCCACTGCTGAATGACAAGCTGTGTTCCAGACATAAAAGCTGCGCTTTTATGAGCACGGCATGCAGGCTCTTGTTCATTGCTGGTGAAAATGTATAGCTAATGGTGTTCAGAAGTACTGTTTTTTAGCTGATAATTTGTTTTATCAAATAGTGTTATTGTGTTCTTTATATCTGTAGTTTCCATAGAAATAAATAGGAGACATTACTTTCGGAGCAATCTATATATTATTTCCTATGTGGAGTAGTTAAAACCAAGCTGACCCGTGACTGGATTCTGTGTCAATATGGGCATTTCTCTCCAAAAGATGCCATGTCTGGCTCTCCCACATGACAGCAGGAGGATAAGTACAGGGGAGTTTGCGCTTCAAACACCGGTGTGACATTTTGGGGAAATGTGTGTCCCTCTAAAGCCATGAATTTGGGCAGCGCTCTCTTTGTGAGGCTTTCTTCAAACATAGGTAGGCATTGGTTTCTTATTTCACTTTTGATTTCCTCTTATGCTGTGGTAAGCAAGTAGAATTATTGGAGAGATGGTTAGGGAGGAGTATGTATGTTACTATTACTTATCTATGGAGTTGATTTTGCTTATATTGAATGCTTTTTACTCTGTGAAAAGTGGGCTTTTCTGTAGTAATGTGCAGAGTGTTGGAAGTTCTGAAAGACATAGAAAAAGAAGCAGATAAGAAATGATCCTTCTGCATGCGTGACATGCATTTACTATGTGATTTTCCTATAAAGTAGGATTTTTTTTGGTCTCGGTTCCAGTGTTTATTACCGTGCTGAAATCTTCCAACTTATTTATTGATGTGCTTCAATTCAGTGTAGGACAGCTCTGGAACTATGAAATGAAAAGTGTATTTCTGTGTGTACTATACAGCTCTTGGAGTACATGACCACCTTTGCATTGAAGAGGTGGTATGCACAGCAAGACAAAATCATTTTGGCATTTTTAAGCTGGACCTCTGTTTGGTTGTGTGAGCAGTTCTTAAGGCATGTTTCTTTGAGTCTAGAGCCAGTCTGCATTTTACTTGAGTAACTGGAATGACTTCTGGTTGAGCAGTGAAAGACTTGTCTGGAGTATCACTGGAGTACATGTGTGGGATCTATGTAGACTTGTGTGCATTGTGTCCTGCTCTCAAGTTCATAAGAATAACACAAGCGATGTATTTTTCCTCAAAATGTGAAGTTACATTATGTGCAATCCCAAGCAAAGGCCAAAGCGTAGGTGCCTGACAGACCTGAAGCTGAGTGCTGGAAGCTCTTCCTTCAGCATGTGCAGAAATCAGCTCAAGATGAAACTTCACAGGCAGTGCCTCTGAACAGCGAGATCCCTGAGCTGTGAGAGCGTTGGACTGAATGTGTGCAGCTGTTGTCAGTACAAACTGTGGATCTCGGTTGGGTAACGTAACATCTGCTGTGATTGTACAGGCTACTTCTAACAGCTGCACTGACCTGGTGGCTTGCTTATGTTGCCTTTATTCTGAACCTGCTTAGCTGTGGTGCACCAGTAGCTCTGTTTTATGTATTCTAAATAGAAGTTGAATTTATCTGTTTGGGTTTTATTTCTGTTTGGCAAACTGAGTATCTGCAGCTATAATAGTTTTGTGACTCCCAGAGCATGCTGTATCTTAATCTCCTAGTGGCAAGGAAGTCAGAGGGACTTCGGTAAATGGTTGTTGCAAGCCGTTAAGGATCATTCTCTAATAAATGCTTTCTAAGTTGAATGTGTTTTTCATACCTGTGAGGAAAGCACTTTGCTTTTGCTGCTGTTTTCATTTTGGAAATACACTTCATCTTCTGTGAACAGTTTTAAATAATAGATGTCAGTATTAGTCACCAGGGATGTTGGGAGGGGAAAATAAGAAATCAGTGAGTTTCAGAATTTCTGTAACTGTTGAAAAACAGACAAAAAGTTGCAACAAATGTAAACAACGTTCTGTCACAGTAAAGGTGAATTAATGGAATTGTAAAAGCTAAATATGTGTGTATGGGTGGATATATAAACATACCTGTGCTCTGTGAAAACTCAGTGAAGCAACATGAAAATTGTTTTTGCAATGTTGACTTGAAATCTGCAAGGTAAATGGGATTGTGTACTGTTCCTTGAGTGCACATAGAGGAAAAAAAGCACTGCTGTTAATAACACAAAAAGAAACCCTAAGTTCTTTCAGTTTAATTACGCTAATTAGCCTGGGATCAGATCTGTCTCATCGAGCATAGTGATGACTGGAATCTATGTCATGTATCTGTTATGCTGCATTGCTAAGAGATAAAGCAGTTCTCCTTAGTCCATGTTTCTTAGAACCATACTGGCAGGGCAGTGCTTACCTTGGGAGTCAGCTGGTAAATGCCATCTGGGTGCTTGTCACAGGAGGTGATGATGTGCAGAAGTGCAGGGCGTAGAGACTTGAGAGAAAGTATTATTGCAGACTTTCTTTTCCTTAAAGGGTGGGAGGCTGTACAAGATGTGTTAAGCACAGGTGATGGCTGTGGGAGTCTGCACAGATTTCAGGATGGCTCCAGTGCTCGGGGTGAACAGAGCCTGTATGGAAGAGGGGTGGAGATTAAAATCAACAGATGTGTTTCATGTAAACAATTCGGTTTGTTTTATGAATAGAGATAATTACTAATGGAATGAAAGTAAATTTAAAAAAAGAAGTCTTTTAATAGGAAAAAGAATATTTGATCCACTAGTTACCATTAACCCCCATTTAAAAGTAACCAGCAGCTGAAGCTGGGGGCTGGTATTTCCAACCACTAAGCACTAAGGAGTTCCACAGTTTCTTTTCCCATTCAGTATTGTTGTGTGTGTTTGGGAATTAATAAGTTAAGGCTCTGATTTCTTTTTTTTTTTTTTTTTTTTTTTTTTTTGTAAAAAGCTTTTCAGTGCAGGCAGGTCTCAAGATTTGCACTCCACTAACAGTGAGCAGGATAAATGGGTTAAAAGTGTTCACCTAGATGGAGGCCGAGCAGATCTCCAGGCTTGACTGAAGTGGGTTCTCTGAAGCAACCACCTACTCCTTGCTCTTGCTGCTGAGCTGTGTAGACTCATTCATGGTCCTGATTTTTCTGTTGTACTTACTAAAGGAATGCATTGAAACTGGAGAACACCATACAGTGTATTTGAAAAGCTGTGAAGTGAGGAGGCCTAGTGTGAGCTCCTGAAGGATATCTGTAGGCAGCAACACATCAACAAATGCTGGCTGAGGTTCCAAGTGGCGTTTTCAGATGAAGCGTGAATATTTTATCTGACTGTCAAGGATCCACCCTTCCCATGAGGTGCATTACCTGGTGTCCTGCGATCTCCAGAGAAGACATAACAGAAGTGTTCTTTGTTTTCTGTGGCTTCTTTTAGAAACAATCCAGCTGTGTTGTGTTGCAAGGGAAACCTTCATGCTGTTACCACATCTTGAACAGTAGCATGAGACTGGCTTCTGTGAGTTAGCTATTGAAAGACAAGTCTTTGAAACAGTGATTTCATGGTTTCATTGCCACTGATCTGGAGAAGAGGTAGCAGGTGAGAGGTGATCTGGCTTCAGGTCTGTTGCTTCGCTTTACCTTGGCTTCATTACGTCGATTAACAGTTTCTACTGCAAACTTTCAGCTGTCCTTATTAGTCTCTGTAACATGAACAATTAGGGACTCATTCCATGTGCAAATAAAGACCTATAGTAATGTTTCCTGCCAGAAAAGGACCGCTGTTTGGCAATGTTGGAAGTATAGTGGGAGACGTTTCTTTGGGGTTTTAAACTTGTCTCCTGGTTTGTTATGCTGTACCAGGACAGGAAGGTGTCTCCTGTTGGTGCAGAAATCTGCTGTAACAGAGAAAATAGGCAGAAATGTTGGCCCAAGAGTCAAGGCTGGCTGAGCTGGTCTTTGTTTTGTGTGTACGTGTAGAGCTGCTTGTAGACCTGCAGGCTGCACAGATGTGGTGCTGCCAGCTAAATAAGGTGGTCTGGTGGAATGATACATGTAGGTAAAGGAAAAACTCATACTTGTGATGCTTGCAATTTTAGGAAAACATACAGTACTTATTAAAGGTAATGACGGCATCTTTTTAGTGAATCTTACCTGGGCTTGGGTGCAGCTGAAGTGGAAGCCAGGGGCTTTCACCAGTCATTTGAGCAGCTGTTCAGTGTGCGGGTGAGCCTCTGTGAGGATGGTGGGTTAAAGCAGATGATGACGACCTTAGAAAGCCGAACCGCGATCCTCTTTGTCTAAAGCTCCGCTAATTCTTTCTGCACGCTGTTTTTGTCCTGCTGCCATCGCGACAGCATCTGTAGTGCATTAAGTGACGTGGGTGACATCTGTCCAGGGAGACTGCGGGTGGGAGCTGTGAGTGGGGTTAAACATTGCCCCGTAGAAGTTCATCTCTCCATTCAGATTGCTGATATTTACACCCAGCGAGCACGAGAAAGCCACGGAGAGTCGGCACCAGAGCGACTGAACGACTCTCCTGGTTTTCCTAATAGCAGTGAAGTAGCTTCTCTAGGAAATAAATGTTAAAGCACTGCTTAGAACTTTCAAGCTGCCCGGTCCTTCATTTCAACGCTCATCTCCTAGCGTGGGTCCGGTTAGGGACCTGCGGCCGTTCCTCGGACGGAGCCGCGGCGCGGGGCAGGGAGGAAGGAGCCGCCAGCGCTGCGTGCGGCGGCCGAAAGCCGCCGTTGTTTTCCGAATAGCGAGCGCGAGGCCCGGGGAGAGGCGCGCGCGGCGCTGAGAGCGGCTCTTCCTCGGCCCTTTCCGGGCCGCAGCCGGCAGCGGGGACGGACCCGCTCCGGACGGCCGGACGGCCTCCATCTTGTCGGGGCTCGGGCCGGGCGGGAGGAACGGGCCGGGCTCGCGTTAGGGGCCGCGGCCGCGAGGCGGAGAGCCCGGCGGCACCGGGCGGAGCGGGCACGGAAAGCCGGGATCCGCCCTGCGCCGAGCCGCGCGGTGCTGCGGGGCCGGCCGGGCCGTGACCCCTTGCCGCGCTTCTCCCGCAGATGGCGCAGTGCGTGAGCCGGGTGCAGCTGTCCGTGATCTGCCGCCGCCTCCTCGACCGCGACGTCGGCTCCAAGTCGGACCCGCTGTGCGTTCTGCTGCTGGACGTGGGAGGCCGCTGGGCTGAGGTGAGGCCGCTCGGGGCTGCCCTGCCCGTTCCCTGCCCGTTCCCTGCCCGTTCCCTGCCCGTTCCCTGCCCGTTCCCTGCCCGTTCCCTGCCCGTTCCCTGCCCGTTCCCTGCCCGTTCCCTGCCCGTTCCCTGCCCGTTCCCTGCCCGTTCCCTGCCCGTTCCCTGCCCGTTCCCTGCCCTCTCCCTCGGCTTTTATTCAAGCTCTTCTTGAATTTGTCCCTGCGTCCACACAGTTAGATCGCACGGAAAGGATTAAGAACTGCCAAGACCCGGAATTCTCCAAGAAGCTGCTTGTCCACTATTACTTTGAGAAGGTGCAGAAGCTGAAGTTCGCTGTGTACGACATCGACAACAAGTCTGCTGAGCTCAGCGACGACGACTTCCTTGGGGCTGTGGAGTGCACGCTGGGGCAGGTGTGAGGGCTGAGGCAGGGCTGCCTTCTTATAGCCTGCAGTGTTTTAAGCTCCTCTTCCAAAACAGATGGGTGCTTGTCCCTGTTGAATATAACTGGAAGAACTGTGGTGGTGAGCAGGCAGCAAAGGTTAAGAACGTGTGTGGTTTTTGAGTCCTGGAATTGTGGTGGTGGGAAGGAAACTCAAAATCGTTCAGTCTGTAGCGTCCAGCCTTTGGGCTTTCCTGGGCTGCACAGAGTGAAGAGGAACCAGGCCATAATATTGTTAATTGTCCTCCCTTGTCCTGTCCCTGAGCACCACTGAGCAGAGCCTGGGTCCATTGGTTGCCTCCCACCTTATGGATATTACTAAGCATTGACCAGATCTCCACTCCGCCTTCTCTTCCCAGAGCTCTCAGCCTTTGAAGTCATTGCTTCATGTAGGAGCACTTGTAGGACTAGCAGGAGCCTGGGAGTGAGGAAGGCCCTAGAGAGCTCTGGTAGCCTTTTGGTTTTCTTGGGGCAAAAAAAAATCCTCAGGCCATAAATTCAGGGAGGATTGCCTGAAAATCTGCATTCATTTCCTGAACAGGAAGTCATATTGTTAGGTAGAAGGAGAAGGATGGGGTTTGAGATTGCGAAGGATTTGGTTAAATAAATAGACATTCTGATTTTCAATGGTTGTTTGGCTGCTTGTAAGGAAAATGTCTCGGGGATCATGGGGGAAGCAGCAACAGGAGGCTAGTGTTAAGTTTTGAGATAGATAGTAGGAATTATTTTGTGGAGAAGGAAAACTTTAAGAGTGCTTAACCATTTCAGGAGCACAAACTCGTAGCTGTCACTGTAGGAGATGGGTTTTCCATAGCAGATTTTTAAAGATAATTCCTCCTGAAGAATAGTTCTTTGATTCTTAATAATTCTTTAATAATAATGATCTTTCTCTACGTTGCTATTATACTGTCTGTCTTTTAACCTCAGATTGTGTCCAGCTCAGTGTTTACCCGACCTCTGGAGCTGAAGGATGGGAAGCCAGCAGGAAAAGGCACCATTACGGTAAAGGAGAGTGTGTAGTAAAAACTCATTCTTTGGTACAAGATCTGGGACAGAGTAACATTTCTGGTTTTGTTCCTTTCTGTTTTCAAATTCAGTATGTGTAGAGGAAGAGTGTGTATTTGTAACCATACATAGAGGCTTTTTTCATGCAGAAAGCATATGCAGAATTCTGTATTTTCTTTTTTTTAATTTGTGGCACAGATTACAGCAGAGGAGATTAAAGATACCAGGGTTGTCAGTTTGGAAATTCAAGCCCGAAACTTGGACAAAAAGGTATTGATTCATTTATTCTTTTTTAGTGATGTTGCATGCTCGTGTGGGTCTTGACTGTGTTGACAGTGAGTGCCTTTGGCCAGGATTCTCACTGTACTGCAAATGTTCAGCTGAGCTCTGTAATCCACGTGTAAAAAGGCTTGTTGTTCTGTTGCCAGTAGTGGAGACACAATTACATGGCAGAAAGCACCACAGCAGATAAGAGATTCAACCACCAAGTTTAGGTTCTGGATAATTATTTTGGTTTTGGAGTATTCTGTACTTTAATACATTAAATAATTGCTTCGATTGAATATTGTAACTGTGCCATGAGCTGGACTTTATGTAACGTTATAAAAGAAGAAAAGGTGGAAATTTAGATATGCTGCCTTGGTGTTATTTTAAGCCAAGGGTGATTTATAGTAACAAAATGCTCTAAGGAAGCACAGTCTTGTAATCAGAGCTGGTATGCTGTGATGATTTGTAAAGTGCTGCAGTTTAAAAGAGGTAAGGAAATGTAGAGCTGATTTGATTTGTGATTTGTTAGAAGCGAGTTGTGCTGATGACCCAACTCTTCTCTCATCCAGGGGTAATACTGAGGTCTGATGAAGGTCTGTTGGGATTCTCTTTGCAGGATTTCTTAGGTAAATCGGATCCATTTCTGGAGCTGTACAAGCAGAGTGATGCTGGAACGTGGCAGCTGGTGTACAGATCAGAGGTAGCATTTCTACACTGATGTGCTTCTTGTTAAGGTTGTCTGACAGCTTAGAGTGCCTCGCTTCTGGTAATGCTGTGCTCCATGTGTGCAGTGAAACTTGTCCCCCCAGAAAGGGATTCTGCTGACTGGCAGAAAATGGTTAACTTCCTGCCTAATCACAGTTAAGCTGAAGGGTCCAACCGTGTACTGAGGGCAGAGTGGCAGGACTCTTCTGCCTTTTAGTGGCAACGAGCTGTGAGATTGGTGTGGCTCTGCAGTTGTACCCAGCTCTGAACTACAGGCTGCTAACAGAGCTTCTCCTTGCTCCTGTGCGGGTAGAAATGACTGAGGCTGTTCCATGTTCTCCCATAGACGTACAGAACCCTCATGTTATGTTTCTTAGTAACTTGCACATCACATCTCTCACGTGATGTTATGCTCTAATTTTTTTAAGGTCGTTAAGAACAACTTAAGTCCATGCTGGAGGAGGTTCAGCGTTCCCTTGCAGACGTTCTGTGGTGGTGATCTTAATAAACCTGTCAAGGTACAGCCTTCAGCAATTCAGATTTGTTTGTTGTTGTAAGTAACCCAATCTCTGACACGTTAACTCTGAGTAATCAAGTTGTCCAGTCATATTCAAAATTTTAAATTGATTTTCTGGAATAATATGGCAGATAGGTGATTATACATTTATTAAGTGTGAAGTCTGTGCTGAAACGTTATGAGTTGTCAAATGGAGAAGTCAATGCAGAAGTGATGCAGTTCCTAATGATTTGTCACAAGAAGGATTATGAATGGTCATTGGCTATTCTGGTTAGAGTTTCAGGTTGTGGGATTTTCTGTTTAATTGTGGCTTTCTAATGCTATGTTAGCTGTGAGGCTTATACGTGGGATAGACTGGAATGCATTAGGATACTGACAGAGAGAGGGCAGGTGTCTGCTTCCTCCATGCGTGAGAACGGCGAGTTGTTCCATCTTGTTTGCTTTCTGTCCCAGCAAGAATTTGATCTCGAGTTAGAGCTGGAATTTCTCGTGGTCTCACATACGAGGATTAATACACTGGTCCTGAATTATGGGGGTGGTAGCAGAACAATTCCATCTTTGAAGAAGTTCCTACAAAAATAATCTGATAGCAAGTTCAATTTGTGTTCTAAGCAGTGCACTGATTACATAGAAGCACTTAAAGCTTTAAATAGTTTAATGTTGAATATTATCTCCCTCTGCTTATTCAGCTCCTAAACACTTTCCATTTGCAGAATTTTCCAGCCTCATCCTGCTTGAGAAGAAATCTTGTGCTGGAAGCTTGATCTGAAAGGTTTAGCAGAAAGCAATGCATGCTGATCTTTTTATTTGTGCAGCATGGCGGATCCACAACACTGCTGAGGTTGTTACCCTGGTTCAAGTGTGCTGGGCTTGTCAAACGTGTTCTAAGTGGTGGTCATGAGCTTTTGGGAGCAGTCTTAGATCAGAAGGAAGTCCTGTTGGTCTGCAGGTGCTAAGAGAGACGTGGCGAGGGGGTGGTCAAGAGTTGTGTGTTACCTTGTCAAATGTGACATGAGAGGGAATGGCTGAGGCATTTTGTCATGAGGCTGTATTTCCTGCACTCTGAAACGCTTCTGCTTTTGCTTTAGAACCTTCTGTGCTTTGGGATTTGTTTTGCAATGATCTATTTAAAAACAGAACATCGGTCTTCACTGTTGGTTCCTTTCACCCCCAAATCCTGAATGTGTGTGCAAGTAGTCCACTAATTTCCATAGTTTACCTGTGGGGAAGTTGGTCAGAAAGAGGCCTCCATAGTAGTGGGCAGGAGCATTAGCGCTAAGGAGTGGAAGGTTGCACCAGAGATCTGTTTTCCATCCAGAACGTGCTGCTTGGAACCTCTTGTTCAAGGCTTTCTAAGATTTGCATAGGAACGATCAGATGAGGAATGAGGGTGGTGCTGAGCAGAGAAGCCTTTGTACTGCAGCACAAGGGAAATGTTCGTGTGGGCAGTGTCAGTTTGGGATGTCTTGTAAGTGTCAGCTGTGTCAGCCATGCAGGAGGGTTCTGCAGTGGGAAACGTGCACTAAATGTGTGTGTAAGCACATCTTTTGATCACATTAACAGTGCTAACTAACAAGTAATTGTGAAGTAGAGGGGTGTCGTTGTTGTTCCATATTTAAAAACAGCTCAGATTTGAGATGTAATATAATCCTGTGGCCGTTTCTTTAAGAAAGAAGCATACAAAAGTAGTTTCTCTCTCCTGTAATTGTTTAAATAGAAGTGGTAAATGTGAGATTTAAGAAAGAACAAAAAGCAGCGCAACAGAAACAAACCCCTTCCTGACCATGCGTTTGATGGCGTGTGCATAAAAGCGAATCCACTCGGTGTGAATTTTGGAAGTTTCTCTTGTAGATAGAAGGAGCCTTTTACCCACTGGAAGTGTTCCTATGAATATCTGATCGTTCAGTTGAGTAATTAATCAGTAAGTGAACGCAATGCAGGATCGTGCCGTTAGCTGACCCCTGAGGTCAGACCACAATGCAGAAGGCAGTTACTGACATCTTCAGGTGGTTGTTCCCCACTTCACATCTTGGTTCTGTTTGCAGCAGCAGCACTTTTTGGGCGGTGCACTCTGAATCTTTGTCCACTTTAGAAAACCCTTGCAAAAAGAGGTTTGTTGTAAGGTAACTCGTACTGGGAACCACTAACAGAACTGGTCATTATGTAGTTGGATTTTTGTGTGTGTGGTCAGGAGGGGATGGGGACATGCAGAAGGGAAAGGGAAGGTGCAGACTGCTGTGTTCTTTGCAGCGTGTTAGTGCCAAGGACACCCTCAGTCTCTGCATGGTGACCTGCAGTGGCCTCCTTGATGTGGTCACACATCTTCTGAATGACAATTTAAACATGAGAATTGTTGAGAGAGGCAGAGGAGGAGCCTTGGGGACGCTTCATGGCGCAGCGTGCAGAAGGGAGGGACAGAGCAGTGGTGGGTTGGGATGATGAAGAAGGGGAAGAATGGCACAGCCTCTAAAGCAGTTTTGTTTTCCCGGTGAAGGACCTGAAGGATGGCACGGTGCCTCCAGTTTGGGTGGCTAGCTTTGTCTGCAGTTCACTCAGTTTGTGTGCACACTTCCCACTGATAGCAGTGGAAAATCCCAAGTGGATCAAAGGCAGCAGGTAGTTGTCCAAGAAGCCTGTCCTCAGATTTGCTGATTGAATTTGACTTCCTTATCTAGGCGCTGCCTGTAGGTTCACCTTATCCATAATGCTGAGGAGAAAGCTGTCACCCTAGTTTGTACTGGGGTAACACCAGTTTCTTGGTTAATAAAAGCAAATCTGAATGGGCTTTTGAATTGGAGGAGTGTGTGAGCTTGAGCAGAGGAAAAACTGCTGTTCACAAGCTTTCTTGACTGACTGCTTCTGGAATTACTTTTGTTCTGCTGTTGTGTGCATTGTGCATGTTACAAACACTTCTTACAGTTGTTGATTTCATGGGAGCTGCTGCCAGTGCACATGGTGCTGTGTTAGCTTGAGGCCATGGTTATTATAATATTTTTTGTTTTTAAATGCATTGCTATTTTGCATTCTCTAATTCTGAAGATCCAAGCTTACCCGCTGTTTTAAACGTGGCTATTCATTGTTTGTCATTCGATTGCTATCAGATGCAGAAAAAGGCAGATTGCAGTTTCTTTGCAGACTGACTCTGTTGCTAGGCAGAAGAAAGAAGTTTATTCAGAAATTAGATAAGACCTTCAGGTGCTTTTTCCCATTACTCCACTTGCATATTGTGTCCTGAATGATCTCAACTTTGTGTTTTTGGGCTGTGAAATCTGCGGCTTTATTTTGTTGATTTTTGTTTGTTTTGTTTTTGTTTCCATCTGAACTGAGGAAAGCTGTCACTTGGCACGCTCAGGTAGGTGAGTGATTGAATGTCTTCCTCGTTCTGAGATGCACGCAGCCTGTCTCCCTGTCAGGTTTCAGGCAGTGACATGGATGACACCACGGGATCAGAGTTGACAGGGAGACTGCTAGCATCACCGCAGAGCTGTTGGAGGCAGGAGGGTGCGTGGTGAGCAGCCGTCATTCACCCTAGCACAGTATGCTTACCCATTTCTTGCTGTCTCTTTCCTTTCAGGTGCAGTGCTCTGATCATGACAGCGATGGGTCGCATGACCTGATAGGTGTTTTTGAAACTAACCTGGCTCAGTTGCAGAGGGCAGTGGATGGCTGTCCGGTGAGCTTCCTCTGTTCCTCAGTTTTGTCTGTAGTTCGGTCCGTCACAAACCCCTTCTAATAAAGATGTCTGAGAGATATTCAGTTGTTGCTTCCAAAAGTCACTTTTTTCTGTATCTGACTGTTCTGTATTACTAAGCTGTTATCTGGGAAAAATGAAACCTAGCATGGGGAGGTTGCTGCTGTTTTCCTTGAGTGCTGTTACCTTTCTTGCTCCTACAGACGTCCTTCAGCCGGTTGTCTGCTGGCCGTGTGCTGTTTCTTGCCAGCCATTCTGCATGCTTCTGCCTCTCCTGAATTAAGTGAAAGCAAAAGAGCTTCTTTAAAAGAGCTTTAGCAGAACAGTCCAGAGATAGGACTTGTCTCATGTAACACGTGTGCCTGAGCTGGTTGCCCTCACCAGCACTCTGGTTGCCTTTCTAGGTAGCTTTCCAGATAGTGGAAAGAAATGGTGCTTCCAGCAGTCGGTCTTCTTGCTTTATCTTGGGCACCCACATTAGAGTAATTTGAGTCACTTGCTAGTGGTGCCAGTTTCTCTCTGCCTACAGCAAAAGCTTGTACACTCATTTTCATGGAGAGGCCTCATCTGGATTCAGACCAATGAATCCATGTGCAGGACATAGCCTGGGAGTGCTAGGAGTCACCAGCCAATTTGATTTCTGTATTTGGAATCCTGAAGCTTGTGGAAGATTGTTGCCTTCTTCCCTAACCCGTGTGAAATCAGAACTACTGTTACGTGAAACGAGACAGTGATACTGATCCTCTGCCACTGAGAACCTGACACCTAGGGCTCTTTGACCTCCTTCCTTCCCCCTTCTCACTTTGCCTCCTTAGCTTCTGAGTTCGTCTCCTGCCCTTAACTGAAAAAGAGTGCAGTTATGTTAAGAGGAATGTCTGTATTTGTGACAAACTTCTCTGCGCTCTGTTGGGTGTTCGATGGTTCTGCAGAGAGCAGCAGTCAGGCTGTCACTGAGAGGGACTTCTTTGAAATGTTCTCTTGTGCTTTGCCCAGTGATGACAGCAAAAGCATCAATTTAACTTGTCAGATAGCAGCCACAGGAGTCACAAACACTTTTGAAAGGAAGTTTCATAATACTCTGAAATTGAGATGTCTCAGATTGTTCTGTTTCAGTAGTTTGCGCTGCTGCAGATGCAGATGTTTTATAATTTGCTTATTGAGTGCTTTCTTTTTGTAGGTGGAATTTGAATGCATTCATCCTGAGAAGAAGCAAAAGAAGAAGAGCTACAAAAACTCAGGCATCATTAGCATAAAATCCTGCAAGGTAGGAAGATGGCGGTTGTTTGTCTTGTTCTATTTTCTGATGACAAGAAATCCTTCCTTACAGGAAGGAGGTGTAACACTGTCTGTCTGTTCTCTAGATTGAAACAGACTATTCGTTCCTGGACTATGTTATGGGAGGCTGCCAGATTAATTTTACAGTGAGTTGTTTTCCCACTTCACGTCTTGGTAGATGATAGAGCAAGGCAATGAAGTTGTGTTTAGTACTGTTAATTTGCAGTGTGTGTTTTCTTAAGGAGTAATGAAAGCTGCCAAAAAGAATTGATTTTATATTTTGCTTTTTGATACCAAGTAGCAAATTTAATGGATCTTGGATTTCTCAAGCTTCTTTTGAGAAATCAGTTCTCACCCTTGGTGGAAAGGACTGCTGCTCCTCAGATGTGCATGTGCCCTGGTGGGAGAAAATGTGCAGGCTTATTTGCCTGCCTCTGTTTGCAGTCATCTGTGTGTCTGGCAGGGAGGGAGCAGTGTGGGGCTGTTCTTATCCCTCTGTTTCTGATTGCTTTTGGTACTTCTCGTTTGCTTCTGATGCTGTTTCATTGACCTGCTGTTATCATCCTCCAAACTGATTAGGTGGGCATAGACTTCACTGGCTCCAATGGTGATCCCAGCTCACCAGATTCTCTTCACTACATCAGCCCAAATGGGATAAATGAGTATTTGATTGCCATCTGGAGTGTGGGAAGTGTAGTCCAGGATTATGACACGTATGTAAGAGGTTCTTAACTCTCCCAGCCCCCTCATTAAAAAACGTTTCACAGTGGGTGATTGGTCAAGGCTGGTAGCTCATTCAGGAGCTGTAGTGTTTGGAGGTGCTGCTGCCTTTCCTTGGGAGATCCCTTCAGGAACTGCTGCTGCTACTTGCTGCTTCTGGCATTGCCAAGAAAGGCAACGACAGTCCTTTTCAATAAAGCATGTTTGCTTTATTTGTCCATCCAGATCAGCACTTTATGGCCCTGAGTTACTCTGTAATTCTGCTCTAGCTGGTTGTAGTCCCTGCTTGCTAACAGTGCATCTCAAACATGAATTCCCTGTTAGACTCGGTGGAACGTGTTTGCCTGCTCTGTCCTTCAGCCAAGTTGTGACTGGATTGGCTTTTCTCTTGCTACTCTGAAATCTCCTGAGACTTGTGCAGAATACTGCATTCAAAGACATT
Source organism: Tetrao urogallus (assembly GCF_951394365.1). NCBI lineage: Eukaryota > Metazoa > Chordata > Aves > Galliformes > Phasianidae > Tetrao > Tetrao urogallus. The sequence continues at coordinate 1,143,190 of NC_136829.1, forward strand.
GTGAATTGTCAGTCCCATGCCTGAAATCCTTGGGTAACTGTTCACTGACCATGGGAAAACTAGGAGGTGTGCCTGTCCTTAATGGCAGGAATGGAACCTTGGTCTACAACTGTTTCTGGGAATAAAACAGAATTAGTAAAATATTACAGGATTTATCTTTCTCATTTCTTCTTGTTGCCCTTTCTCCCAAGGGACAAGCTGTTTCCTGCATTTGGTTTCGGAGCTCAAGTTCCTCCTAGCTGGCAGGTAAGGCCTTCACAGCCCTGTGCAGCAGCTCTTTTAATGTCTGCATTCTCTAACTGGTTGTAACATCACCGTTTCTAGGTGTCTCATGAGTTTGCTTTGAACTTCAATCCCAACAACCCTTACTGTCAAGGTGAGGATGACTCTTTATTAATATTTCGCTCAGAGGGACTGGTGTTTGAAGTGTTCATTCCTTTCATAACTGGTAAAAAAAAAAAAAAAAAAAAAAAAAAAAAAAAAAACCAAAAACAAAAACAAATGCAGTGTGAAGGCATCCAGCAACCTACGTGTACTCACCTGAATGTGAAAATCTATCAATGCAGACTTGCAGTCTAGGTTAAGTTTGTTAGTTAAGTTGGAGATGGAGAGAGCTGGGACGTGTGGGGTTCTAAACATCAGGAAGCACCTCTGTACTGTGTTGGTGATAGAGCACAGAAGCACGTTGCCCAGAGAGGTTTCCAAGACCTTGGAGACCTTCAGAAGCCTTGGGCATGGGGTACTGGCTGTAGGTGGCCCTGTTGGAGAAGGGGGTTTGGGTTGAAACTCAGCCAACCTGCAATTCTGTCAGTCTGCTGAAATTTTTGTTGCTGCCTCTTCGTTATTCCTTGTTATGTTACAGGTCTGTGTTAGTCACACCTCTAAAGCTACCGTGTGCTAAGGCTGTTAGTGGCAGTGGCAGCTGCTTCAGTATTATCAGTGTTCTTCTGTTGTTTTTAAAGGATTGTCTCAAGGGTTTGTTTTCCTCAAAGCCCCGTTCTTCTGTGGTAGTTACTTCAGCTGTTTTTAGTGGCTTGTCTGTAAACTAGATTAGGAACTCCTGAGCACTCTTGGCAAGCAGCGATGTGGAATTGTGCTTGAATAAAGAATTTTCCTCGTGTTTTCTATCTAGTCTAAAGCCAACAAAAAATGGAATCTGAGAATCAGTGTTAAAATGGAAGCATTTCCCTGCTCAGTTCCACATTGCCTGCCTCTCTGCCATTGGTGTTGTTGCCCTGTGGCAGTACTTGTTGCAGTAGTTTAGAAGTAAAGCACTGAAGTCTCTATGGTGGGCAATGGCAAATAAAAATGCATCACCATAAGCCAGTATGTGGGGCAGTTTGAGTGAACCCGCACAAGAATTGAAACCATCAAAAATCAGACCTAGAAATTTTGGTTGGTTAAGTAGTGAGAGGAACTTGTTGCAGAGGAGGAACCTTAAGGACTCGTTCTTCGGTTTGAAAATAACACAAAACGTTTAAATCCAGGAGCTGTTCTCCATCTTGCACACGAGGAAAATAAGCAGTTCTCTGGAACTGTAGTTCCAGAGAGTTGGTGACCTTGTCTAATTAAACTACAATCATTTAAAAGAATCATTTAAAAGAAGAAGAAACTGAACAGAAAAAGAAACTGAATGACAGAGAAGAAAGGACAGGATTACCAGCATGCAGCTGCTGGATTATTTGCCCCCAGCTTCCATTACTTTTATTTTGTTAGAGCCACTAAGAGTAACGTGAAGCATGTAGAACAGAGGAGAAATCTGGAAGTCTTGTCTCTGCAGATGTCCGCTGGTTTCAGCTCTGTGCTCCGGACGGTCACTGTTATCTGCTGTTTGTTTTGTCCTTCAGGAGTTCACACCAGCATGAATGATTTCTCCTTTGCCATACTATTTAGTAATGCTGTAAATAGTTACAGGAGAAACTGCGAGGCAGCTTGCCTTCCTTGTGTTACAGGGGTCCAAGGAATAGTCGACGCCTATCGCCACGTCCTGCCTCAGATCCGACTCTATGGGCCAACCAACTTCTCTCCTATTATAAACCACGTGGCAGGGTTTGCTGCACACTCAGCACAACAGAGGACTGCTGCTGTGAGTCCACGTCCTTTCCTTTGGATCTGCATCTGGGTGATGTTCCTGTTTTTCTGTTCATGGTGGGACAAAGTGGAATGGTGAAGCGATTTCTTCCTCCTTCCTCGAGGTCTCAACTTTGGTCCTCTCTTTCCAACCTCCAGAGAGACTCCTCCTACTCTCTTGGTTGATAAGTTGATATGAGCCCTTACCAACACAGTATACAGGGGTGCTGTGCTGGCTTTCAGACCAACTGGACTTTGTCAGCAGCTGTGCTACCCTAACCTCTCTTGCCAGGCTCTGTCACCTGTAGAGAATGCATGCAGAATAAAGGGGCCCTGTATGTTTTATTCCAAGCAATTTTGCACTCAAGAATGTTCACAAAGAACTGAAAAATGTCAGAGGTTGGCTGTTTGTCCCACCATGTTTGCACAGAGAATCAGGATATGCAGAGAGCCGTGCTAACAAGCAGTTGGAGAGCTGGCAGATGAGCGTGCTGTTGCAGAATGGCCATGCTTGCTTCTGCAGCTGCACTGCATGTCTTGGTTGTGTGCTTGCATGGCCGTGGCTGCTGTTAAAATTCAACTCCATCTCTAAAACTTAATTTGTTGTGCATAATGGCTTATTTCCTGATACGTTTAGCTGATTCCATCTTGACTACCTAGCTGGGAGGAATTCTGATGTATGCTCTGATACTCACCTTCTGGGTTAGCTGTATCAGGATTTGGATTTTGACTTAAGTAGGAGATTATGGGGTTCTTGTTCTATGGAAACACTCTTCTGACATTTCTGAGGGCATTGGTGGTTTTGGTTTGTTTTTTTAGCTATCCAAACCCCTGGGGGAAACTTCTATATTTTTATTCATATGTTGACTGTATCTGCTGCTTACAGATGAAGAGTTATTTAAGTAAAGGATATGTCAGCAATGAGTGCAATCACAACCTTGTATTAACTGGCTTCTGGAATTGGAAGTTTAATTTGCATTCTAAGTTTGTTTTCATCTTAAGTCTGTAGATAGTTGCTATAAAACAGTGCTTGCAGTTTTCAGTTGGGTGCTGAATCCTGGCCTCTGGGAAGGAAAGGGATTTTTAATGCTTCATCTTGCCAGTGTTTTGGCTTAGGGTGTTTTTTTTCTTCTAGAAAAGCTCCTGTGTTCTTTCCCTCCTGTGTCCCCTCAGGAGTATCTCTGTGTTGTGATATTTGCTGCTGCCATATGTTCAGATTCCTAATAGTTACCACTGATAATTAAAAACACAAAGTCACAGAATGGATTGGGTTGTAAGGAGCCTCAGAGCCCACCCAGCCCCAATCCCTGCCATGGGCTGGTTGCCACTCACCAGGTCACTGCCCAGGGTCCCATCCAAAGATTCCTGGAGTTAGAAATGTTTAATAATAAATTTGATCCTTTTTTGAGAGGCTGGTGAATGAAGCAGCATCCAGCAGTGCGTGCTGTGTGCACTTTGCTGACTTTGTAGTACTCTGTTCATTTGCTAGTATTTTCTGCTTCTTGGTGTAATTGTGCCTTATAAATTGAATTTAAGCCTCTATCTTTTATTGAACAGAGGAAATCTGCAGTGCACGGGGAGAGGTGGGATGCAAATAGAAGAAGGAACTTTAATTTTGTTTGTTATTCACTGCACAATCTGCTTGCTTTTTTAGAGTCAGAAATTGCTCCTTTTGCCTCCAATTATGTGGGCTTTGATGCTGAGCTCCCTAACTGAGTACTTTCTGGTGTTTTTTCAGCAATACTTTGTCTTGCTGATCATCACAGACGGAGAGATCACTGACCTGGACCAAACCAGGCAAGCAATCGTTAATGCCTCTAAGCTGCCGATGTCCATCATTATTGTTGGAGTTGGTGAAGCTGATTTCAAGGCAATGGAGTTTCTCGATGGGGACAACGGCGTCCTGAAGTCCCTAACAGGAGAGCCAGCTGCACGGGACATCGTTCAGTTTGTGCCTTTCCGACAGTTCAGAAATGTAAGTCGTGAACTGCAGGGGGTTCTGCTGCCCAGTAGACGTGCAGTTATTACAGCAACAGCAGTTAGCATGTGTCAGTGTAGGTATGGCTGCAGTTCCCAAACAGCTTGTTCCCAGGGAGAGCTGAGGCTGTGTTCAAATCTGTGTGCCTTTCACGGCGCTCTTGCAGCTTTACCTAAAGAGTTTTCATTGTATCATTGATAATATCTCTTGGCTGTTGCAGAGTTTGAGTAAAGAAGAAGCTTTCTCTCCTGGGATGCAAACATTTAGGAAAGGAAATGAGATCATACTGTCTCAGTCTCTGTTGTTGAGTCCCATGAGTGCTTCCATGAGTGATTTAAGCTGAGATAAATCTTCCCTGCTACTGAAAACAGTCCTGTCATTCCCCAGCTCCTCCCTACTTTTTCTTCTGGCACTTTTGTTCACGCATGCTGCTCCCTGAAAGCCAAAATAAGACCTTGCCAGTGGCTGGGGCAGCTTCCCACCCAGATCCGGGCTGTATGGGAGCAGAGCAGGGTTGGGAACACGTGATTTTTCAGCAGCAGCGCTCACCAAGGCTGACTGGAAGTGCTCCTGAGCCTGCAGTAAGAAGCTCTTGCACTCAGCCTCACATGGTTGGCAGGTGGGGTTTGCAGTCTGAATTCTTGAGGAGAGTATGTCACTGCTGTGGTATTTCTTCTCCCTGCACTACCTTTGATTTATTCTTGCTGTTCCTTGCAGGCTCCCCGGGAAGCTCTTTCCCAGGTGGTTCTGGCTGAAGTGCCGAAGCAGCTGGTGTCATACTATAAACTGCAGGGCTGGCCACCTGTGAAACTGCCAGAAATAAAGAAGATATAGATTGCAGCCTCGCTCCGGCCATGTGCATCACTGGGGTGAGGAGAGCTGTCTGCTCTCACATTCTTCCCTGGGGCCTCAGGACTGTACCGGTCGCACGAACTCTTCCCCACTTGTACTCTGTATCTTTGGTATTTCCTGTTCCTAACTGGAAGAAATGTAAATATGAAAAAAGAAAACCCAAACCATTGGCAGTTCTTGTCAAAGAAAAAAAACCTTGTTGGTTTTCCACCTTGCAATGGTGACGCATCGTAGCACTGCTCATCACTTGGCATGACCCACCTGCTGCTTGGGCTCAGAGTGGGCACCTGCATGGGAATGCTCACACAGCACTGCTTCCAGTGTTAGGGCAAACATGTTTATTGTAAAGGTACTTGCCATGTATTTGTTCCTTGGTAGCTCTGTTCTTCTGTCTGCGTCTGCCTTGCAAGTGGGGACAAGCGCTGGTTGGTACCTTATGGTGACTGTTGAGTCAGGGCCTGAACCACTGAGCACCTGAGGAAGGGATCTGATGAGCCCTGGGAGCACAGATGAAGGCAATTCAGCTGTGGGACCAGCAGGGGTGGAGCCTGGCTGCACCTCTTAGACCTGGTTTGAGGGCTGACTGCCACTGGGTTCCCCAGCAGGGAGATCCCTCCCTCGTGGAGTTTTCCCCTGTGAGCCTAGATGTTCAGAGACAGGCGAGCACTTTCCTTTGTGCTCTGTAACACCTTTCCATCCTGCTGGTCCTTTTGTCACTGCATCTCCTGTATTGCCATTTCACTGTGTTCATCCTTCTGATTGCTAAAGTGCCAAAGTCTCTTGGTTGGATGCCTGAGGCAATTCCTGCTGTGCCTTCATAAAGTCTCATGTATTTTCATATGTAGACATTTATTTTTAAGTTTCTGCTACCATACTCAGTAGTCGTTGTATTTTTATTACCACATTTTTCTATTAGCAGAATGCAATACTGTGATGGCCTTTTGCTCAGAGCCATTGTTGCAATTTAAGAGTGCTGCACTTTGCTTATTTGTGGGCGGGGGGTTAATGAGGTATGTGACTTTCAGAAGCCAGTAATTGGAAACGTTGGAATTCAGATGCTTTGAGTGATTTCCCTGGAGTCCCAGTGGTATACAGTGAAGAAGTAATTGTCTGTGGAGCTGTGAGGAGGTAGTTCCTTGTCCTCAGAAGTGTGAAGCGTGTATTACTGCATGGGTTGGGGTTGTAAGTAGACAGATGATAGCAAAGCATGATGTCTTTGAGACTGCAGGTATTTCATTTCAAAATAAAGGAACTTGCACTACAAGTTGTCATCACTTTGAGTTGCATAAATAAATCATCTGCTTTGATTTACAGACATGTGTGACTTCTGTTTCCTTTCCGGGCTTTTTCTTTGTTTCAGCAGCGTGGTTTATGGAAGATTTTTGCTACAGCTTAGGCTGAGCGTGAGCAGCAGAGCGGAGCGAGGTGTCTGTCAGCATTAGTTTGTAACCTGTTAATCACTAAGACTGAATGTGTATCCTGCAGCCCTGTCTGCAGTGAGATGAGCTGTTTGTTCACTGCAATTAGGAAAGAATTTGTCCATTGTACTGGATACACCAGGAAGCTGTGAGAAGAAATTGGAAGATGCCCGGTGACTTAGCCTGTGCAACGGATTGGTTGCAAACCTGTGTGTTAGCAGACAGGGTGTGAGTCCACAAGCTCAGCTGGGCTAATCGTGTCCCCAAGTGCAGCTTGAGCTTGAAGGGTAGTGGATCTAGGATCATTAATGAACCAAAAAGGACCAGTTAGTTTTGCCTCCAAATGTTTTGTTTTACCATGATTCTACAGGCAGCAGCAGCAGTTTCCCCCCTCTGGAGAAAGCTGGACTCCCACCTTATTCAGTCTGTCATCTGGCCTGCAGCACCCAGTCTTCTTGCACTTAAAATAAACCAAGTGAGCCCTGTTGTTGGGTGGCTGTGTAAACTGAAACGTGTTACAAGCGTGGAAGAAGGAGAGCTCAGAGCTGCGACTTGGCACAAGCTGTGCTGTGACTGAGAGCATCTTCTACTTGTGCTTTCTGCTGCTTACAAGCTGTATGCAGAGCTCTCTGATTCTGTTACATGTACAAACAAACCTGGGGCTGGTATGTGAGTGTGCTTTCCTTTCTTTAACGGTGTTCTTTGAAGGAGGTTTACAGCAGTAAACAATCTTTCGTTTGGCTAAAGAAATACCAGCAGCGTTGCATAGTGCTTGGTTTCAATGGATGGTTTCTTTGGCAAGGTGAGTGTATTAGCAGCAAAGTTCTGAGACAGCACAGCACATAGTGAGAAACACATTTTGCCTCCCCTTTTTAAATGTATGTCAGTTCCAAAGGAGGAAAGTGGGTTTTCCTTGGTACCCATCAGTCTTTGCTCGCTACAAAGGCAGCTCGGAAGCGTGTTTCTCAGCTGGCTGAGGTGGCTGCAGATGCTGGACCTGATAGGGGTGACTTTCCCAGCCACCTGGGTGTAGCTGGAATGCAGGCTCACCGCATGCCTGGTGCCTGAGGTGAGGGAGAGCTCAGCACGGCCTCCTGAGTAGGATAGCTGTTCGTGGCACGCTGTGCCCGCGCTGCTCTTCCTCCTGGTGCAGGCTGTGCTCCTTTACCCAGGCAGCTTGGGCTGAGGCCGTGCTTGGTATTAATTCACCAAAGCCAAGGCACCGTCTTCAGACAAATAGAAACTGCAGCTGCTCTGGCGGGGAAGCTGCACAAGCTCCCTGGGGAGCTGATGGTACCCGACCTGCTTAGACAAGCACCAAATTTGCCGACCAGCAGCGCGTTTTGTGGCACGTCTCACCATTCCCAGCCTGTGTTACAGCCCCGCCGCCCCCAGCCGCGGCTCCGCGCTCCCCGTTCCCAGCACTGCCGCGTGCCGCGAGCACCGCGCGGTGCCCGAGTTCTCCGTGACCGGGAGCCGTGCTCAGCCCTACGCTGGGGCGGGCGGCCTGCAGGCCCGCTGCGCGCCTCGAGGCAGCCCTGAGGCGTCGCCGTGGGGCACCGGGGGGGAGCGGGCTGCCGAACCGGCCGGGTGAGTCGGGGCTGACTGAGTCACAGCGGGCGGTGCGGCCCGGCCTGCCGTCGGCCCTCAGCTCCATGGCGCTGAGCGTCGGTGTCCGGCGGCTCTCCGACCTGCCGGGCCGCGGCGAGCGGCAGGTGCAGCTCAGCTTCCGAGGTGGGCAGCGAGGGCGGGAGGCTGGATGGGTGTGCTGTGCCCGGGCAGGGCGGAGCCTCACACCTCCCCTCTGCTTCCCCAGGCTTCACCCAGAAGACAAAGAAGATCCGCTGTGGCCCGGAGGCTGTCTTTGGGGAGGTGAGCGTGTAGCCATTGCACGAGGACTGGGGCAGTGGGCACGGGATGGGGATGGGGATGGGGATGGGGATGCAGCACACCTCGGCTGGTGCCTGGTCAGACAGGTGGGCTGTGGGGACGGGACGCACATCTTGGGAACAACGGGAAGCCTCCCTGCCTTCCATCCATGCCCAGCTCCTGCAGTCCGTGCCTGGAGCCTGTGATGTGTGGCTACGAGGGCTGGTGGTGATGTCCTGTCTCCTATCTCCTGTCCAGAGTCCTCTGTTCCCTGGGGCTCCTTTGTGTCTGTAACGTGCAAGCAATTCATCTAATCCATCTTTTGGAGAGCCTGGCTGCTCGGACAGAAAATGAGCCCTCCCAAAACTCTGAGTCAGTGGGTCAGTGCTTGTCCCTTCAGCAGCCAAGCTGTGGCTCTGTGATGCAGAGCTTGCTCCCTTCCCCATCCTTCCTCCATCCCCAGCTGCAGGGGCTGACCTGGCTTGCAGACCCTCCTTCCTCCTTCAGCACATGTTGCCATGCTCATGGGTTCGGTCACCTGCAGGCAGCCCTGCACGTGGAACGACCCTCACAGCTCTGCAGAGCTGGTTTTCTGCTGGTGCCGTATCCTGAGGGGTTCCTCAAGGGTGCAGGGTTTGGCAGGATTGCATTCCATTGCATTCACCTGCTGTGTCTGTGACCCCTCTGGCCTGGATGGACCTTGCCACTCCCTGTCCTCTCCCCCCATGAACTGGGCTTTGGGAATGGCATGGTGTGGCATCCCTGTCAGCAGCAAATCACTGCATGTGGAGTGAAATCCCTGGGAAATCCTTAGATGAAGGTTGGTGCACGCTGAGATAAAATGAAGGGCTGGAAAAATGGCACATCCTGACTGCTGCTGCAGGAAATGCTTTGCGGATGTGGGAAGGAGAGGTGAGCTGGAGCTGCTGCCCTCCCAGCAGAAGCTCAGACTGAGTGGATTCAGGAGGTGAGGAAAGGAGGTCCTGCAGGAAAAGGTGTCTGTGGTCCATCAGATGGCCTCCCCATCAGGAGAGAGCTGCAAATGGCCGTAACACCTCTTTCCACACTGTCCTGTCCAAGGCTGGCTTTGCCATGTTCTCCAGGTGCCCACAGGGCCTGATATTTCTAATTAAGAGCTGAGCAGAAGCCACACATCTTCTAGAGAACCTAACTCACAGCTTCCTACAGCCAGGGGGGCCTGCAGGGACCTGGGTGCTCTGGACAGGGTGTGGTGGTGGTCTCTGTGCTACCTGGGCTCCATCGCAATGCTCAGTACTGGGCAAAAGTCAGCTCAGCTCCATCCAGCACCTGCACAGAGCCTCCTGGTGCTGCAGAGACAGAGGGGACCACTGTGCTCTGTTTGCTTGCAGCTCTTCCGCTGGCCTCACTATGGGAAGCTTGGCGTGGGGGAGATGCTGGCTGTCAAAGTGTACAACTGCAGCAAAGTGTTCAGTAACAGGTAGGTCCTCCAGGTGTTGGCATGATGGGCTTCTTATGGGGGAGGGAAATGTTTATTGGCAAGCTGGTGGGAGGAAGACATACAGGATATGAGTTATAGGACAGGGATGAAAGCTGGTTGTTCTGCTGCAGCAGTAGCACTTTGTATGTGGAGTGAAATAAGGGCGGTGGTTGTGCTGTGCCAGCATAGTGTAGAGATGTGCAGAGGGTCTGGAGAAGGCCCCACAAGGGACAAATGCGAAGCGTGACCCCAGCAGCCCAGCTGGGAAGAGGAGAACTGAGCCCCATGTCCATAACAGTGGGGTTTAACCTTCGAAAAAGCAGCAACTTACGTTGAGGCGATCAGGCAGAATAAAATGCTGCTAAGTGGCCCAGGCAGTGCTGTGAGCTCAGCAGTGGGTTAGGAAACCCAAGAGCAGAGGTGACAGATGGAGGAAGTGACGGTGGAGGGAGCAAAGGAGGGTGCCTGCAGGGGGGCTGCCAGCTCTGGTAACTTGTCAGAACTGAAGGAAAATCAACAGGGATGGCTTCATAGGGTGGGTGATGGTGCAAACAGTTTCAAAGCCATCACATCCCTGCCAGAGAGGGTGTGGAGGAAACAGATAAGTACAGCACATGCAGGACATTCAAAGCCAGAGCAAAAAATGTGAGTGAACTTCATGTCAGTGTTTACTGGGTGCTTTCCTTTATGGGAGAGGGATCAGAGGAGTTGTCTCTGGCTGAAATGTCAATAGGAACTGCTGTAGGACAAACTGATAAACAGCAAGTCACCAGGACATGATGGTGCTGAGCAAAGAAGTCCAATGGGAGAAGCCCACACTGACACCTATCTGTGCACCTCTGCTGCTGGTGAGCAGAGCAGAGCAGAGCTGGGTGGCAGAGGTCAGACTGCTTCACCCCACACTCAGCTGCCAGAGGGAGCTGGGGCACAAAACACCAGTGGGCTCTGGCCAGCAGTGACATGAGGTGGGGTGGGAGCTGCAGAACTGCATGCATATTGCTACTGCTTGCAGGGAGCAGGGATTGGCCTTCCAGAGTGAGAAGCCCCTTTGGGCTGGGCGGGTTTTGGCCTGATTTGCTGCCAATATTGCTGTGGCCCTGTGCTTATTTCCTAATGAAGCATCGCTCTCTGCAGGCTGAGCACACAGGGATCAGTGCTTTTCAGTACATGGACTGCCAGAAACCCCTGTGCTCTCTTTCTCCAGAAACCCAGGGACAGATGAGAGCACGCATGCTGTGTGTAAAGTTGCTAAAGCCAGTGATTTTGTTACAGGCTCCTTGGCACCCTTGTCCTCAGCCTCCAACACCTGATGACATCTGGGCGCCTGATTCTCCGGGAGGCCCTCGTGGACAGGAACCACAGCATCACTGGTGTAAGACCTCCCCATGCAGCCCAGGGATGGGCACTGCTCTGTCACTCCTCTCAGTGGGTGAAAAGCCCCAGAAACATTCGGAAATGCTTTGTGGGAAACCTCTAGAGCTTCCCAGGTGGAAGTGGGCGCAGCATGCAGCCGGGGCTGGGTGCCAGGCAGTGCTGCTGGCAGCCCTGCGAGGTGCTGCGCCCCTGTTTGTCCTTCCCACGGGCGCTCTGAGTCACCCTGCAGTGCTGTGACCACAAACCCATGGGGAAGCCGAGTGCTGCTGGGTGCTTTCAGCCTCCTGCAGCTCACTGCAGGACCGTCTGTGCTGGCAGGGAGAGCGGGACAGGGCTCAGGGCTGGCCCTTCAGCAGTCCGTGGTGGTTTGCAGGGACTGACCGGGGGCACTGACGCTGCTGTAAGGTCAGAGCTGCTCTGTGGCCCCAAACCTTTGCTCAGCTGCCTCTTCCCTTGTGCTAACAGGGGAAATCTTGCTGATGACCCAATCTGAACAAAACACAACAGCTTTCATGTCTTGACTGGGTTGAGCTGGGCAGAACCAGGACAGCCAGAGCTGCTGTCTCTCAGCTCAGCTGGGAAAATACACGTCCCCAGGGGAAGGAGAAGCCCTCTGGGAACAGGCCTGTCCCTGCTACTCTGAGTCCTGATCTTTCCTGGCATATCTGGGGCTGGAGTAATTTGTGTCCCTTTTTCTTTCCTACTGCTGTAACGGGGTTTCAGACTTTCCGCTCTTTACCCAGCCTTATTCCAAGCTTCTGTTTTCACCTACCTTCTGCTACTGCCTCTCCCAGCAGCAGCATTTCTGCCTCTCAGGGTTGCATTTCTCTTCCCAAAAACATGACTTTGCCAGGGATTACGCTGTGGGCTCAGCTCCTGCATCCCCTTCACCCTGAGAGATGGTTGCTTTGCCTTCTGTCTGCCAGCATCCTGCTTGTTTTTTTTCATTCCACACTTTTCTTTCCCTTTTCCTTGGCACTTGCACAGGTATTTCGTGGCTGCTGAGCTCTCAGGCAGTTTTGATTTTTTGGTTCCAGATCTATATTGAGTTGGATTTGCGCTATCAACCTCCAGAGGGCTCGGCTGGGACTTGGGTTGAAGAAGACTTTGTCTACCAGATGAAAGACAGGTACTGAAATCCTGGGAGGAGGACATTTCCAGATGGCCTGTACAGCTGCCTTAGTCAGGGTCAGCCAGAGCCATCTGGGACACCTCCTAGCCCATCAACTCTCCAGGCCGATGCATTTCTGCTCTACAGCAGCAATAAGTGACCAGAGCTCTTGGAAAAAAACCACCCTGTCTTCACAAAGAAGACCAAATGTGATTGACTGGAACAACCACTGCACCCCAGGAGTCCTCTTGGACTCAGGCACTTCTGTGGCATTCCTGGCTGATGGGAGCAAGGCTTTGTGGTTGCGAAGCAGCACAGAGTGTGGCTTTGGACCACATTAGCTCCAGGCTGTCTGCACACAAGTGATGCCCGTGGCCAGTGGGCAGGCAGGATGGTAGGCTCCAAAAGCATCACTTCTGGAGGGCCAGAGATGAAGCATGTAGGGTGGGGAAAGGAGAAATTCCATTTTGGAGAATGCTCGTGTTATGGCCAAGAGACAAGCAGAATCATGGCTGTGGCACTGTTATTTAAATGCGTGGGGGAAGTGCTATAACACTGTTTTTTCAGTAAAGCATCTCTTTTTTTCCTACAGTTCAGAGTTAATCATCCGCAATCCTGCATTTGAGGAGCTGGAGTAAGTAACTCCATTTGGGATTATCCATTCACCCTCCCAGGTGGAGGAAAGTGCACAAGCCGCTCACCAGGGCGGATGATGATGTGATGTGGGGGTTGTAGGGCAGCCGAGGGGCCAAGAGCAAGTGAGCTGGACAGGAGGGCTGTGACACTGGGCAGGAAGCTGGCAAAGGGCCTGGAGACTGAGGAGGAGGAGGAAGAGGAGGAAGAGGACTTCTATGATGTGTCTGATGTGGAGGTGTCGGGCATTGTCTTCAGCCCTGTGAAGAGGTACCAGTGCAGTGCGCGGGGCCTGGGGTGGGAGGTGCCATCTCCTGGGGTGGATTCTGTGGGGATCCTGTGTCTTGTGGCATTTGATTTCTACAAAATGTCAGAAACCTTTAGAGGTCCCAAATGGTACCGTTGGGTGTTGGCTCTTCCTGTGTCAAGAAGCTGTTATTTTCTGGGTTTTCAGTTCCTTTAGTGGAGTCTTACCCAGATCCATGTAGATGAAGGGATCAGCTCATCCAGGTTGTGTTTCTGTGCAGCCGTTCCAGAATTTGCTCCACGCGGGACCTGTTTGCCACTCCAACCCCACAGAGCTTCCAGGTACTTAATGCACATTGGGTGTGTGTTCCTGCTGATGCCTCTGTAGCTGCCCCTCCAGAAAGTCCTTCTCTGCCTTCCTATGTGCATGGGATTCTCCACAGAATCACAGAATCACAGAATCACAAGGTTGGAAACGACCTGCAAGATCATCCAGTCCAACCACCCTCCCATTCCTATCAGTGCCACAAGCTACTAAACCATATACCAGTTGCCATATACCCTGACAAGACCTCTAGCACGAAGACACCTTGCTTTGTGTAGCTTTCCCAGGCAAGGTGTGAGATTCCCTCTTCCATGAGCACTATCTCCACAATCAGCCAGCCCAAGGCAGGATTTCTTTTGGGCCCCCATAGGTTGAGTGTACAGAAGAAGGATATTGGCATAACAGCCCCACATACAGTGGCCTTAGAGGAGTTTTGGAGATCTCCTGGACAGGGTTTGTGCCTGTCACCCTCACCAGGACCTGTCCCAGTTTCCCAGGGCCACCCGGGGCACAGGGCTGAGAGCAAACAGCTGCTGCTGGGGCTCTCGCTCTGGGAAGTTGGACAACAGGCTTACCTGAAATCTTTGCGAAGTTTGGAAATGGACTTAGGTCCCAGCTTTGGCCCTGCAGATTTTGGGGCTGGGTCTCAAAGCCTGGATATGGCTTCAGATACTTCCTTGGTTCTCAGTAAACATGGAGTATGGATTTGAGTCCCCTGCTTTTCAGGGTTAGAACTTTTCCACTCAACAGAAAGCTTTTGCGGGCATGGAATTTCCAACCTTTCCTTGACACAATCACTCTTCATCCTAGTGGCTGTACTGTGAGAGCATTTTTCCCATGTCTTAAGACCTGTAAGCAGTCACAGCAAATGAGACAGCCACGTTCCAGTGCCTGTCAGACTGTTCAGTGCCACAGAGTTGTCTGTCTAATTAATGAGGATTCAAAGCATTAACAGAAGATACAAACAGAATCTTCATGGAAATGCTTTGTGCAGCCCACCCCATGGAGGCCATGGCTTGTCAATTCTTGTCAGAGGTTCAGTATCACTTCGATTTGGTGTTGGCTGAAGCCAATTTCAGCAGCGGTGCTCTTGCCTACCCTGAGCATCCAGACCTGCATTGGGGCGCCCTGTGTGTTTGCATACTGATATCACTGAAACAAGCTCAGGACAGAGCTGGGGACGTGCAGAGTGCTGATCTGATGCTCTTCTCCTGTGTTTCCTCAGGTTGGGATTAATATCATCGAAGCACAGAAGCTGGTGGGAGTGAACATTAACCCCTTCGTGGTGATCAGAGTTGGAGAGGAGAAGAGGCACACGGCAACACAGAAGTCAACAAATTGTCCCTTCTACAATGAGGTGCATGCTATGGACAGAGTCTCCATCACCACGGTGTTGGTGCCGGTGGCCGAGCACTCGGGACGCTCTTGGTGCAGCTCCTCTCAGGAGAAGGCACCTGTGGAGTCCTGTTGAGAGCCCAGGGCTCAGTTGTCTTTCTTTCCCCTTTCAGTACTTTCTGTTTGAATTCCACGAGCCAAGGGAAGTTTTATTTCACAGACTCATAGAGATTTTGGTAAGTAAGTCCTCCTCTTGGTCCCTCATCAGTAACTGGCACAGCCTGCTGCTTCTGGTATGGATGGTGGGAGCTATTGGCAAAGCAAGGGCTGTGGGCAAAGGAAGGGCAATTTGTGCCTGTAGGAAAGTGTAAGCGGGAAGAGAGTGGGCTTCAGAAATCCCCTGGTCCAAAGCACTGTGGGGCTTTTCTGAAGGCAGCTAAGCCCAGCCAGTGTCTCTTTTGTAATGTGATTTCTGTGCAAGGCTATGAAAGGCTGCACATTCCTTCTGGGCTCAGCAAGCGCTCAGCATGCCTCAGGTTTTGGAAGAGATGCTGGCCTGGGGTGGACAAAGGGAGGCCCTATGGGAAAGCCCGCCTGCCCCTGTTCCTCTGTAGGTGTTCAGCTTTTCTGAGGCTGCCTTGGTTACAAGTCATGAATTTGGCTGAGGGCTGTGGGTTGAAATGCTGTGTAGGAATGGCTGGGCAGAAATGGGGCAGGCTCAGGGCTAACTCAGATGGGCTTTCAACCACTGCCTGAGCTGTATGTTGGAATAGGTCTCCTTAGCGATGTCTGGGTGTGTTTCCCAGCTGCAGACATCTCTTGGATTTCTGCTGTCTGCAGGTTTTCCACTCAAAGAAGATACCGTTCCTGGGAACGTGCATAGGAACATTCAAGATGGACATTGCAACTGTGTACAACCAGCCAGGTACCTGCTCCCTGCCCCACGCTTCATTTGAAGCTGAGCTTTCTGCTGGGCTCTGCTGGGTCTGCTGAGGGCCCTGTCTTTAAATTTAGTTGGCATAATGACAAACACTCACTTCTCCTGGCTTTCTGAAGGCTGGTGAGACCTCCCACGCCTTCAGAGGCAGAGCTGGGCAGTGACTGCGCCGACGCTGTTGGGTGTGAAGTGGTAACCCAGGCTTTCCATAAAGAACCCCTTTCCTTCTCTCTCAGACCACAGGTTCTTCCAGAAGTGGGCTGTTATCAGTGACCCCACAGACACCCGGGCAGGTGTGAAAGGCTTCGTGAAATGCAGCATCTCTGTCACCGCACGGGGAGACGCTGCGGGCTCCCTTCCCACCTCCTGCAGCAGCCGAGTTGAGGACATTGAAAAGTGAGTGCAGCAGGGTTTGCGTGGCTGAGAACAGCCACGTGTCTCTTCGCACTAAGTACTTTTCCCCATTATTCCCCCTTCTGATGGGGACAGACTTGGCTTCTCATTTTCTGGACTCCAGGAAAGAGCTTGAATATGAATTTGTCTTTCAGGAACCTACTGCTGCCTAAAAGAGTTCCTGCAGAGAGACCCTGGGCCAGGCTCTGTGTCAAGCTGTATCGTGCTGAGGGCCTGCCCAGCATGAGCGCAGGCATTATGGGTGGTTTCTCCAAGATCATAGGAGAGAAAAACGTGTTTATTGACCCCTACGTGCAGGTCTCATTCTGTGGGCAGCAGGTGAGTCTGCTGGGGCTGGGCTACTCCTCCTTTTCTGTGTCAGCACTTGCTGTGGGACATGGCAATCCCATGGAGGCAGACTGGAAGAGCCCAGGACTAAACACAGGGAGTGAGTAGAATAAATCCCAGTGGAGGTCTTCCACAAGTGAGCTGGATTCATCCTAGCACCTTTGGGAGAGTTTATTTAGCTAATAGTAGCTAAAATAATAGCAGAGCAGGGAGGTGAGCCATCCCCAGGGAGGCACAGAGGCACTCCTTGCTCTGTCTATTGGTCTGGTTGGGGCTGTGTGACTCTCAGCCCTCCTCCTTCCCAGGGGGAGACATCTGTGGAGAGCAACACCACCGAGCCTGAGTGGAACGAGCAGATCAGCTTCATTGAGATGTTCCCACCTCTTGCCAAGAAGATAAAAATCCAGGTGCTGGATGATGCCAACGTTGGCGATGTAGCCATCGCAACGCATTACATTGACCTGCAGCAGATCTCGGACCCGGGCAGAAATGGTGAGGCCTGGCATGGCTGCTCCCCTGGGGCCTCCTGCTGGGCACATCTGCCCAGGCCACGGTGGTCTCCTGGAGTTGGAAAGCAGAAGTGCAAGGGCAGTGCGTGCTCACACTGTGTGTCCTGGCTGTCTTCTTGAGGGAAGGTCTCTGCAGCACCTTGTGTTTAATCAGACCCTGTCCCTGCAGGCTTTAACCCCACGTTTGGCCCAGCCTGGGTGAACCTGTATGGCTCCCCTCAGAATTCAGCTCTGCGGGACGTCCACAAGGACCTGAACGAGGGCAGGGGGGAGGGCATCTTCTATCGTGGACGTATCCTCATGGCCATCACAGTGGAGATTTTCAGCAGCCCGGGTGTGGCAGAGAGGAAGCTTGGAGACAAGAGGAAAGGTGCCCTCAGCAAACTGAAACTGAAGAAGAAAAGCAAAAAATCCAAGGCGAAAGCCAGAGAGCTGATCCAGCTGCAGGGAGAGGAGGAGGCTGGGGGCTCTCAGGAGGCTGAGCAGCCTGCAGAGGTCATTGTGGAGGTGGAGGAGCTTCATCCACTCCCTGACGTGAGTCCTTTTGCACTGATGTGACCTGACCCACACCGGCCTGGTGCCTGCACAGGCTCATGGGGAGGAGGCAGAGGGGTCATTAGCTGGCATAACAATGGCAGAGAAAACCCAGCTGGGCCAGCCAGGGCTCTCTGAGCTTCTGTGAGGGCCAAGGATTCATGTGCAGCCTGCAAACTGCCTCCCTCAGTGAGGCAGGAGCATCCCTGCATGCATCATCACTCTCACATGGGTGCTGTTCCCAAAGCATGGCCATCACTGAGCGTGTAGTTCTATCCAGGAGCCTTGGAACTGTTAGCTGGCTCTGGGTCACCACTTGGTCCAGCAAAGATGGGCTAGTGGCAGCTGTGTGGGTACAGTAGCCATCCTTTACCCTATACCTGGATACAAGCTGATGGTGGAGCATCAGCCAGAGCCATGGTTTCATACCAGACTCCTGAGCTTTCCAGGAAAGCTCGGCAGCCCAGCAGTGTCCTTCTGAAGTCCCTCAAGAGTAAAGCCTTCAAGAGGCCTGACAGGTACCAGCCATGGCCTGGTGCTCTGCAAGTCTCTGCTGAGTCAAGAGTTTTGGCATGCTAGGCTTGGGCTGAATTCTCTTTCTCTGCACAGAGTGCTTTGGGGAGGAAAGAAGAATTCTTCCTTTTTGCTGCCTTCTTTGAAACCACGATGATGGACTCTTCACTGAGCTCCAAACCTGTCAGCTTTGAGGTCTCTATAGGTGTGTATTCCCCAGGGTCCCAAATGGAGAAACCATGGGAATGGTGTGAACCTCCCTGAGCCAGCCCAGGGCAGCACTGCGGTCCTACAGTGCCAAGCATCACACAATATATGTCTCCAAATCAGGAGCTCAGGAAGGGTGGAGGATGAGGCCAAGCAGTGCTCACAGTACTGTAATTACTCTAAAAGTCTGTATGTTCTCCCATGGGATTGGAGTTTTGCCATATTTGTATGAAATTCCTGTCTGGGGAATATGCTTGAAGCACTTCAGGGAGTGGAGGTGAGAAGCAGTTGAAAGGTTTGGGAGCAGTCAAATGGGGTTAAGTATGTGGTGCTGAGGGGCTGTGGCAATGGATGATGGGGAAACAGTGGCAGGGGATGCAGGTCCAACCCTGGATCTGCGTTGCTGGAGGAGTGCTGAGAAGTCCTCTTGACCTCCTGCTGCTGACTCTAGTCCAGGGGTTTAGATGGAAGCTGGCCTTTGGTAGAAGCAGTGGAACTTGCAGGCACACACATGGACTTCCTTGTGGTTTCCCAGCTCCATCTCAGATCTTGTTGCCCAAGTGGTGCATTGATGGTTGGATGCTGCTGAAGTGCTGGTTCTGAAAGCAGTGCAGACTCCTGTCCTTCTCTTGGCAGCATGATTGTGCTGATTTTGCAAACTAGCTAACTCATTGTTTAACACTGATCCTGCTTTTCTGACTGCTGTTTAATGCTTATCTTCAAGGAAACTATGGCAAAGCTGAAGAGGCTGTGACCAAAGTACATAAAAAAGGAGAGAAAGGAGAAGGGAGAGAAGAAAACCAGACTTTGCTGGATGCTGGTTCAGATAGTGAGCTGGATGTGGAGATCCTGGCCCCAGATTCAGCCCCCCAGAACAAATCGATGACAAGGAGGCAGAGAGCAGAGCCCACAGAGTATGACAGGTGGGTCATACTTTTTTCATCCTTCTATACTTTCCACCCCGGTCCTGAACTTCCCATCTTAATTGCTCAGGATGCTATTAGTAAATCTGCTCAGAAATGTCAGTGCTGTGCAGGTGTTTCTCTGCTTTGCAACCCTGCAGCTCACCGTGGCCCAGCGGGCTGCTGTTGCCAGACCCTACAGTGTCTGTGTGATGTCTGCAGGTAGCCATGGACAGGGCTACAGGGAAATGTAACTCATCAGTGCCAGCAGTCCCTTGTCTGGTGGACAAGCAGTATCCCAAGGGCTTGATTCCAGTGCAGAGGAAGGAGAGGAGCGCTCTGGCTCACAGTGTTCTATGCTGGGCAGGCAAGGCAGACAGATGATGAGGTGCTCTGGGAATGCCACCTTCCTCACCCTACAGGCCTGGCAGTGTCGTGGTTGTGTTGAGCCCTGCGTTCGCTCTCACTCCATCCTGTAGTAGCAAGGAATCTCAGCACCATCCCACACTCTCATCAGCTTCACTCATCTGGGCACACTGCTGCTCTCTGCTAGAAACATCATACACTGCCTTGGGATGGCAAAGGACCAGTTCTGCAGCTTGTATCCATGTCCACGATGCAGGGACCAACGCAGCCGGTTCTTTGTGAGGAAAGCAGTCCTTACTGCTCCCTGTGCAAATGCTGCCTTGTGACAGCTGCACACAGCAGCCCTAATGTCCTGTGCTGCCCCTAGATCATGCAGCTGCCTGCCCATGGTGCATGAGAAACCCTGCGTGTATGTGTGGAGCTACTGGGAGGATCACACCTGGAGACTCTGCGTTTCCAACTGGATTGTCAAGCTGGCAGAGCGCCTGGTAACGTGCACAGAGCAGCTCTTGGGGCATGGGGCTTCCTGCCATCGTCCTTTTTCTCATAGTGCACAGTTACTCTGCATAACACTTAGCTGAAACATCCTCATCCTATGCATGTCTGCATCTGTCATGGGGCTCTATCCCATCTGTCCCTGGCAAAGTATCCTGCTATGGTCTATGACAAAAAGCTCCTCTGCTCTGGCGAGATGCTGCTGCCAAAGGACTTTCAGCCTCCAGTGGTCATAGTGGAGTGAAACCCCTTTCCAGGGCCTTGTCTTTCCTGCTTAGACTTAGAAAGCAGAGCTTGCACTGATGTGTTTTGGTGAGTGCTCAAGGACTGAGGCACGAGGTGTTGTTGCAACCAGTTATCAGGTTAGCCCTAAGGCCCAGAGTCCGTGCGGTGCTGCACTGACCTGCAGTGCTCTGTCTGCCCCAGCTCTGCAGAAGGTCACACCTGGGGCAAACACATCTGCGCCAGGCTTTGCCCTGAGCCCATGGCCAGCTGCAAGCTGCCTGAATGTCATGCTTTCCCCACAGGAGCAGGGACTGGATGATGTGGAGAAGCTCATGAGAAGGCCTAAGGCTAAAGCTGAAGAGAGGCTCCGAGAGGTGCTGGAGGAATTTGTAGCTGGATGCAGGTTTGCATGGCCCTGACTTCTAAGATTTCTTGGCTTTAGGTTAGGAGGTTATATCATGTTCTGCCTGGGCTGCACGCAGCCTCCTCTGTTGTTCTCTAGAGGAGAATAAGTGGAAGGAAACCAGGACAACGTGGGGACAGAATTCTGTAGCTCTGTTAGCTCAGAGGGGAGACCACAGTCCTGGGAAGCATAGGGTTAGCAGGCAGCCTTGATGTTCTGGTCTCCTGGGAGTTTCCTAGCTGTTAGGGCATTACTTTCTCTCTTCTCAGTCACTGTTTCAGGATACTGGTGTTTTAATTACCGTGACAGTCTGGTGGGGTCTGATACACACAGCAGTCCCTAACCTTGTAATGGAGACAGTAAAGAAGGGCCTGGAATGCTGAGCCATGTGTACCTTCTGATCAAAAGCCTTGCAGAACAAAGTCATTACAGAGATGGGGTTTCAGCTACATCCAGTTTAGTAGCGGGGAGGTGGAGCTCGTGGCTCTGCTGTGTCAGCAGTGCTGTCCTACGGCACGCACATTTCAGAGGCTGTGATGCTTTTCTCATTGCAGACAATACTCACTCAATGCAGAGAAAAAAACAATGGCACATCCAAACCATCTTGACAGATGTCGGACAAAGTACATGATGCGCAACATCGTAAGCTGTGGGGCTTGGGATTATTGGGGAGAACCAGTGTGACACCTGCTCTGCAGGATGCTTCTGGAGGACCAGCTGGAATTGATGCTAAGAGGGAAACTTGGAGCTAAGACCCACAGTATAGTCATACAGCTATAGAATGACTTAGATTGGAAGGAATCTTGAAGATAGTTCCTAGTTCCAACCACCTGCATCTCCCAACACTGCTTAGAGTTTTACATCTTCCAGCACAGGGAGCAGGGACTGCCCATGGCTGCCTCCTGTCTTAAGCAGATGTTGTGCTTGGGTGCCAGCTTTCCTCTCCTGGCAGAGCACAGCTGCAGTCCTGGTCCCCATCAAACCACAAAGCTTTGGTGACTGACCAAAATGCAATGACAACAGTAGGAAATAAAATTCAGGCATGTCTGGGTCCCTCTGCTTTTCTTCACATTGTCGTGGAGTGATAGCAAAAATCTTCTGGTAAGGATGGGGCTCTCTGAAGCAGATAACCAAGCCCAAGAGATGAGTTTTCTGGGTTTTCCTGGCCTGGTCAGTCAACACTAGGTTTGAACCCTGAATTCCTTCTGGATTCCATTATTAGTTCAGGTTCATCACCAAGTTTATCTTCAGATCTGGACCCTATCAATTAACAGACATGACAGCTTAGCCCTATCTTCCAGTTTCCTTCGGCTTCCACTTCGCAGACTTCTGTAGTCACCAGATGCTCTCAGACACCATCTGGAGCCTTAGGCCGTCATCTTCTGAAATGTTTCTTTCTTATATGTCCTTCTGTCCCCAATGATGCAAAAGCTCACGGATTTCTGCTGTCGGCAGAGCTGATGGGTTCCTGCAGTAACCTCAACACAGGTTCTCAAGGTTTGCTCTCAGCAGCTGGCAAGCGAGCTGACCGAGGCCAGGCACGGTGGGGCAGGAGGGCAGGGTCTCCACTTCCTGCAGAGCCCCCAGGAGTGCCGCCAGTGTGGCATGCATGGCTCACAGCCAGGCATGCGACAGCTCTGCTCTCTGTGCAGATCCTGTATGCGAAGCAGGGCCTCCGTGTGAGGAGGTGGCTGACTCGAGGCAATGTGAAGGAGAAGGTGAAGGAGACGAGGAGAATCCTGGCCAAACTCCGCTTCATGGCTCAAGAGGTACAGCTGCTCCGGGCACCCATTTCTGAGCACAAGAGGGCACGGGCAAGGAGGGGAAGCAGGGCTGCCTGCTGGGGCTTCCATCAGCCTGAAATGGGGATTTTTCCCAGATGTCTTTCCTTGCTGTGTAAAATCCCAGTTTCCAGCTGCTGGAAGTCACCGTATTTTATGTAATGGCTCTCACAAGGGATGAAGCTTCACAGTCTTGCAGGGTCAGTGGTGTCAAAGCAGGGGTCGAGGGGCCCAGCAGTGGCTTGAAGGCAGGGCTGGGTCATCCCCAGCCACCAGGACCTTCCTGCCCTCTCTGCCTGGCCCCAGGCTGTGCTGCAGTGTGGCTGTGGGAAGTATGTCTGGAAATCAGTCTTGCCTGCCTGCTCACCGGGACCTGACACCGTCCCCTCCTGCAAATTCAGACTTGCATTGCAGTGTGGACTCCTGTCTATAACAGAGACTTTCTGCACTCAGAGTCTCACTGGCTCTGTTTAAAGAGCTCTGGAAACTAAGTGAATTGTTGTAGTGTAAACCAGAGCACAATGTTTGCAGGAGAGAAGTGCCCAGAGGTTGATGCACTTTGGAGAAGTCTTTTGCCAAGTGAAGTTCAATCACTATCACATCCTTGGACACGTAGGACAGATAGACTTTAGAACGAATGAGACTTCACCTCTTGCAGTGATAGAAGAAGCTGTGCAAGTACAAACACACCAAGAGGGAAAAGAGAGCAGAAGCTAAGATTCAAAATAATTCCTTGTTTCCCTCTGTGAATGTGCTTCTTTGCAAGCCTGCTCTGCATCTGCAGCTTTGTGCTGGCACTGACATGGTTGTATTGTCTGCACATGGTTCTGTCCCGTGGATTAGCTCTCGGGCTTCTGGCAGGAGGTGCAGGGGAAGTATCACTTCTCCAGCCCCTCTTTCTCCAGCATGGGATGAGTGACTGCATCCCACTGATTTGTAGTGAAAACCAAATTCCTCGGGGAGACCCACAGAGCCATACTGCAGGGCTGAGTTTCAGAAGCATGTGCCCGACATTTGGCCCCATCACTTGCTTCTGGATCTCCAAAGAGCTGTGCAGCCTCCAGCCCCCCTTGTGCATCAGGAGATGGTCATTGCTCTTCCTCCCTCCAGCCCCAGTGCACGCTTCCTGATGTCCTCATCTGGATGCTCAGCAACAACCGGCGCGTGGCATACGCAAGAGTCCCTGCTCAAAACATCCTCTACTCAGTGGTGGAAGAGGAGAAAGGCAAGGACTGTGCAAAGATTCAGACTGTCTTTCTGAAGGTAGGGTTTATCCCAAAGCAGTATGTTTCTGCTTGCATCATGCTGCTTCTCCCTCCTTTTTTCTAGCCCTCCTTCCTGACATCCCAGTGTCTGTAAGGAAGCACAGCTCTTGCTCCACTATGTGACACTGTGTCCTGTGCTCAATGGCTGGTCACTGGCCAGCAGCAGTGGTCCTGGTCTGAAGGTGGTATGGCTGGGATGGGAAACTTGCTAACCTTCCTGCACCTTCAGGTGCCCGGCTTGCACACTGGTGAGATCTTTGCCAAACTGGAAATCTACATGTGGCTTGGGGTTACCAAATATGCAAAGAACTGCATGGTGGAGTTGCCTGAGGAGTTCAAGTATCTCTCTGAGAGCAGACAGGAGATCACCCAGTTCTCAGTTCACAGTCCTCCCAGCTGGCTCAGCAGGGATGGTGAGTTCCACAACTTAACCGTGAGTGGGCAAACGGAGAGGTGAGAAGTCCTGCCTCTGGGTCAGTGCGTGAGGAGTAGGACCTGGCCTGTCAACTCCATGTCATCTCTGAGGCCTGACTGGGAAAGACAAGTCCACTTTGTTCTGATGAGGACACGTTTGCACTCTCACAGGAGGAGCAGCTGGCAGGATGGGGTCTTCCTAGGTGCTGAGTGTGCTGCTGGCAATAAACATGAGCTCTGCCTCTTAGCTGAGTCCCATTGGCGCTCCCCAGTGGTGGATGCTCTCAGATTACTGCACATTTCACATCATGTTCTTCCCAGAGATGCCTGGGGAGCCTGCTGAGCTTCTCTTGCTTGTCCAAACCTTGAGAGACATGCTGGCCCTCTGAGAACTGCAGTGTGTGCCCCTAGAAGTGGTACCCTTGCAGGATGTACCCAGCCTTACCTGATCTTACCTTACCATGTTCCCCCTGATACATCTTTTGGATTCAGGAAGGGCTGGATCAGGGAACTGAGAACTCTTTTTCTTATCAGATTTCAGCTATTTCCAGCTCCGAGCTCACCTGTATCAGGCTCGAGGGATCCTCCCTGCAGATGACAACGGCCTTTCGGATCCATTTGTGAGAGTGGTGTTTTCAACTCATTGCCAGGCCACCAGGGTGAGATCCCTTAAACCCCTGCATCTGCCTTCTTGGATGTTTGGAGACAGACAAAATAGACATGTTGAAGGGCAGTGCTGTGGCAGTCCTCTGGGACATTTTGTAACTCCAGGCACAAGGTATTTCTGTGCTCTGGGTGGTGTGACTGCGTTCAAGGAGCACTTGACAAAACAGCCAAGCAGACTGGTGTCAAGGTGTCAAGGATTGATTACCACTTACTGTTTGATCCCAAGTGCTTCTACTGTCTCGTGCTTTTACCATCTCTTCTTCTGCCAGCTCCATGTGACTGTGGTGGAGAGATCAGCCCACACTTCCCCAGTCTCTTTACAAAGTGCATGTGCTTTGTTTCCATGGGCTGTGGTAAACTCAGACCTCTTGTCTCTGTCTGCAGACAGTGGAGGAGACATTGAGCCCAATGTGGAACGAGTTACTTCTGTTTGACCAGCTCATTATTGATGGGAAGAGAGAAGAGTTGAAAACAGAGACTCCCGTTGTTACAATCAGTCTCTTCAGTCAGAGTACATTTGTAAGTACAGCCACACTGCCCTCATGCTGTCACTTCAAAGACAGGGAATGCAGAACAGCAGTGTGTGAGTGCTGCAAGCAGGCATTTAGGAGCCACATCTCTGTTTTCTGTCACCCTGCCTGATCCTGATGTGCCAGTGGCAGCGGGTCCTGAGGGCTATGGCTGAGGCTGAGACTTTCTGCAGCCTTTTGAAACGAGCTGGGGTAAAGCTGCTGGCTGCAGGATGCAGACAGCTCAGAGATGCTACAAGTGAGGAAACACATGCTGCATCCTGGATTTCCTCTCTTTGGAGAAGAACTGCTTCTCGCAGCTGCCTGCCCCACTTTCTCAGCAGGCTCACATTGTAGAGGGCTTGTAGTCATGGGGAAATGATGTGACTTTGAGGTTTGTTCCTTTCCCTCTATCCATCTCCTGTTCATCCTCAGTCCTCCCCTCTTCCTCTTCACTAGTTCTTTGTAGGCATGCTCCTTTCCTAGGACCTCTTTATTATCATAATGAATGGAAATTACATTGCTTGCACTGGACTCTCCCAGGTAGCTCAGCAGCTTTTCTGTGCCTGGTTTGGGGCTCCCCAGTACACAGAAAGACACTGACATACTGGAGTCAGTCCAGAGGAGTGGCTCCAAGCTGGTTGAAGGTGGAACATAGGATAGAGCAAAGAGAGGCTGAAAGTCTGGAATAAAGGATGCAAAGAAGCATCTTATTGCTGTCTGCAGCTGGATAATGGGAGTGGATAGAAAGGATGGAGCCGGACTTCTTTCAGAGGCACACAGGGACAGGATGACAGAAAATGGACTCAGATTGGTACATGAAAAAACACCAACTTTTATGTAATTTCACCTTGAAGGTGAGCCCTGGGTTCAGACAACTTGTGGAATGTTCAGCACTGGGGACATTCCAACCCTGGCTGAAGGACTCTGAGCAATCTCATCTTTGGTGCATGGTCCCAGACCATTTGTCCAGTCCTGTGTGGAAGTAGACCCTAAGTTAATAGGAGCTGCTTCGGGTGCCTCTCATCTGCTCCTGCCTCTGGACGGAACAGAGGATGGAGAAGTGGTCTTATGCATTCCTGTATGGCCGGATGGTGAGATAAAACAGGGATACTTTAATCCTCTTGCTCCTTTCCTACAGGGCTCTCCTGAGTTCCTCGGCCAGGCCTTTGCTGTCCCGCAGGTGAAGCTGGTTGATGAGCCATACTGCAAACCTGCCCTGCAGTTCTTTGATTTTTACAAAGGCTCCAAACCAGCTGGGGAGCTCATTGCCACTTTCGAGCTGATTGAGTTGGATTACAGCGGTTATTTGGAGGTAATGGGCTTGGGAGAAACCACGTCTGCCTTTCAGCTGAAGAGAGGCTGCAGGGACAGACTGTGGGCACAGACCAAGAGGAGAGGGAGAGGGGATACGCTGTGGAGGAGAAATGGTTTCCAGTGCTCAATGTAACCCGTCTCTGCTCAGCCATCAGTGCCCGAGGATGTGGAGCCCAAGGAGCCCAGCTACCTGGGAGACCCCCGAGCCGGACGGTTCGTCATCCCGGAGGGCATCCGCCCCGTGCTGAAGGAATTTCGCATAGAGGTGTGCTGCCTTCTGCTGGGCTGGCTCCCATAGCGGGAGGCACAGCCTGCCCGTGGACAGGGCAGGAGCTGGGTTTGATACCCAGCAGGTGCCAGAAATGGAGGTGCCTGACATTCAGGAGAAACTGTCTCAGTGGCTTAACAATCAAAACTGTCATGTTTGTGCCCACAGCATGGGAGTGGATCCTGGTGGCTGGGTGGGAAGAGTGGTCTCATAGCTTTCTTGGGGTCTGTGATGAGTGGGGTGGCACTTCTGGGCAGGGCTGTATGGCCGTACCACACCTAGCACGTCTAGAACAGCCCAGCAGCTTCATGTGCTTTAGATCCTGTTCTGGGGCCTGAGGGACCTGAAGCGGGTCAACTTGTTCGAGGTGGATCAGCCACAGGTGATCATTGAATGTGCTGGCAAGAAGGTGGAGTCAGAGGTGATTGTGGCCTACAGTGAGAACCCCAACTTCACCGAGCTGGTCAAATACATGGACGTGGTGAGTGCTGCCGTGCTGGAGCAAACCATGGCTGTCCTACAGTCACATACAGCCTGCTTGCTGAGGTTGAGTGAATGGGAGGGGAGCTGCCCCCAGGGTTTTGCTCTCCTGGGGACCCAGATTTTGGCTGCCTATCAAAACCTTTGCGTATATGCCCGCTGAGATCAGTCTTGGGCATCATCTTTCGCCATGAGGCTCTGGTTTTTGGGCAGAGTTGTAAGGTCTCATCAGATCTCACATGCAGCAGGGCTGCACAGCAGTCTCACAGAGCTGGGATTTTGTTCAGCCTGGAGGATGGGATCTTACTAACACTTACAAATATCAGAAGGGTGTATGTCAAAAGATTGTGACCAGAATCTTCTCAGTGGTGTCCAGAATAGGACAAGGGGCACAAAGTGGAATACAAGAAGTTCTGTATAAACATGCCGAAGAACTTTTTTACTGTGAGGGTGCCCAAGCCCCAGCACAGGCCGCACAGAGAGGTGATGGAGTCTCCCTCTCTGGTGATATCCAAAGCTACTTGTACACTTTCCTACACGACCTCCAGAGGTCCCTTCCAGTGCCTTCAGTTCTGTGATTCTGTGCATTGCCCACACTCCCACAACCCCTCTGTGTGGTTCTTTTGCAGGAGCTCCCAGAGCAGGTCTACCTGCACCCTCCCCTCAGCATCTTTGTGGTGGAAAAGCGGGCGTTTGGGCGCACCGTGCTGGTGGGGACCCACGTTGTGTCCGATGTGATGAAATTCTCTCCCAGAGAGCTGGAAGAAGAGGAAACAGAAGATGTGCCCAAAGGTGAGCTGCTTGATGAGGTTCCTGTGGAGGTAGCAAGAGGTTCTGCCTGTGGCAAACATCCCCATCACTTCTGCCCTGTAGCCAGGCAGCAAAGTCCTCATCCAAGAGCTGTAAGTTGTCCCACAAAAGCATTGCGCAGGGCAGGTACAGGTTGGAGACAGCTTGTGATTCCCCTTAGGCTGTGTTTGGGAAGTGGCTGCTGCCAAGCAATGGTGTAGGGTCTGACCTTCTTGGGACGGCAGTTTGCAGACTGTTCTCTCCGAGGGTAGTTTGTCATTTGCCTCCTCACCACATCAACAGGCCTCTTCACCTGTGGATGTACAACCTCCTTAGGGTCTCTTTCCCAGCCACTCTCTGTTTTACAGTTGTGAAAACCAGAAGAGGCAGAATGGCTCATGAAGGTATCTTAGTCCAGCAGGCCATTTATCTGGGGCTGAATAGGCAGTAACTTCACATCTATAGGAATTTTGTGTCTGGAGTCAGAGATGTTTAGTTTGTGGAGGGCCACTGTTTTCATTTATTGCAATCCTCTGCATAGCTGAGCTGGAGAGCTGTCCCCAGGGAGACCTCCATCAAGTTTTAAGAATTGTGAACTGATAAACTGGGACCACATATTAACAGGTTTCCACTTTTCTTGCATTGTTGGGTCAAGAATTACTCATTGGGTAATGAATTCACCAAATAGCTCTCTGACAGCAGCACCCAAAGCTCCTGATCTGGGAGTGTGTAAATAAAGGAGATATGACGATGAAGAAGCAAAAATTGATGAGTGGAGGATCAAAATAGCAACGGTTCTTGCTAGTCAGTAACAAGCATGTAGATGACAGTGGCTGGTCTCAGTACTTGGATTTCCAGTACAGTTTTGTAAGTATCTGCTATCAAAAGCTTAAAAAGAAATCACACTGCAATGGGGTAAGAGGTGGTTTTCTTGTGGAGTAACAACTGGCCAAAACTAGGAGTCAGTGGGCAGAAAGGAACACATGAGAACATGATGCTCTTTCTCTTCATCTTAGCCCGGAAATTCTCAGCCCGGCATCTTCCACCTCAGACTGTGGTAACCACTGGCCCAGCCTCAGGTCAGCCGGGTCCCAGTGCTCACACCTTGAGTCTGGTGAAGGTGAGTGATGTGTTGGACCCAGTGTGTTTTGAAATTTGGGAATCCGGCTTTCTCTCTGGACTCAAATGCTCCTCTTCTCCTATCCATCTCCTCATTTCATGCCTGCTTCTGCTGTTCCTTGGCACTGCTGTGTGTCTGGGCACTGGCACGGAGAGGAGAGTTCTGCTGCCTTATGCAGTGAATTCTGCTGCCTTTGTAGCGAAGCATGAACACAGAACCTTGTAGCTCCTGTGCTCTGCCTGAAAGCTGAGCCTTTGCTGGGGCTATCAGGGCTCTAGCGCAGGGTGTGCAGGTATCCTGGATGTTCTTTCCCTCCATCTGAATCTTGTCTCTGTGATCTTAAGGCTCCTTTGAAAAAGATTCCTATCAATAAGTTTGCAAAGAAGGAGGATGAATATGAAGAGGAAAAACCAGATCCAGAAGAACTAGACTGGTGGTCCAAGTACTATGAGTCTCTGAAGGAGCTCTATAACCAGGTAATCTCTTGTGATAGCTTTTAGCTGAGGGGAGAATGGCCATAGTGGCTTGAGGAAGAGGTTTTCAGCAACAGTGCGATAGGAGATATTGCAGCATGCAGGAAGATGTAAGCTTTTGTGTGCCAAGAACACTTACAGTAGTCAGGTATCAGGCATCCTTCAGGTGGGCTGAGGTCAGCAGGTAATGGATGTTGAAGCATCCCTGAGGCTAGGTGACAAAGTGGTCTTGACAGCATGACTGGGTTCTTGTTAAGACAGTCCTGAAAATAGGGCTTTGCTGATTTGAGATGCAGCGTGGGGACTTTCATGCTGTAAGCTGTCTGTCCTGACCATCTTCCTCATGTGGGCTATGGATGCAAGTCTGCTTCAGATTTCCTTGCTTGCCCTGCCTCCCCAAGATCCCAATCAAAAACAGCAACAACAGCAACAATAACAAAACAGCAGGAAGACCTGGAGAGAGGAAAATCTGTTTCTTCCAGATATACCACTGAGGCACTCATTCGGTACCCTCGTGCAATAATGTTAATGCTAAAATATCTCAGGCTTCATATTGTTGATTCTGCTGGCAGGAAAGTTTTGGAAGTGTTGTGTGCTCAGATGGAGAAGCTTTTGCTGTCAGGGATGTGGGGTGACTCTCTTTGTGTGTTTCAGACATGCAGTGATGAGGAAGATGCTGAGAATGATGACCTGAATGATGCAGGTGAGTTTTCTGGGCAGTGGAGGGCCTAGCTCTTCCCACAGAGGTCAATGGGATTGTGGAAATGGAGTCTGAATATTCAGCAGCTGGGCATCACTTTGTGCACATGGATATTCACCGTCCAAGAGTCGTACAAGGACTCAGACCCAAAAAGCAGAGGATCTGAGAATAGTGTTACAGTTGTAACCTCAGCTTTGCTGAAGTGTAAGCAGTGACTGGCCCCAGCAATGACCTGAGTTGATGGGACAGTAAATATAGAAATTATATAAATCCTATTTAAGAAGAGGAATAGAGGGTAGGTGTATGCCTACACCTGTCAGGGGATTTGGGATTAGGTAATGAGGCAGAGAAGCACACTCTCTTGTTGGGTTTCTGTTCCCCTAGCCTGATGTCCCAGAGATGGGACCAGCTGTGCTCATCCTCCAGGCATGACTGCCTGTGCACAAAGTAGTGGTGATGGATATCCACCCAAAAGTAGTCCATCCAAACAAGCATCTGTCAGAAGAAGATTCGCTCTCATTCTTGTCTGCCTTGACAGTACCTGTGGAAGACTCCAGTCAGCTTCCTCTGCTTAATCCTTCCTTCCTAAAGAGCATCCATTGTGGCAGGCAGGCCTCTGCTGAATTTTGTTCCCCCACTCACACCAACTTGTCTTGCTGGAGGGCTGTGATGCTGTGGGGACACCTGTTGCAGAGTAATAACTCCAGTAACCATGACACAGGTCAAAGGCCTGGATAAAAAGCAAAACAAAGCTGGGGGAAAATTCATGGATGGACATTTGCAATGATAGGAGAGATCAGAGCATTTCTCAATCTTCTATTGCCATTTCAGATGGAGGAAATTTAAATGCAGCTTACATTGATATGGAAGCAGAAGATGAAACAGTAATTGAAGCTGAACCTGCTCAGCCCAGGAGGAAGCTCATTGCCACCCTTCAGGTGAGTCTTGGGGTTATGGATATGGCCTCTTTCAGCTCTGGCTCTTTGGGCACATCCTCTTCACTTCCACTACCGTGGAAGCTTAGACTGGGCTGGAGAATCTGACTCAACAGTGTTTTCTGATCCTGTCCTTGCTGGGCTCTGAAACAGCTAGTGAGATCTCAGAGCCCAGCTGAGATGCATGTGCTCATCTGATGAGCTTGAGAAGACCGAGGAAATTCATGATGTCTGGCACTGGGTAAGGGAGGATATGATAAAATGGTGAAGGCAGGGGGAGAATGGCCTTCCCTTTCCTAAA
The DNA here is from genome assembly GCF_951394365.1 of Tetrao urogallus. Taxonomy (NCBI): domain Eukaryota; kingdom Metazoa; phylum Chordata; class Aves; order Galliformes; family Phasianidae; genus Tetrao; species Tetrao urogallus. Next base: position 1,174,710 of record NC_136829.1, read on the forward strand.
AGGGACTCTCCTCTCCTTTAAGATGTTAGAAAAAGGCCTAGAATGAGTTTCTACCTCTTTCAGATCTACAGCTCTGAGCTGGAAAATGAGTTTGATAATTTTGAAGACTGGCTATGTATTTTCCCCCTTTGTCGTGGCAAAGCAAATGATGATGAAGATGGACATGAGGATGAGAATTTTGTGGGGAAGTACAAGGTGCTGTATCATTTGAATAAAGTTTGTGAAAGACTATTCTTAAAGTGATCTGGACCTCAGAGCATGCAGACACCAGCAAAGCCTTGGAGAGGATGTATGTGTGCAGAGCTGTGTGAGGTCATGGTGAGGCATGGCCGGGTATACTGTGAACCTTTGTTATTTGATAAGTGAACTTATTTTAGAATTTTTTAGCTCTTGCAAGGAGAGAACGTGAAGTATAAAGGGGCTCTTATTCTGAGTGAGGTCTCCGGTAATGTTCAGTATTGTAAGTATTAGCGAGTGTCTCCAGTTTTCAAATTTGTAATCTTGTCTAAAGGATGCATCGGCATCCCGTGCAGGAGGACTCTGAAGTATCAACTACAAAGGCTGGTTTAAGAAGGTCCATAGAAAATCTTTGGTGCCTTCCTGCCTTTGGCAGTCGAATTATGCGTATGGAGATGTTCAAATCTTCTGGCATTGGCAGTGGTTTGGCAGCCTGACCTGCAGAGTGACTGCCTGCACTGTGTAGACATGGCAGTGCTTGTGGAAAGGGCTGTCTCCATGAGCATGGGGCATCTGTGCCTCTGATATCCCAGCTGGCAAGGGGGAACGGTCTTGGTGGCTCCAACCCCACCTGAGATCTTTTCTTTCATATCCAGTCATTACCTGCGGTGTCTTTTCTGTAGGGTTCCTTCTATGTCTACCCCAGTGTGGAAGCTGCCATGGAACCCAAGGTTTCGCAGGGTGTTCCAAGGAACAGACCCATCAAGGTTCTCGTGAGAGTTTATATTGTGAAGGTAGGTCTCTGGTGGCAGTGATAGTAATGCCTGGGGGTCTGTCCCAGCCTAAGGACCTCCTGCTATTTTCCACTCAGTGAATGTGAACAGTGACACTTGGGAAAGGCTTGACACTGGCTTGCCAGCCTCGTGGGAGTCAGCTGCAGCGAGGCTGTCATTTACATCTTCTCCATGAAGAGCCTTCCAGGCTTTCTTGCTTCAGGAGGTGCTAAAAGTTCAGTTGGGCATTTCTCAGCTCCTCTTATTTGCCCTAAGGCAGTGAAGCAAGTAGGTGGGCTGGCAGATGGAGTCATCTCTGGCTCGTTGAATAGGGATGCATGGGAATAAAAACATTTCACTGCTGGGGCAGTTGCTGAAAGCACCTGACTGATGACCTTGGGATATCACAGGTCCATGCAGTGTCCTCTCTTCACGTTGCTCTCTGCAGCTGATGTGTGGCTGTAACTCCTGTGCATTCCAGGCTACGAACCTGTCTCCAGCAGACCCCAACGGCAAGGCAGACCCCTACGTGGTGGTGACAGTGGGACAGGAGCAGAAGGACACAAAGGAGCGATACATCCCAAAGCAGCTCAATCCTGTGTTTGGAGAGTATGCAGAAAGTTTTCCTCTGCAAGGTTTAATAATAGTGCAGACATGGGGCTCGTGCCGTGACCCAGCGTGTGCAGTCTTCTCTTCCTCTCTTCTGGAGAATTTTGTGCTATAAGACAATGATCTCAGACTTGTCTCTTGCCTCCATCTGTCACAGGGGTGTTTGGCTTCAGGAAGGAAGCATTCAAAGGGCTTGATTTATTAGATAAAATAGCAAAACAACAGAGCTTTGGAGACATTTGTTCTTATCTCCAGGAGCTCTATCCACACTCATGGATAAATAACTATTTTTGTTTGAACAAGGACACTGAAAACTGCACACAGTGAACTTATGGAGAGCCAAATTCTATCAGAGGACTTTGGGCTGGCAAACACAATTCTTAAGAATGGAATGATTGAAGCAGAGCATGTGTTTCACTTCTTGCTAATTACACTTCCCCATCTGCTTCCATCCAGAGTTGTAGAGCTGACAGCCTCCTTTCCCATGGAATCAGAGCTCACTGTGGCAGTGTTTGATCATGATTTGGTTGGATCTGACGATCTGATTGGAGAGACTAAGATTGATTTGGAGAACCGATTCTACAGCAAGCACAGGGCCAACTGTGGAGTGGCTTCACAGTATGACACGTAGGTACTGTCTGACACGTTACAGCCGTGAGACTTTCCTCCTCTCCTGCCATTCACAGCACCTCCAGTTTTGCAGGACGGCACTGGCATGTGCAGTATCCTCTGAGCAGGTGTCGTGCAGTTGCATTACGAGTTACATAAGTCCATTTCCTTCATTTTTTTGCTTCCTACCAACTTCCAGTGATAGTTTGAACTCCTACTGCAGGATCCATTTTGCATGTAGTAGCAAAACATTACTTAATGCAGTCACATTGGGTTTGTGTGAGAAAGCTGCTCACTAAATATTGTAGTTTTGACCTCTTTCAGAAGGTAGGGCAGTTTCTCTAGCACTAGCTAATTCCGTGAGCAGCTAGATTCTTGATGCTTGTTTTCCTTTGCCCTCCTCCACAATGGATTCTCTGGTCTGTGGTGACATTTCCTATAAGCATATTTTCTCCCCTACTATTTGGTAACTAGCTGAGGAGTTATGTCCCCAGAACTGCTAACTGCCCTCTCCCAGTTCAGGGCTGCATTGAAGCCACTAGTTTTGTGGCTTGAATAGGCTTGAGGGGCAACCCTGGCTTGTTGCAGGTGAGAGGAGCTCATTAAGCTTTCCTTTCATTAAGTTTTTGTGTCTGTGGTTTTCCCAGTGAAATCTAGGCAGGGACATTTTGGCACAGCCTGTGCTGGAAGGAAACATGGAGTCTGTAAAAAAAAACCTGCAATGTCTAAACTGAGCATGTTCTTCCTTCCGTGCAGAAATGGCTACAACATGTGGCGAGATGCTTTCAAGCCCACACAGATCTTGGATAGCTTATGCAAGAAAATGTCACTCCCTGCAGCAGAGTACAGACGGGAGGAAGTCAAAGTGGGCAACAAAGTCTTCAAGGTCCCTCCAGAGGCTTTTCCTGAAGGTACAGAGAGCTTGGGGTGCCATGACTGCTCCTGTGCTCAGCAGTGAGCGCGGTGATGGTGCGGGCTGGGAAGCCAGCAGCCTCTCTTCCCTGAAGTGCTGCTGGGGTCGTCTGCCTACACCCTGTTTGTGGGTCACTGTGTGGGTCCTCAGCACCCAGCAGCCTGGCTTTGGTGGCTGATGTTTTTGGGCTGGGGGAGATGTGGTCCAGGTCATTAGCAACCATAGCAGCTTCCCAGGCAGAAGGTAGAATTTTGCAAGGTGACCCTCTCACAGCAGTGTCCTGCATGGATGCTTAGTGCTTGTTCAGCCAGAGCAGCTGTAGCTTACTGCAGTGGCTGATGCTGTCATGGAGCTTTATCTCCATCTGCTTGTGACCACCATCACCCAGAGACTGGAATCCTATTGTTGTTTTCAGGGGGCCTTTTTTACTCTTCTTTCCTGCATTTAGCTGCTTCAGGGATGCTTTGAGTAACTCCCCATTTCTCCTCGCTATCATTAATTTCTTCCTTACAGGCAGCTTTCATATCTCTTTTGCTATTTTTCTTTCCTTATTACTGAAATCACAAGCCCTGGTGCCATTGCCAGTGGAGGAAAACCTTCCCAACCATAGGTCTTCAGTGGCCAGCACTTGTGCAGTAAGTCCACCTGGAGACAGGAATGGAGCAGACCTGGCCTGCTTGTGGATGGCTGGATCTTACGAGGCAAAGCCACGTTTCCTGCAGAAATGATGCTCTCTGTGCCCATGCTGCCCGGGGTGGTGGCACCTACATGTCTGGCCATGTTACTTTGTATGTTAGTTTCAGTGTTGCTCAGCACTGGCCTGGCCTATAAGGGTTGGTTCTGTCACGAAGGGGAAATAAATCCCACTCAGAAGAGAGCAAGGAGCCTCCAGAAGCCCTTTTCCCTTCTGTTCAGGTCATTGAGCGGCTGGGAAGGGAGGAGCAGTGCAGTGCTGGTGTCCCTCAGAGTCAGCACCGCCATGCTAGCTGAGGACCCTCTGGGTCAGAAGGATGTGATGTGGACATGCTCTTCTTGGAAGAATGACTCCACGCTCCTTTCCTCTATCTTTTCCTCTCCCAAGTGCCTTTCACCTCTGTTGCAAATACCTGAATCAGCCTTCCTTCCAGATGCAGTTTGAACAAGTATTTCAGATTCTGGCTCCGGAGGTTTTGTTCACTTATACAGACCCTTGTCCTCCTTGCTATGTTTTCCCTTGGCTCTATTTGCAGATCTCGCTTTCCCCATTGGCCGTCTGTAGTTGTGATTGTTTTTCTGCTGCTCTTACCTCTTCCTGAAACCATAGAGCATGCATCAGCCTCACCATCACTTTGCAGTTTAATTCTGAGCTGGTATTGCCTCTATTTTGAGTCATTTTGGCCAGTTCCCATTCTGTCTGTGTGCTTTGTTCACTGGAATATTTGTATTGGGCTGGTACCTGAATTACATCTTTTGCTTTGTCTGAAGCTAAGCCAAAAAGTGTTCATGTTTTCAGGGCTCCCACTTCTTCCACCAGCATTTAAAAATGCCATCATTTGATTTTTGCTCCAATTAAAAAACAAAACAAAACAAAACAAAAAAAACCCAACAGCTGAGGACAGCATTTGCTCTGGTACAAATGTGGCTGCAACTCCGATTGGAGCCCTGTGGACACCTGCCATGTCCAGGACTGCTTTGGGTGGTTTTCATCTCAGGGTGATCTCCAAAGAGCAGATGCTCTCTGTAAACCCAGCTGTGGGTGGATTAGTGCATCTTTACACACTGGTTCCTGTTTTTCTCACCATTAGCAGCCTTTACTTTGGTCTTGAACTGTTATTTGCCTTCATTCTATGCCAAGTGGGTCAATTAGCAGCATAGATTGTTAATTAATGGAGGGCATGGCCATGCATCAGTACCAAGTAACATATGGTTATTTCCTTGAGCACTCCCAGGGCAGTATTTCCTATTTGTTGGTCTGATGGCATCACCACAGACACGAGACCTTAAACTGCCCCAGAGGGTCATATCCCTAGGCCACTGTAAATGCTTTTTTGCCCATTTCCTCTTATTTCTTTTGGCTTGCTCATCTTCTGCTTACCATTTTCCTCCTCACTGTGGCATACTGAGCCCTTTTCCCTTGGCTGTGCCCTGCTGCAGAGGCCTCTGTGAGGGCCCAGAGAGGAGCAGCTGATGAGAACTGGTCAGTGGATGACGAGCACAAGGCTTTGTACGTCCTGCAGCACTGGGAAGAGATGCCAGGACACGGGTACAAGCTGGTACCAGAGCATGTGGAGATCCGATCCCTTTACAACCCTGAGAGCCCTGGGCTTGTACAGGTGAGATGTTTCCTTATCCAAAGCAGATGCTGCTCCTGGCAGTGACCTTTAGGGTGGCTGGTAACCAACACTGGCTGATCCCTTGTTGTCCCTCTGTCTCCACATCATGGCATGCATCCCAAGCTCTACCCCTTCCTGGATGAGCAGCTGTTTCTGTCCGCAGTCAGCAGAAGCTTGATAGCATTGGGGCAGCAGTGCCAAGAGCAAATTCTTTCTTCTGCTGGTGCTGATGCACTGAGCCTATCTGATGGCTCATCCACTACAGAGCACTCAGAGCTGGAGGGCCAAGCTACTCTGCTCAGTGTACTGCAGCCAGGCTGGGCACGGAATCTCCAGGCTGCAAAAGGCTGCGTGTGAAATAGATTCAGCTCATCTGGAATTATTTTTCCTGGCAGCAGGGTGGGGAGAAAAAGAAGTAATTTTGATAGTCTTTTTTTTTTTTTTCTATCCAACCCTGTCTGAAATCCACACAAAGCTCTGAAGCACTGGGAATAGTGATGGAGGGTGACAAATGGTGACTTTCTGGTACAGTTTTCCGTGCAGGGCCAATCCCTTGCTCCTTGAAGAGCTGGAGGGTGGTCAGTCTTTCGAAACCTCTCTGCTGTCATCTCTCATCAGGGCTCCCTGCACATGTGGATCGACATGTTTCCCAACGATGTTCCCGCACCACCACCAGTCGATATCAAACCCCGACTGCCCATCAGGTAGCACCCCTGGGAGCAGGGATGGTGTCTTGGGAGCACTGGCTTCAGGCACGAGGGTTTCAGTGGCACCAGTGTTGGTGAAAGGCAAGGTTAAGCTCCTTGAATGGAGAAGGTAGAAATCTAGGTCTGAGCTATGCACCCAGCTCTTTTGTGGCTGGTGAATGGGTATCCACTGGGTGCCCGGAGAAGGGAAACTGAAGGAGCTGATCTGCTGCTGTCAGAGAGTATTGAGATGAAGGGCCCAGATTCTTCTCAGAGGTGCAACTTGCAGCAAGGAAAACTCCAGCTGGATGTCGTTCATAATGAGAGTGAAGATATCCTGGGATGGGGACTCAGGGAACTGGAGAGGTGTGAGGATATTCGCTTGGAGGTGCTCAAAATTCACGTGGTCCAGGCCCCGATCAATCTGCTCTGCTGCAAAATTAGAGGAGGTTAATGTGGAGACTGTGGAGGTCTCTTCCTGCCTAAGCCTTTCTGAGCTTCTGTGTCTAAGTGGTGCTGGGTATGTTTGCACTACACCAGGGATTGTCTTTGCACAAGCTGCTTGTTTTCGCTGTGAGTTTTTGTCTGGCAGCGCTGTAACCCACCAGCGAGGGCTCCATGCAAGATAATGTGACTGCTGGGCTGGACTGGGTCAGAGGGGCCTGGCAGGGTGCCACAGGGCTGGGGGGGTTCATGTCCTACTGCTCCTCTGGTGTAGACTTGTTTTGCCCTCCAAGATGCCAAGCATGAGAGCAGAGGTCTTACCCACCCCTGTGTCCTTCCCACAGCTACGAGCTGCGCGTGATTATCTGGAACACAGACGATGTGATCCTTGATGATGTCAACCCAGTAACTGGAGAGCCTTCTAGTGACATCTACGTGAAGAGGTCTGATGGGAGCCAGCAGGGGGCCAAGTCCTGGCTGTCTGGCTCCCAGCCCTGCACCGTGCCTTCCACTGCCTCCTCTGAACCTCTGCTCCTTCCTGCCCCCACCCTGACTGCTGTACCCCACAGATAGCAGTCACTTGATCCAATTTCACTCTTTGACCCTTTCCTGCTATCCTACAGGGTTCAGATCTTCCATCTTTCTGCTTTGTCTTACGGGCAGGGTGAGAAGGGCTATGAGATAACTGAGCTTCTCCTGCAGCTGGATAAAGGGACTCGACCACGACAAGCAGGAGACAGATGTTCACTTCAACTCCCTGACTGGGGAGGGCAATTTCAACTGGAGGTTCATCTTCCGCTTCAACTATCTCCCGACTGAGAAGGAGATCACCTACAAGAAGAAGGACTCTGTCTTCTCTGTGGAGGAATCAGAATTTCGGGAACCAGCTGTTCTAGTCCTCCAAGTCTGGGATTATGATAGGATTTCAGCTAATGACTTTCTAGGTACGGCACGGTCTGCTGGGAGTGGGGTGGCTGACCCTCACCTTGCTGAAGCATTCCAGCATTTCCCTTGGGGTCCTGCTCTCCAAAAAAGAACACCGGTAGCACCAGATCAAGCCCTTCAGCTCAGCAGTCACCTGGGCTGGCTTTTGACAAGTGTGAGTGATAGTCAGAGCCCTGTGGTTCATGCCTGCCCTGCAGAGACACACTGAGCTGGTGTGCCCAGCAAATGTTTTGTACCCCCGTGAGACGTTTGCAGCGGTGATTGCTTCAGTAGTGCTATTTGGGCACTGATGAAAATGTTAGACAGCAATCTCAGTGCTTCCCAGCAAGTACAGTCTCAGGAACTTTCAGGTAGGAAGGGGTCCCTTCAGTTTTTTCTGCAACCTCCTATTCCAAACAGGTCTAGTGGCAATCCAGGTTGCTCGGGATTGGGAATTTAGGGTATCTCCAAGGATGGAGATTCCAGCATCCCTCTGGGCCCCTTTCCTAGGCTGCACCACTCTTATCATCCTCAAATTGTTCTGCTTGTGTCTAGTTAGTGTTTGTACTGCTGCAGCTTGTGTCCATTGCCTGACATGCTTTACTGAGTTGACAACTTTGGCATGTTGGAAATCCAAAACTGGACATGGTAGACATGGCAGACACACTTTCACCACAGCTGAGCAGAGGGGAATTTTCACAGAATTAGAGAATCACAGGGGTTGAAAGGGACCTCAAGGGATCATTGAGTCCAACCCCCCTACTAAAGCAGGTACCTTACAATAGGTCACACAGGTAGGTGTCCAGACAGATCTTGAATATCTCCCTGGAAGGAGACTTCACAGCCTCTCTGGGCAACCTGTTCCAGTGCTCCATCACCCTTACCATAAAGAAGTTCTTCTGCATGTTAGTTTGGAACTTTGTGAGTTCGAGTTTTAGGCCATTACTCCTTGTCCTCTTGCTGTACACCACTGAGAAGAGCCTGGCCTCATCCATTTGCCTCCCACTTCTGTTTAGATATTCAAAAACATTGATCAGATCCCCCCTCGGTGTTCTTTGCCCCAGGCTGAACAGACCCAGGTTACTCAGCCTTTTCTCATTCAGGAGATGCTCCAGGCCCTTTATCATACTTGTGGTCCTCCACCAGACTCCTCCTAGAAGATCCCTGTCTTGTTTTTACTGGGGAGCCCAGAACTGGACACAGTAATCTAAATGTGGCTTCACCAGGGCAGAGCAGAGGGGGAAGATCACCTCCCTCAGCCTTCTGGCCACACTCTTTTTAGTACACCATTTAATATACCAGTGGCCTTCTTGGCCACAAGGGCACACTGCTGGCTCATGGCCAACCTATTGGTTACCAGGACCCCCAGGTCCTTCTCTGCAGAGCTCCTCTCCAGCAGGTCGTGCCCCAACCTATACTTATGCATGCAGTCCCCAGGTGCAAAGCTCCATGCTAGCACTTGTTAAACCTCATCAGGTTCCTCCCTGCCCAGTTCTGCAGTCTGTTTGGTCTTGTTGAATGACACAGCACAGCCTTGGTTGACGGCCATGCTTTGGCCAGTACAGCCCAGTGTGTGATAAGACTGGTCTGCTGCAAGGGCCCAGTGCCTAAGTGGGATGGGAGCCCCTTCCAAGGAGGATAGGGATGGAAGGTGAAGCAGGGGAGTGAGCTGAGGCTGTTTCAGATGTAAGTCAAGGATTAAACTCTCAATAAGTTTTGCAGATTTTATAATTCCTTATTCATGTTTTCAGGAACAAGGAGAGGAAAAAGAGCTTGTGCACGTGAGGAGAGCAGGGGGGACGTGGCACTGTTTTCACAATAGCACACATGCAAGCCAGATTGGCCACATCAGACAGTAAGGAGGCAGGAACTGCATCTTCTGCCTCTCTAACTCTTGGGCTGGTCTTTTCTTGGGCTGAGTTTCAGGTTCCCCACCTGTAAATGCACATTACTCTGTTAGATCATTGCGGCAGCTGGAATGGGCTGGTGCTGGTGGGAGCATGGCTGAGACACCAGCTGGAGCGTGGGGCTCACCCTGGAGTTTTATCACGGGCTATCCTTGTGCTTGCAGGCTCCATTGAGCTGAAGCTGCACGACATGGTGCGGGCAGCCAAGAGCTCAGAGCATTGCACCATCAAGATGGCAAAGGAGAACGCTGCGCCTCGCTTCTCCATCTTCCGCAACAAGCGCATGAGGGGCTGGTGGCCCTTCATCAAACTCAAAGATCAAGAAGATGAGGAGAGAGAGGAGAGGGAGGCCAAGCACAAGAAGAAGAAAAAGAAGAAGTGGAGCAGCTCAGTGAAACCAGAAGACGTTGAGTTCACAGACCCCAGTGGGAACAAGTACTTCCTGACGGTAAGGCAGGGCGCTGGTGGGAGGGAGTGGAGAGTTGGTGATGTGCCTTTGCTGGGACGAGGCAACCTGTCCTGCATACACATAACCTGCAGAGGCAGCAGTGACCCATCTGCACACAACTTTGTGCAGGGTCCAAGTGAAACTGGGAGAAAAATACCCAGTCCTGGCAAGTACGTGGCTAGCGCCTGCTCTGTGAAGCAGCGCGCTCAGCTGTGACTCTGTTATGTTCCCCCTCCAGGGTAAAGTAGAGGCAGAGTTCCAGCTGCTGACCGTGGAGGAGGCTGAGAAGAATCCTGTTGGTTTGGGCCGAAAAGAGCCCGAACCCCTGGAAAAGCCCAAGTGAGTATCTGTATTCATCACCTTACAGCAAATGTCTGGTAGCTCTCTTTTTGGTGGCTGTTTACGTGGGAAGAGGGAGAATCCACTTCTCAGGGAGGTCAGAGCAATTGAGGAGCAAGGTGGGGGTGTCTGCAGGACTGCTGCTGCCGGAGCAGGACAGGGCAGTTTCGTTTCATCTCTTCATGTTCCAGCCGGCCAAAAACTTCTTTCAACTGGTTTGTGAATCCCATGAAGACCTTTGTGTTCTTCATCTGGAAGCGGTACAAGAAGTACATCATTGTGCTGTTTGTGGTTGCTCTTCTGACGGTCTTCCTGGTTCTGCTGATCTACACTATGCCTGGATACATTAGTGAGAAGATCATCAATGGATAAGTGCTCTGCAGAGCAGGACTACACAAAAACAGGGGTGATTATTGCAGTAAATGAGGTCACACCAGGAAGTTTAAGGAAACCCTACAAATGCATGGGCAATCTGGAGAGTGAGAGGCCAGGCCCTCTTTGGAGAGTCATGTCTCTTGCTAAGTACCCATGGGATGCTAAAGAATCAAGTATTCAACCTACTAAATTGGAGCAGGCTGCCCAGGAAAGTGTGGAGTCACTGTGCGCTCATGTTTTCAAGAAGAGTTTAGATGTGGCTCTGAGGAATGTGGTTTAGTGGGCATGGTGGGGATTGGCTGGGGTTGGACTAGATGATCTTTGTGGTCTTTTCTAGCCTTAATGATTCTATGATTCTAAATAAAGCAAACTCCTTCAAAGACAGTTACAGCTGCGGGAAAAAGTAGTTCTTTGTTAACTGGGTGGGATGGAGGGGAAGGATCACAACTGCAGACATGGCAGCAGGAGCCAGCTCTTGCCTTTGAGAGGTTGTTCTGGAAGGGATGGGAACCTATAGAGCTGTCTGTGTCCTATCTGGACAGTAGCTGGCACTTCCCAGGTCTTCTCCTGCCTGAAGAATTCAGAGCACACTGTGTGGGAGAGGGCAGGTCTGGTGCTGGGACCCAGTGGGGGTGGGACCAGGATGTGTATGGGCTTCCCAGGGTGCTGCTGCAGCTGGAGGGTGGAGGAGAGGAGAATGGTGATAGAGCCAAGGTAACTGTGTGCTTCCTGATGCTCCAAGAGCATGGGAGCAGTAGGGCAGCTCTGGATGTGGTAGCACTCAATGCAGTCTTCGTAAGCTACTAACAGCATTTCTTGCATGTGCAGGGCTGGATATCAGGCTTGCTTAACTTCATTTTGGATCTTCATTTCTACCAGAATAGAATCACAGAATCACAGAGCAGTTTGAGTTGGAAGGAACCTTGAAGACCCTCTGGTTCCAGCTCAATTCCTATAAAATCTCCCTGGCTGCTCTCTCTGACATCCCTGGGGATTCCTCGCTGCTCCTGGAACAGGCCACTCTGCTGCAGGCAGCCCTCCCCAGTGCACCTCTGCCCTTCCTCTGGGTAGCACAGAGCTGGGATGTCAGCATGGGGCCATCAGCATGCATCTGCATCATGGTGTTGGACTGATGTAAATTGAAGCAGACAGGTTCTCAGTGCGGGCTCCAGTGCCCCTGGATTTCTGTTGTCTGCACAAATGCTGCTGAGACAAGATCATGACTGGATTGCGAGTCAAGGTGCAGCAATGGGAGGTTTGGTGGGAAGGGTTGTCTGCATTGCAGGAGATGGTGCTCAGAGTGGCATTGTCAGTGAAACTAGATGGCGGTGGGGTAGGGTTAGCTCCAGAATGGCAAAGGGAGCAGCCTCTTCCCACCCCTGCAGATCCCTGGGCTAGCAGGGTGCAAGGGGTCAAACTCACACTGCACCACTGCTCCTCGTGCAGCCTCAGCCCACTCTCAGCAGGGACTGCACACTGCCATATGGGTGGCACCCGACGCACCCCAGCATGCACGGTGCATCCCAGCACACTCTGTATGACATTGGTGCCTGCTGTACCCAGCACACGTGGTGCACACCAGCAGCGTGCTACAGCAGTTACCAGTTCACTCCGCACATCTGATGCATCCCAGCAGTGCCCGGGCCACCCAGTGCACCCCAGCACATCACATGCACACCCCCAGGCAGCACCTCGGCTCTTACAACCACTTCAGCTGCACTCTCCCCTGCCCCCCCAGGCTGAGGCTCCCCATAACCCAGCAGGAAGAAGCATCTGCCTCAGCCTTCCTAAAAGCGTTTTGGCTGAGGATCACAGGATTTGCAGCTGTGCCTCTCTGTGCGTGCAGTAGTGTGCAAGGTGAGGGGCTCCCACTGGCAGCAGCATGCCCCCACCCCCTCCCTGTCCCCCTGCCCAGCCCCAAAGCGCCTGCAGTTCCCCTTTCTGTCTCAGTCTCTCTGCAGCACCATGGCAGCACCCATCTCGGTGTGTGACTTCGTGCAGCAGGTGCAGGAGGACCTCAGCTCACCCACCACCTCCACCTTCACCAGCCACATGGCCCGCTGTAAGGCCACTGCCGGCAGCATGGAGGAGGTGAGCGGGGCACGGGGGTGGGGATTGGCACCCCAGGGGCAGCCATCTCCCTGGCAGTCCTGTGGGATCTGCACTCATACGGGTGTCACTGTGGTGGCTCTTATTGTGTGGTGCTGGTGTGTGGTGCAGAGTGCCCAAAGCAAAGGTTTGGGTGTGCTGAGTGGGTGATGGGTATCGGCGGGTGGGGGCAGACACAAAGTGCGGGCTGTGGGAGGGCTGCATCTCATGGGCCTCCTGGTGAAGGAGGATGGAGTGCTTTGGCCCATGAAACGTCGCCCTAAAAGCGAACAGAGGTAAGAGCAGTGCTTGGAGTGGTGGGAGGGTTACCTCGCTTGCCCAAAGTTGAATTGTGTGATACGCCAACTAGGAACTTTGGCAGCCGAACAAATGGGCAGTTCAAAAAATCCACAGAGAAGGGATCAGAGCCAACTACTGAGTCAGCTCCCAGTTCAAAGCCCCCTGGGGCCAGATGCCTTTGCTTCCTGACCCTGGCACACAGCAGCAGGTGCCACGTGGAGGGGAAGCAGCTCTGGGAAACCCATGGGCAAGGGCAGGAGTGGCTCTCATGACTTTGCAGTTCCAACAGACACAGGGATGGTGCCCTGGGCTTTGCTGGGGTCTGTCTGTGGGCTGTGAGCACTGCGCTGCCACAAAGCCCCCCAGCACCTGGGGTCTGCCATCTCTGCCCAAAGACGGGGCAGCCCCTCTGCTCCCATTGTCTGCAGTGGTCTCTGAGGCTTTTCTATCAGCATTCTGCAGGACGGAATGTGCTCAGGAGCCCGGGGCATGGGGCAATTTCCTCGTGTTGCTTAATTTGTGACTATTACTCCATTATACCTACCCAAAACAAAACTCAAAACTCCACTCCTTTAAAACAGAGCTGCTTACATCAGGAAGCTGTGGTTAGAAAAAATGTACGCTGCAAAAATTGTTCCTTTCTGCAGAACCTTTGGCTTGGGACTCGTGACAGAGTGAACAGAAATGGCAGAGCATGGCTGTCACTGCAGGGTGACAGCAAGCAGGCTCTGCAGTGACAGGGCAAGAGCTGGGCTGCAGTGGGACTTTATCTCCTCTTTGGCACTGCAGCCCTGGAGTGGCAATGGGACTTTCCAATGAGTGGAAAGCCAAAAAATAATGCTGAAGGGCGTCCATTGCTGCCAGCACTCCTCAGGATCAGCCCTGGGACCAGCACTGCTCCATCCATCCCTCATGGGGCCCTGTCCCCAAGCTGAAAAAAGGGGAATTTGGTGTGTCATGTGAACTGCCAGTGTGCGTGGCCAAAAGGTGAATTGAATGCTCTGTCTCTGTCCTCATCAGACCCAGTGAGGCTCTTTCTGGAGCCCACTCAGTCCCACAGGGGCTCCAGTCTCACATGAGGCTGTCCTGCAAGTGTGAAAGTCATGACTGTGGATGGGTGGTCACTCTCAAACTGGGCCTGCCTCGTGAGAAGGATGTGAGCATAAGGACAGAGCTGAAGGGGTTGCAGCCACAGGGTTTGGGGCCCTGGTCTCACTTTGGAAAAGCAGAATTGCCCCCTTTTGTGGTTCCTGAAATGCTTCAGTGAGCAGCTGTTACCAGGGATGTGGGGAAAGTTGTACAGCAAAGCCCTGGTGTGCAACTTGCTGTTGGATGCGTGCTGCCGGGATCAGCCCCAGCACAGCATAAAGCAGCACATGCAGCACGGTGGACACGCAATGAAGTCACACAGCTGAGCCCAGAACACAACCAGAGCTCTGCCTTCAAGGAGAATGAATGAACACGGGTGACAGTGCAGGCAGGGAAGGGAGCTGGGGTTTCCTGCGCCAAGCACCAGGTCTGTAATCTCTGCCTCATGGTTGGCAACGTATCCACGTGTGTGTCAGACAGTGCACAGGTCTTTGGAGGCAGTGCTGCCTCTTGGAGCTGGGCGCACGGAATGGTGGGAACCCGGGGGTGGAGGCAGCTTTGGCGATGGCCATGGGGATGTCACATCCCCATCTCATGCTGGAGCTGCTCCTCCAAAGCTTCCAGTTTAATGCACTCTGGATAATTCGGTGTTTATGGTGAAGAGCCTCAGATGCCACAGTCCTGGCTGTGCTGATCCCCACAGAACCAGACAAACACCCTCTTCTGCTGCAGTGTTTCAGCTGCATGCCTTGGCTGATGCGGTTCACAACAAGGACAAGGCCAGCAGTGGTATCAGCCCCTCCTGTTGCTGAACAGCCCTTCTTCTGAAATACTTTCCAATTCTCTCCTTCTTGGAGAGCTTGGTCACTTCTTCCAGAAGGCCATCAGGAAAGCTTGCTGTTATTTAAGATTCTCACAGACTGCTGCCATTTAGACCATCACCTACCTGATGGCAGAACAGTCTGGCTTGGGGATGTTGAGGCTTGGGCTGAGCTCTGCAGGTTACAGAAATGTGCCTAAGGGTGCTGTCAGTGATAACCTCTGCATTTCTAGGCCTTGGATGCAGACCGAGCTGTGCTGCAGAAGATGAGAAAAGCTGCCAAGGCAAAGCATGGCTGTGGACAAGGTCAGGACGGGATGGGGCCTGGGGAGGGAGAGGCAGCAATGGAAGGTCAAGGGGAGTCCTTGCTACAGATTGGGTTGATTGCAGCAGGGAATCTGTGTCCTAGGAGTTTTTATAGCAGGGTGGGAGGTGTGCAGCGGGCTCCAGTGCTAGAGCAGAGCTGGGCTCCTGGCAGTGAGTTTATCCTGGCTGTCCCCTTGCACTCTCTGGAGACCACCCGTGTTCCTCAGACCTCATCAGCCACCTCGCAGCCCACATTGCTGCCCAGGAGTTGTTCTCAGCCAACTACCAGCTGGAGGGAGAGCAGCAGCTGGCTAACGCCTTCAGCACCTTCGCGGCCTTCTCCCAGGAGCTGCTGATTGCCGTCAGGAGCCTGGTAGGCAGCCCCGTCCCCTGTGCATCCCCTGCAGGCCCCTGGGTCACAGTGGGGTGGGCGGTCCCCAGGAACGGGCTTTGGCGCATAGCTGGAGGTCCAAGCTCAGCCCTTTCCTGGACCAAGGCAGGAGCAGTGGCAGAAGCAGTGCAGATAGCTTGAGGCTGAAGACAACGGCCACATCAGACTTGGCGTCTGCAGCATGAGGAGGATGGATGCCCCCATCCCATGCACATTGTGCCAGCAGGGAAATGGGTGATCCCAGGAGTCCTGTCCTTGTGCCTGAGCGAGGTTGTAGTGATAGCAGGGCCAAGGAGCCATCCCTGCACCACTTTCCAGAGGCTCATTATGAGTTGGGATACCTCTCAAGCTCTACAGAAACATCTACAAGACTTTTCAGGGGACACAAAACTCTGCTGTGGGTACATTTGCCTAAATCTGGCCCTTCTCTCATGCTGAAACAACAAGGGGTTAGGAAGGATCTGGAAGAGCCTTGGGGCTCACAGAAGATCTGGCTGCAAGGGCACAACAGTCTCCAGTCCAGTGCCCTGCTTGTAGCCACAGCCCTACCATTGGCTCAGGCTGGCTGTGGCTTTTTCTAGCTTGCTCATCTCCAAGGTTGGAGGCTCCCAGCTGCCTGTTTTCTAAGAGGCTCCTTTTGTTGGTTTACGAGCAGCTGCTGAAGCATAGTGGACCTGATAACACCTTTTGGTGGCTTGGGTGTAGGTATTAGCAGGAAGAAAGAGCTCTGTTGCAAATAGTTCTTGATCCCCAGACACTTTTCCTGCCCTGCATTTCCCCATTCCTTGCTCAGCACCAGCAAAAGCTTCTCTCCCTCATACAGGGCCAGGAGTGGAATATTTCAAGTCACAGAGCTGGGGGCTCCACTCAATTTACAGGAGCTCTCATGCTATCCTGACCACTGTGGGTGATGCCAGCTACTTGATCTCTCTCTTTCCTTTCCAGTTGCAGAGTTTGGACCACAACATTAATTTTTCCCTGGAGTCCTTGATAAAGGGAGACATGAAAGAGATCAAAGGGGTGAGCAAAGCTGATGGGGCTGTGGGGCTGATGCTGAGCACAGAGCAGAGAAGTGCTTCTTTTAAAGCAGTTCTTCTTTTAGAGTTTTACACTTGTCTGAGATAGTATTTTTCCTGATTTAGGCAGCCCTAAATTGGCTGCTGGTGTTCAATAGGAGCATGAATATGGAAGGAGAGAAAAAATTCTGGAACTTCTTAGATATAGTAAGGTGGCGAAAGAATACAAAATGTGAAGAAAATACATCTGCATTTTGCATTAAGGGCAATGTCAAGAAGACTGGGGACCCAGAAAATCAGTTAGAAAGCGGGAAAAAACAGCTGCTGGCAACAAGCTGTGATTAAGCAGAATGCATTTTTAATGGGGTCCAACAGGGATCACAGCCTGACCTGAATCTGTTTGACATCTTCATGAGAATGAAGATAAATGCAAGATCTGTTCTGACAAGGTTCTGCCTTGATGCAATAAAGCAATTTTACTGCAAGGGACACAGAAGCACTGGGACCCAGAGAGGCCATGGGATTTCTAACCATGGGAGTTTTTGACATCTGCCTGTACAAACTTGGTCCTGGTTCAGTGCTGCCCCTGCCTGGAGCAGCAGGTTGGGATGGATACCTCCAGGAGCCCCCTCCAACCAGATTTACCCTGTCTTTCTGTGAGACAGAGGTCTGTAGAGCAGTAAGCAGTGAGAATGGAGCAGAACATTGGTGTTTGTGCAAATGATTTTGATTGCCAAATGCAGGTGTATATGGTAAGATTATGGGGAGAAGATAAAGTCACCCAAAGTCAGATGGGAAAAGAATAATGGCCTTGTAGAAGTAAAAACAGTTCTCTATTACACGAGTACCCAGGGACAGCCATGTTCTGGAGCTGTGATGGCCTTGCTGGTTGGACTGGAAGAACTTGCTGGTCTTTTCCAACCTTGGTGACTCTGTGATAGCATGACTCGAGGGTGACCCTGTGGGAAAGTGGTATGATGAGGCTGAGGAAGGGTCAGTCTTGGTCATAATCATCAGTCACTGTGCCTTTGGCTCTTCCTAGGAGTTCAAAAAGCCCCTTGAGAAGGCCTACAAAGACTATGAGAGCAAACTGTAAGTTGTCTGGCTCCCTCACCCTGAAACCTGGGTCTGGGGGCTCTTTTCTGGCTGCCTCCAGCAGACGTCAGTCGGTTGGAGCCTTTCAGGTGTCTGTCCTCTCTCCTTGAGCACAAAGATAGAGAAGGAGAAGCGCGAGCTGGCGAAGCAGCACGGCATGGTGAGGGGTGAGGTGAGCGGGGGGGAGATCGCCGAGGAGATGGAGAAGGAGCGCAGGAGCTTCCAGTTAAACATGTGTGAGGTAAGGACAGGGCAGGCGGCATCAGCCAGGTCATGGCATGGGCCCCACACATCTGCCCAGCTCCTTCCTGTCCCAGCCCTTTGAGGTCTGCCTGGCCGGAGAGCTGCCTGCATTGCAGTAGACCCAATTTGGGATAGGAACTGATCAAAGAGTTAAGATGAAGAATGTACTCTACTAACCTGGCAGTAGAGATACAGTTGCACCCATTATGAGTCCAGCATTCCATTTGCCAGACCAAAGCACTGGCGTTCATGGGCTCTGCCTGCCACCAACTTCTCACCCTATAAAAGCCACACGAGCTGCTACCATTATGGCACGACCGACATGAAGAACCACAACACACTGCTCTTCACTGTTAATGGGAGGGAGGACAACATGAAAAAAAGTGTGTAAGTGACATTTTTCCCAAAGCTGCACCTTCAGTTCCTGTGTCCTTTTCCCTTCAGTATCTAATCAAAGTGAATGAGATCAAAACCAAGAAAGGGATCGACCTGCTGCAAAACCACATCAAGCACTGCAACACACAGTTCAAGTAAGATGACTGGCAACCTGCCTTCACTGCCCTTCACTCCACAAGTGCTGGTTTTAGAGGCAGTCTGGGAGGTGGTTTAATTTGCAGGACCTAGAGATCTTGCAGCTTACTTGGCCTGTAGTCTAATATGACAAAAATCTTCTCCTGGAGGTAATGGAGCCGAGGATCTCAGTGGAGTGTATTATCTGGTAAAGGTTCTGGAGCACAAGTCCTGTGAGGAACGGCTGAGGGAGTTGGGATTATTTAGTGTGGAGAAGAAGAGGCTCAGGGGAGACCTTATTGCTCTCTACAGCTACCTGAGAGGAGGTTGGGTGGGGTGGGGGTCAGCCTCTGCTCCTAGGTAACAGTGACAGGACAAGGGACAATGACCTTAAGTTGTGCCAGGAGAGGTTCAGGTTGGGGAAAACTTATTCTCTGAAATAGTGGTGATGCATTGGCACAGGCTGCCCAGGGAGGTGTTGGTATCACCATCCCTGGAGGTCTTCAAAATGGAGATGTGGCACTTAGGGACATGATTAGTGAGCACGGTGGGATGGATTGATGGTTGGACTAGATGATCTTAAAGGGCTTTTTCAACCTAAATCATTCTCTGATTATCTCTTCAGTTTAACATTCTCATTAGACAGCATAAAGAAGATAGCAAGGAATGGCCACTGAAATCTAAGTTTTGAAGAAAACAGACTTATGAGCCCTGAACTTTTCTTAAAGTCTCCACTTTTTCTTACAGTCTATATCCTAAGAAATTCTTTGGTGACTATGAAACAGAAATGCTGTCTGCTGAAGGTGTTGATGAGCCAGCAGCTTAGAAGAGCCCAGTGCGGCTCAGCACGATGAGCAGGATTTCAGGATGTGTTCTGACATCAGCCTCTCCTCTCAGTTTTTTCCAGGAATGTTTGAACACAACAGCAAAACTTAAGAAGTTCACAGAGGAGCTCATCCCGGAGCTGCAGAGCGTGAGTACTCACGTGAAGCAGGGTGTGCTGAGGGGAGCAGGGTGCAGAGCAGGGATGTCTGCCCCAGGGCTGTCTCTCCCTCTGCAAAAGCAGATCTGCAGACTTCTGCATCAGTTGATCGTGGTTTCCTGAGCCTCTGATGCGCAATGATCCTTGAGGGGAAGGTTACGGTGTAATACCCTAGGGCACAAAATGGGAAGGAGCATGGCAATGGATACCAGAGGCATTAACACGTTCAATTCTCACGGTCCCAGCTGCTCCTCGGGCTTTCAGGTTTCTGCTCCTGGCTTTCCCTGCCCACTGCTGCCAACTGAAGCTCTTCACACTCTTCCTCAGGGGCTTTGCCTCTCTGCAGAGCTGTTCTCAGGAGCTGTGACCTTCCACTTTTTTTACTATGGGCTCTTGTGGTTATGCATTGCCTGGAGACAGAAAGATGTTTTTCAAAACAGCAAAGCTGCTGCGGGACTTCAGAACCAGGCTGACCTCTGGTGGCGCCAAGTCCCCCGTTCTCTGTAGAAGATCTGTGTTGCTTTCCCAGCATTTTCAGACCTCAGATCCAGGTTGCTCGGCCTCTGTCCTCCTTCGCCATATCCCTTGTAGTCTTTTGCAGAGGCCTGGAATGTGAACCAGGTTGGATGCTAGGAAAAATGTATTCTCTGAACAGAATGGTGATGCATTGGCACAGCCCGTCCAGGGTGGTGGTAATAACAGCAAAAAGAGAGTGGGTGTTGCACTGGCGTGGGGTAGCAGTGCACAGCATCTTCCTGATGCCTCATGCAAACTCCTTCCATCCCCACGTTCCTTTGGGGCCACACTCCTGCACCAAGACCCCCAGTGGAAATCAACTTTTTGTTGGCTTGGAGACCTTTAAATTACTGACAGTACCAAACTGGAGGAAAAAAATCCCAAACAACTGCAGTGACCTTCAAGCTGCTGGCTGTTTTTACACCACAGAGAGCTGCAGACAGCTGTTTTTTTTCCTCCAGTAAATAGCATGGTGACTAAATGGCATGCTGCTCTGCCACCTCCCACTCAGGGCTCCACGTCCCACGGGCCCATGGAGGTGGTGAGGGCTGCGGGGTGTGGGGGGGCCTCAGCTTCCGTGGGGCAGGCAGGCAGCAATCTCCTCCTCCCCACGGTGTGCTCTCTGTGCCCTGCAGCTGAAAGTCAGGCAGGATGAGGAGAAGAAGCAGCTGTGTGCCCTTCGGGATCAGCTGAAGGCAGCGTTGCAGCTGGAGCAGAGAGAGGTAAGAGCAGATTCTTCTTCCCAGCGTGCTGTTGGCCCCATCCTGCATGAAGCAACCTCTGTCCCAGTTGCTGTTACTGCCGGCTGCTGCCATCCCTCTGCTTGCAGGACGTGGGGAGCAAGCAGGCCCGGTACAACATGCATCAGCTGCAGGGGAACAAGCAGTACGGCACAGAGAAGACAGGGACTCTCTTTAAGAAAAGCGATGGGTGAGTTGGGATTCAGCGTGTCCCTGTCAGCTGTGCTTTGGTCTCTCAGGGCCAGGGCAGGCTCACCCAGCCTGACCTCCTCTCCTGGGTTGGTGGCAAGAGCAGAGGAACAGGTTGAGGTGTGTGTGGCACTGTGGCAGCTGCCCATGGCCTCCCATGCAGAACTGCCTGGCTGAGGGTACTCCTATCCCATGGAGATGCCCAGTGCCCTCTGGACCTCTGCAAGTGCTCCTCATGGGTGGGACAAGGACTTCTATATAGGCTGGGCAGTGTTTTCTGCTCTGTTTCACTTCCTTTCCTCCAGCCTTGACCCTTCTTTGCCTTTCCACAGATCAGTGTTGGGCTCAGCTTCCTGCGGGAGATTTAGGGGAAGGAGTAGAAATGAGGGGTGGAGATGAGCATTGGAGATGGCATGGTGGGCCAGAGGAAAAAGCCAGCAGGGAGTTGGGGCTCCCCTTGTGCTGCTTTGGACCTCGCTTATGCCCATATCTGGCAGCCGGACTGTGAGCTCCTGGAAAGTGCACTGCTGTCACTGAACAGGAGACCTTCCACCAGTGCAGAGGAGCCTGTTTGCTGGGAATTGCAGGGGTCCTGCACTGGGAGGTGTGTGTGCCTGGAAAGGACCATCAGCGGTCCTAGAAAAACAGGAAACCGGACAGAAAATCATGAACTGGAGCTCTGGAGTCTCCTTCATCACAGGCTGAAGTTCAGTTTTCCTTCCTTCTTTCCCTCACTTCTGTATGGTCTTCGAGGTGTTTGGAGCAGTTTGAAGATGACAGTTTTGGTTGTTTGCTGGGGACTCCAAGGTCTCAAAGGTCTGTGTGCTTTCCCAACAGGACCTGAGCCCCAAGCAATGCTCTGTGCCTACATTGCCTCTGCAGCTGATGTGTGCTGCCTGTCTATACAA
The DNA here is from genome assembly GCF_951394365.1 of Tetrao urogallus. Classification (NCBI taxonomy): domain Eukaryota; kingdom Metazoa; phylum Chordata; class Aves; order Galliformes; family Phasianidae; genus Tetrao; species Tetrao urogallus. The sequence continues at coordinate 1,196,419 of NC_136829.1, forward strand.
GCCCATCCTTATGCCATACAATGGGGTCCCATCAGACCATGAGTAACAGACTCTGGCAGCAGAGCCAGCGTGTCGCCTTGCATAGCTCTTGTACTCACTGGCATTGCTGCATGGATGATGTGCTCCTTTGCATGGCAGCCATGTGTCCTCTTGTGTCACCCTCTGCTCACTTCCAGGTTGAGAAAAGTCTGGCAGAAGAGGAAGTGCACTGTCAGCAATGGCTACCTGACCATCTCTCACAGCATGGTAGGAACTGCTTCTTCCACCCTCTGCTATCTCTGCCTGGGATCTGCTGCCCACCCCTGTTGTCCCCCCGTTGCCCACCATGCTGGCAATTCTGGGATTCAGCAGAGCCCTCATGCCTGGTGCTTGCACTGCTGGGCTGCCCCGCTGAGCCTGAAGTCTTTGCAGTGTAAGAGACTAACATGGGAGCCCCCCCACACCTGTGTGCACGGAGGGCAGTGAGCCTGGGGACCAGGGGATACCAGCATGGGATGGCTGTTGGGAAAAAAGAGGCCCATGTAGCTATTTCTTGCATTGCTCCCAAAAGCAGAGCTAAGGGTGAAGTGCTGGTGGTGATTGTCACTGCTGGGCCATCACCCTTTCATAGAATCATTTGAGTTGGAGGGGACCTTAAAAGGTCATCTGGTCCAATTCCCCTGCAATGAACAGGGACACCTGCAGCTCCATCAGGGTGCTCAGAGCCCTGTCCAGCCTTACCTTGGCTGTTCCAATGCTTTGATGCCATGAGGACTGAGACTTCCTTGTTCTCATAGTCCAACCGTCCTCCGGCCAAGTTGAACCTACTGACCTGCCAGGTGAAGCCAAACGTGGATGACAAGAAATGCTTTGATCTGGTTTCACGTGAGTGCTGCCTCTCCCCTGCTGCTCTTCTGGAAAGTGCACAGAACGGCTTTGGTGTTTTGGGTTTAGAAAGTGAGCATGGGCATGGTGGAGGCAAAGCTCTGTGGCTTTGTATTGGACTGGGAAGCAATGCTGTGGGGTAGCTCTGCTCCAAAACAGTGGTGTACACTCAGGGCACAAGATGGGCACCACTGCAGTGTGGGCACATAGTTCCCATGTATCAGCTTAGCCAAAAACAGGATTCCTCTGCCTCACCCAGGAGCTTTGTCAGGGAAGCAGTGAGGAGGGGCTGGGTGGAATGAGGGGGCTGCCACCCTGCTGAGCCCAGTAGATGATGCACAGGGGGGCATGGCCGTGTCTGTTTCAGACAACCGCACGTACCGCTTCCTGGCAGAGGACGAGCAGGACTGTTTTGTGTAAGTACTGTTAGCAAAGGGCAGCTTGGTGGGAATCAAAAAACATTCCTCTAGCTTCTGATGAGGAGCTAGCTCGTCGGCTAATTATGCAGCTCATTGCTGCCCTTCTTTGATCCCCTTTCCATCCCTGCTGTGTTATGATTGCTTTAGGGGCTGAGCAAGTCATGGAGGCTTCTGGTGCCCGTTTTCCTGCTGGCATCCTGTGCAGGGGCCTTGTGCTGAGGGGGAGGGGGTCCAGGCAAAGCCAGCCCCACGCCTCTGGGCTCTCTCCTAAGCCACTTTCTGCCCTTGCAGATGGGTGTCCGTCCTCAGCAACAGCAAGGAGGAGGCACTGAACGTGGCCTTCAGCAAGGTGCAGGGTGGAGGGGAGAGCAGCAGGGAGGAGCTGACCCGGGCCATAGTTGAGGAGGTCAGAAACATGCCTGGAAACAGGGAGTGCTGTGACTGCTTGGCCCCAGGTGAGAACCAGCTGCTTGCTTCCCCTCCCTGCTCCAGCAGCTCCCTGCTGCGTGTCCTGCTGTGCAGCTTGTGCTCTGCGTGGTGGAGAGGACAAGAGGGAGATGGACGTGACCCCAGCAGTGTTGTCTCTGCAGATCCCACCTGGCTCTCCATTAACCACGGCATCCTGATCTGCATTGAGTGCTCTGGGATTCACAGAGAGATGGGTGTGCACATCTCCCGCATCCAGTCACTGTCTTTGGACAAGCTAGCAACCTCCGAATTGCTGGTAGGATGCTGCTACTGTGCTCTGTCCGCATGCCTCCTTCTTTTCTGCTGTGGCCTTTCAATTAGTGCAGTGAGATCTTTCCCTCCAGAACCAAGCTGTAATTCCTGGAGTTTCATGGTTACTGTGGCAGGAACTGCCATCTTCAAGGAGACGAGGATGTCCCTTTGCTTTTCCTGGGTTGCTCATCTCTTCCAGCTTTGTCTCCTGGTGCAGAAGAGCTGCAGGGCAGGACCAAGCCCAAATCAGGGTTGAGCAGAGCATGGGGTGGACAGGAGGCTGGCGGCTTTCCTTGGCACTGTTTTAGCGTGTTCATGAATGAGAGAGGTTTGGTCAGTCCATGATGGGAGCTGCTGGTGTCCAGACAGGGAATGGGAGCACGCACAGGGGCATTGCTCACCCAGCTCCAAACCCAGGGCTCAGCTCTATGGCTGTACTGCTGGAGTTGGGACATCTCAGCAGTAGCAGACAGTGCAGAGCCCCTGGCTCCTTGACATCTCTCCATACCTGGCCAGCACCTCAGCCCTGAGCTTTCTCTCCTGCTGCCACACATGCAGTACAGTTGCATGTCCCGTATCACCTCTAGCTTGGCTGTTTTGCAGCTGGCGAGAAACATTGGCAACGCTGGTTTCAATGGCATCATGGAAGCGAGTCTTTCCAGCTTCTCCCTGAAGCCCGTGGCACACAGTGACATGTGAGTTGCTCTGATGGAGTCGGTGTTTGTGGGCATGCTCTGTGGTCCTGCTTGCTCCTCACAGCAGCCAGGCACGTGGCACTGCCCGGCCTTCTCCCCAGGCTGCAACTCCTCTTTGGAATCAGTTTCATCAAGCTCAACAGGACAGATTTAAAAGAGACCGAAGGTGTGAGGAAGAGCCAGCAGGACAAGGGTCAGGATCAAGGAAAAAGGGCTGGAAAGGGGAAAGCAAAAAGAAAAACTGAAAAGCTGGAGCTGCCAAGCAGGACAGCTGTACTTGTGCATATCAGCAGGAAGGAAAGGGTGGGAGGATGGAGGGGACAGGGCAGAGCAACATGTGGGTGCAGTACAGATTGCCATAGCTGGGGCTCAGAGCTGGTGAGCTCAGTGTAGGATCAAGCAAGGAAGGAGAGATGGTGAGAAAACGAGTGGTGGGCATCATGACATGCATGGCCAACTTTCTTGTGACGTAAGTGAAGAGAAGACAGCTTTGCAGACTTCCAGCCTGTGTCTTTAATTACTGTTGTGGAGACATATCTATTGTTGCATTTGCTATGGATGGAGGCCATAAAATCCTCTTCTGAGATAGCAGATGACTTTTTTGCTAAGGTAGTGCAGAGGTAACAAGAATTGTCTGTTCTCCTGTCTCTGGGTGATTAGACAAAGGATATCTGGCATGAAGGGACCTGGTGAGGAAGGAGGGAAAGACACATCATTCCTCCTGGGCCCTTTGCACCATGGCTGCAGAAGTAGTAGGAACTAGAAAGCAGTGAGACCATGATTCTCTCATCTGGGAGAGAGCAGAGCTGGCAGCTGTAGGACTTCTCAGGAGACACGAGCTCTGTTCCTCATCCTGGAGTGGCCCAGCTTCTAGAAGAGCATAGGGGGGAGCTCAGGTGGTGGCTGGTACCAGCAATAGCTGGGAGCTTCTCCAGGACTTAGTGCTGCAAACATGAATTGGGCAGAGCTCTTGGGGGAGTCCTGTAGCCAGAGCAGTCATGGCCAAGGGGACCATCAGAGTCTGCAGAGGCTCAAGCCAGGGTACTTTACAGGTTTGCAAGTTCCAGTCAGGGCACCATTTAGGCAGTGCGGATCTACCCTGCAGTAAGCAAGCAGACAGGTCAGGGCCTGGCACCAGAGAGCACCAGAGAGCAGGGAGAGCTGGAAAATGCAATTGCAGGAGCAGATCAAGGTTGCCAGGTCCACCCCTGGACCTTTCACCACTGAGAAAACTGAAACCGCATGAAATAGTATTAATTCAGCTCTTCTGAAATCACCTTTGCTGTGAGAATTTGGTTAGTCCTGGGGCTCCTGCTGCCCACCAGATCCTCTATCTGGTCACTGCTTCTACTCACATCACACTCTGCAGCTGGAGGACTTTCTTGGCCAGCCCTCTCCCAGAAGCTGCTGCTGATGATCCTTGGGTTCTCCCACCCAGTCATTATATGGTGTTTCTTCAATATCTCACTGGGGAGCTGAATCCAATACAGAACCCTTCTCTGCCTGGAGAAGAGGTGATGGAGAGTATGGAAGTGTCCAGGAGACAGGGAGATGCATTGATGCTTCCCCGTTCCTCCCAGCAAGACCTTGGGGCAACAGAGGAAGGCAGTGGGAGCCCTGCTGGGAACAAGGATAGGAAAGGTGCTGCACTGCCTGGCAGGTCTGTCTGGCAGGAGAAAAGAGGAAAGCAGCTGGGGCAGCTGGAGAGGAGGAGTGTCCCTGGATGCTTATGGGGTTGCTCTGTGGCCCCTAACTCTTGCTTGGTTAATCTCTGCCAGGGCCTTGCGGAAAGAATTCATCATTTCCAAGTATGTTGAGAAGAAATATGCCAAGAGGAGCCCTGCTGCTCAGTGCCCAAGCCTCCCAGAAGCTGTAAAGGGCAAGGACATATTTACTTTGCTCCAAGCTTATGCTGAGAACATGGATTTGAGCAAGCCTGTGCAGGCACACCTGCAGGTATGTCACCTGGTGGAAGGCAAGGGACTGTCCTGGCAATGAGAAAGAAGCACCCTCAGTATGGGATGTCTTGGGAAAAATAGGCAGGAGAGGGGCAGATCTGTGTGAAGCAGCAGTTGTACACCCTGAAATGGTGAACTCCATGAAGTTCTGCTGCTGGACTGGGGGAAAAAATCACTTTTGGTTACTGTTTCTAAATGTGAAATGGGGGTGAATGATTCTTCATGAAGCCATCACAAATACATGGGGAAGGTGTCAGGTAAAGGGCAGGTGTTAAGAAGATGAGTGGCTAAGCCCCTGAGAAAAAGGAAGAGGCTGTGTGAAGGACAAAGCAGAAGGTGAAGAAAGTACAATTAGAAAAGTTTTCCTTGAGAAACATGGCTCCATGCCTCTACATGTTTCCTAAGCTCTCTCCAGCCTTGGTGGTCGTGGCTCTGAAGAGGGACAGATCACACCAGCTCCTGTTCACCTCTTAGGGATGCATAAAGAACAGTTCCCAAAGGACAGAGCTCCTTCCTGTTGGTGTCATGGTCCCATCCTGTTGCTGTTTCTGTTCTGTTACAGGAACCCGGGGAGACCGTCCTCCACCTGGCAGTGCTGTTGTCTGATCGAACCTCTTTGCATATTGTTGATTTTCTTGTCCAGAACAGGTAAGCTCAAAATATCTGATCAACTTGTCACAACCAAGTCAGTGTGAGTGAAAAGTGAAAGAGCGATGGGCTTCTCCAAAATGCTCCCAAGATAAGAAATGCCAGAGCAGGCATCCCAGCAAATGCGCCTTGGGGTGGACTTAGGGTGACCATCTCTAGAGCAGAGAGGCCTTGGCTGCCCTCATCACTGGGTTGAGGTGTGATGCTGGTGGTGGCCACCTCCAGTTGAGGTGGTTAGAGTGACATGTGGAGCAGCATTTGGCTGGGTCAGCAGCTCTGCTCAGTCTGCTGACAATATCTACCTTCTGCTGCAGCGGGAGCCTGGAAAAGCAGACCATAGTGGGGAACACGCCGCTTCACTACTGCTGCTTTCACAACAAACCTGAGTGCCTCAAACTGCTGCTGAAGGCCAAAGCCAGCATCATCACCAGTGAGTGGCCAGGGGATCCTGGAATTTTCTCCCTTCCCTTCCTCTTCCCTTCCTCTTCACTCTGACTTTGCTGGAGTGATCAGCAGGGCTTGCCTGCAGCTGGGGAGGTTCAGGAGAAGCAGGTTAATGATGGTGCTGGGGAAGCCTGACCATAGAGTGACAGGCACTTAGCTCTTATTTTCAAAACCAGTGGTGCAATGCTGGAGCATGGGCAACAGACCTGACAAAATGCTGGTTCAGAGGCAGTGCGTGCTGGTGCTTTGGAGCCCAGGTCATAGGTCTGGTCATTCATCATGGCTGGGAGCGTCCTCTTCACAACACAGAAGTGAACTTTAAAGCTGGATTCCTGAGTGACATGGACAGTCACACATGTTCTTACCATCCAGTGGGATGGCTGTGCTGAGCCATTCCTTCTTGGGCACTCCTTGAGTATGTTTCCCATAAGGGCAGAGGGACCCTGGTGGGATGGTAGGGACTGGGTATGTGTCCTTGTAGCCACATAGGAGTTGGCTGCCAAATTTCCCACTCCCTTAGCCACGTCAGGCTCAGCAGCGCTTGACCCATCTTTACTGACTCTTCGACTCTTCTGGCTACCTGAAGCAACTCAAGGTCTCAGTGCAGGTCCTGTCACTGGTCTGGGGATGCTTTGTGAGCCCTAAGGGTGCAGACTTCTTGCCCCTCCTCAGCCCCAGGATCCCCATAGCTGCGCATCCCTTCTCAGCCCTGTGCTGCATCTCCATAGACAGGGGCCTAAAATGAATCCAAAATAAAATGAGTGTCATGGTTTGTCTTCTGCCATACCCATACTCACAGGTGTGGGGTGTGCAGACAGTCTGCCATCCACCAGGCACCAGCACATATGTACCAGGTCTGCCCAAAGCTTCTTGCAGTGACTCAGAGAACAAGGGATGTCAGCTATGGATTCCTCCTCTGCCCGTCAGCTTTGGGTTCTGTAGCATTTAGGTTTTGGCAGTGACTGTATTCTTCTGTCCTTCTCCACTGTCCCATTTCTGTAAGCCAGCAGGATTTACCCATCTCTCCTTATCTATGTGCCTCATCACTCTTTCCCCCTTCTTTATCTTCCCGCCATTATCAATTTAGGCTTGAGCATTTGTTTCAGTCTGTTTAGGCTGTCCCTTCTTTTTCATGCGTTTGTCCCTAGAAGCAGCAGGTAGATCTGATGGGATCTGTAGGATCTGTTGTCTTTAGTGCCGTCAGCACCCCTCTCCACCTCTCTGGCATTTATTCTTCCTGCACTGCACATCCTCTTCTCTTTCCCCCTTGACTGTAGCATTTCTGCTGTGAGCCTGCAGGCTCCCCACATGTAGCACTGCTCTTCACTTCCCTGAGCTAGGTTCAAGGCTGCCTTTCCCCTCACAGCTAACCAAGCAGGAGAGACGGCCCTGGACATTGCCAAGAGGACAAGACATCACCAGTGTGCAGAACTGGTAGGACACAGTGTCGGTTTTGTCACATCCTGGCAGGAAAAGGCACTGCACAGATGCCTGGTTCAGGGTTATCCAAATCCTTCAGCATCATTGCTGGTGTGGGACACAGAGGAGGGTGCCATGGGGTCTGCTCTGGCCCTGCTGTCGTGGGGTACCTCAGGGCTGGGCAGTTTGGGACAGGTCAGACAGGGGAACCTGAAACTGCACCAAGCCACACAGGATGAGAGCATCTCCTTGGTGAGTCCAAGCCTTACTTTGGCCATGTCCCACTGTGTGTTTGGACAACTTTGCAAAACTCCTGGCCTGCTGAGCTGGCAGCCTTACATACAGTTTGTTTCCTCCATAACCAAACGGTCTGTCAGAAATGGGGCTGGTGCAGTGGGCAGGGCTGGCAGGTCCTGAGGGGGCTCCTCTGTGCCTCAGCTGCTGCAGGCCCAGAACAATCAGTTCAGCCCGCATGTCCATGTGGAGTACGAGTGGTGGCTGGGCCAGGATGACATGTATGAGAGTGACGATGAGCTGGATGAGAAGGTGAGGATCCTCCATGGGCTCAGGTCCATGCATACCACCATTGGCCCTTCTCCCACCACACTGGAGTGGGTGCTCCTGTACTGGCTGATCACTCGTATTGGATACTCTAACTTACAAATATTCTTTCCAGCTGGGTCTTATGAAGAGGGGGTCTTCCTGTCCACAGAGCTGCTCCCAGCCTCCTGCTTCCAGACCAGAAGCAGCAGGGGCAGTGCCTCAGGGGAGGCAGCCAGACACCTATGCCTTGCCACACACCCACCTCCGCAGCCTGGATGTGCCACCAGCCCCCTCCTACCCACCTCCCTTCCCTCCCCATCGGGCGAAGTCAGGTGAGATCCTGTGTGGGCTGATGGGGTGAGCTGCTGGAGCTGTGCAGCATAGCTCCATCAGCAGAGGATAGGGCACTGATGAGACTTGTCTGGTGCTGTAGGGTACCCTTCTGTGCTCTTCTCCTCAAGGGGAGAAGGCTGACTTGTTTTCCTTAGTCCTGAGCCCTGCATGGCGTACCCTTACTCTTAGTGCCCCTATGCTGGCACTGTTAGGATGCACTGTTAGAATGCACCGTACGCTCCTGAGTGCTGCTGCTGGGACAGGTATGGGAAGGGAAAGCTGCCAGTAGGAAGAGTTCTGTTCCTTGGTCAGACTGCTCCTGCTGCCCTTGCCAGGCCTTTCCATGATGTGTCCCACCTCTGAGAAATGGAGGTCCTCAGTTCCTCGAGCTGTCCTGCTTTCTGGGAGACTTTCTAAGTCCTGCCTGACCACCTCTCCCTCTGTCACAGCTGGGGCTCCAACCTTACACGTTTCTCAAGTCAGACCTGCAAGCAGAGAAATAAATATTCTTGTCAATGCACAGTGCCAGTTTTCCCTGGAGTTTTGCTCCCAGGAGGTTTGTGTTCCCTGTTTAGCTCCTGAAAGGACACGTCCACTTCTGACCAGCTCATCTGTCTTTGCTGAGGACACAAGAACCAGGAGGAGCCCATCTCTGCCTCTGAGCACCAAGCACAAGCGCACATCCTCAGATCCAGCTCCTTGGGTACCACTCAGCCCGGAGAAACCCATCCTTGGTCTGGTTTCAGGTAACAAACAAACTGGATCAGGATCCAGGCTGTGCTATGGGGATGGGCTGTGCTGGTGGAAGAAGGGCCTACTGGAGGTCTGCAGCTCAGCACCTGCTGAATCAGATTGGCCGTGGCTTTGTGCAGCCAAAGTAGACTGGGGGCACCTGGGAGCTGCACATCCCAGCTCCTACCACTGCCAGCTCTGTACTTGCTGCACAATGTTGCCCAAGAGTGGTGCTTGCTGTTGCCTACCTGTGATTAAAGGAAGGAAGTCGTGACCATCCTGCTTTTGTTGTAGGTGTCCCGATGGCCGTGGACTGCCTCTATGCATCTGTCTCCAGAAAAGCAGGACAACCTGGCCCACACCAATCGTCCCACGAGTCAGATCCAAGTTCTGGAAGTGCCTCGGATGTCCCTCCTCCTCTTCCTCGGAGGGGCAGTTCGGTAGGTTGCCATGGGCTCAGCTCCTGGGCCCATCTGCATTTACCACCTTCAGTTTTGAACTGAGTTGGACCCAGCAGCCCCTCCTCCCAGCCCCACTGCTGCTCCTCCCTGGCACTGACATTTCTCCACCAGATGCTGGGAATGCTCTGCATGGAAATGGCAGGTCCCTCCCAATGCACACTATGCACAGGGATGATCGCTGTTATTTACTGCTAGCCAAAAGCCCTGTCATGCTCCAGTGTCTTTTGAGAGAAACCTCACTTATGAATTCAGGCCGTTGGCAGGTCAGACAGGGTACACTTCTGGACATGAGCAAGGGTGTAATGTCCTCTCTGGCCCATCGCTCTGCACTGCAGGGACTTCCCTTCTCCCCAGCCCTTTTGTTAGTGGCATCAAGGCACTAAAGCCGTTATATTTGTGTCTGACAAAGCTGGTGACACAAGGGATAGAGGAGGCCTGACAGTGCTCTCTCCTGCTTGCAGAACACACTGCTGTTCCGCAGGGTCCGCGCTCTCTATGACTGCAGCGCTGACCGGGACGATGAGCTGACTTTCCACGCAGGCGAGATCATTGTGGTGTCTGAAAAGGAGGACGACAACTGGTGGGTGAGTGAACCTGGGCACAAACCATGGCACCTGGCTGCGCACAGCTCCTCTCTCCATCCACCTCTTGCCCCTGTCCCGCGATTGTTGCAGCCGCTGTCATCTGCTCTGCTTCCATCTCTCCACCTTTCATTTTCCCTGGGGCACGACCTCTTGCTTACATCTGGCCAAGCTACTCCAATATCCTCAAGTCCTGCACGGACCTCTCACCTCCCACCAGCTCTGCTGCTTTCCTCTCGCACTGCTTGTGTCCTGGCCATTCCCCTCACCCCATGGCAGCTTCCTTGCCCACCCCAACCTGACACTCAGCTATGGCTCATGTTGGCCATTTCTAAGGAAGTCTTCCTTAGATCCTCAGTCCTGGTATGAACCACACAGTGTGAGGAGAAACTCAACAGATTTCTATCCCCTATTGCACACAGCAGCAGTACACCAGGTCTTGCCCAGTTGGCCAGTCGATATCTCCAAAACTGGAACTTCTTTGGGCAGCTGTGATGGCATCTGCAGCCTCAGCAGAGAAAAAAGCCAGCATGCCATGGTTTCCTTCAGACAATTGCAGACAGCAAATACAGATCTTTATCACCTGCTCATTGAGTTCCCCCAGGAAATCCTTGAAATTTGTTTCCACTGTTTTTCTTATAAACCGTACCTTCTTTGTAATTAGTTTTAGAAATAAGCATTTTTACATGCTGTAAATAAATTAGGAGTTCTAAAGGGGTTCACAACCTCTGAATCTGCCCCAGTTTCCCCAGTGTGCTGCAGGCTGTGGGTAGCACAAGCAAGCCCTGGGTTGTGGGGCAGGACATGGCCCTGAGCCCTGCTGCTCTGATGGCAGGTGAATCATGTTTGCAGGAATAGCAGGTTTAAAGATGTCTTTGTTTGTTGCCAAATAACCCCCATCTAAAAATGACACCTAAATTTTAACCCAAATAAGTTCAGATTCTCCATCCAGCCATCAAATGTGTTTTTATACTGGAGAAGAGCTCTTTCTCCCAGATGTTGATCTGGGTGATATGCAGCAGTCAAACCCCCTCTTGAGCTTCTGCTCCAAAAACTTTGTAGAAACCTCTTCTGTAACATCACCTTTCACAGTTTGTATGTTTTCTGTCTCTTCCTTGTCTTTCTGGTGTGCAGATATTGCCCATGCAGGGCACAGCTGCCCCAGTGCCATGTGTGGGCACTCAGTCCCTCTTCTTGCATACTGTTTCTCTGCTCATTCCTCTTTTTCTCCCACTGGCATTCTGCACAGCACTGTGCTCAATCTGCCAGCCGTTGCTCTGACTTGCTCCCAGATGTGATGCTCAAGCAACTGCTCCATCCTCCCTAGGACAAGAGCAGTGCTCCTAGAGAGAGCCTCCAGTGAACAAGCCTGGTCCTTCACATTTCACTCAGGTGGCCTGGAGAGCATCTAGAAATTTTGTCTTCACCAGACCAGCTCTATTTAACAGCCTGGTGCAGTGCTGCATTTTATGACCCTTCGGGCAGCTAGAGATGTGCAGGAACATCCCCTCTGAGGGCATCCCTGTATGGGAGGTGGTTCATGGAGTTTGGGTTCTGGGATGCATGTCCTGGCCCAGAGGCAGGACTATCGGACCAACCAGCAGTGGCTGTAAAAGTACACTTCCTCATTCCCTGTGCCATGCTCAACACTCCTTTTCTTCTCTTTCTCCCTGCAGAAAGGCTGGATTGAAGGGCAGCCCCACAGGCAAGGCGCCTTCCCTGCTTCCTTCGTTCATGTGCTCAATGAAGAGGAGCTGCTTTGATCTGGGAGGGAAGATGTCATCAGCTGCTTGGAATGTGAAACCCCCAAGCTCCCATCTGCATCCTCACTCCCAGCATCACCACTCCTCCCCTGGGCCAGTGGTGCTGAGGCCCCAGAGCCCCACATACTGCAGGCCTTGGGGCTGGGGTTCGCGGGTGATGTGTGCTGGCTGCCAGCAGATGCTCAACATACAAAAGAAGAGAATGGGGCAAACTTCAGTGCCCTGCCCTGAGCGTGCTGCCTGTCCTGAGTGTTGTGGAGATGCGCCGCTGCCTTGCAGGGCTGTGGAGCTGTGAGTGGAGCCGTGCTGTTGTGCAGAGCCCTGGCTTGGAGGCTTCTGCTGAGGACAGAGCACAGTGTGAGCCTGGAAAGACAAATGTCTGGTGAAGCCTGCAGAACAGAATGTTCATGCCATCCCTGCTGCCTGCACTGGGTTTCACTGCTGGTGCTCCAGAAAACCTGCTCTGTGGCAGCTTAGGGCATGGCTCCAGCAGCACCTGGCTCTAGGAGTGATGGAGAGGAACTCTGAGCCCACTGCCAGTAAATCCCAGGGCTTTGGTGCTTTGTGTTGTGCAGGGCTGTTCTGCTTTGTGTTTCCATCTCCATTTCTCCTTTTTCCTTTTGGCGTTCTTCCTTCAGCGTCCAACATCTTCAGGTGAAATCACTCATGGTTCAGCTTACACAGCTTTTCTCCAGGGCCTGGCACATGTCTCAGTCTTCTCTTCTTCCTGAACCAAAATCCTGTCCATGTGTCATAAGGAAACCAAGCACTGGATGCACCAGACTGTAGAGTGGAAGTTGAACCACCCCAGCATGATTTACAGGGTCAAGAGGGCAAGGTTGTGCCAGGCAGCTTCTCCCACCCCCGCTGTTATCAGTCAGATAGGACCTAACCTTTGTACAAATCGTCAATGCGTATCCTTAGATACAACAAATATGTGCTTTTGCCTCGGTTAGGGTGACCATCCTTGGAGCTGTTAAGGAGCTCTTAATCACTCTGCAAGGACTGAGCTCGTCTTTGAAGATAGGAGCACCTTAAGAAAAGGTAGTTAAGGTAGCTAGCCTGCAGGAAGGGAGATTAGCCCTGTCTTTAACTGACCAGTTGTAGGCTGGACGCTGTATGAGGGTTGTGGTCAAGTGATAAAAATATGCATTAAAAAGTGTCACGAAATCTTGGAGTGTGCTAGTTTTGTGGGAGACACCCAGCACTTCTGCAACCTTGCAATAAATCCATACCTGTGTGAGTGAGATCAGCTCACTGCACGGCCCTCAGGGGTCCACCTTTTGGACAACAGTCCTCTGGAACGCCATGGCCTCACCTCGCCAGGATCCACTTGCTGCAGCAGGGGAGGAGCAGGGGACTGGTCAGACAGTGCACAACACCGGCCTTTTGGCTGGGGGCTCCATTGGGTGCTCATCTCTGCTTGGGTGGTGACCCTGAGGACAACGCTTCAATCGAGGTATTGACTTGATGGTGTCAGGGGGAATAAGAGGCTTTGGTTGTTGGGTTTGGTTGTTTTGGTTGATGACTGGCCAGCATTTGGTGTCTGCATTTGGTCGTACACATGGCTGCCTAAGAACAGAGTGCATGCAGCCTTGGGGAAAGACTTTTTTGTTGGAAGTATAGGGACCAGTATAGGGACCATTCCCTCCTCTGAGATTCTCCCTCATTCACCTCTGGGATCCCTAAAACATTGGGAGACATTGGGTGGGGATCCCTTGACTATTAAAAAACTGAAACATGACTGTGGATAGAAAGGATGATGGGAAAAAAGTGGCTGGAAACAGGAGCCTTGAATTCTAAGACAGTACTTCAATTATTGTTATTTTGTCACCATGTAGATAAGTGGGATGAAATTCCGTGTGTTAACTTGTTCTTTATGTTCTGAAACGATGCTGCAAGGCTCTGTTCTCTGCCCCAACTTCCCTTTCCTGCAGCAGTTACTGAGTTCTGCAGTGTGTGGGAGTGTCACCTCCTCCCAGCGCAGCTCAGAGCCACTGAGTGGCCTTTATGACAGCTGGGTGTCCCAGCATTCCTCCAGCCCTTTTCCCATCTTTGGGGCTGGGAAACACTTGGAGATGTCACTTAGGGCTGAGTGAGGGCAGGGACAGATCTATGGCCACCGCTGCACCTGGTGCTGTGGCTGCAATGCAACCTTGGGCCTGGGCAAGCCCCAGAGGTGCACTGGGGGACCCTGTGCCTCCGCCTCGGCTGCTGGGAGGGGCGCAACCCGCCTCGGTGGGCTCAGTGCTGGAGGCCTTGGGGACGCAGCGTTTGGCAGCCAGCCCAAAGGAAAGCAGCCTCGTTGTTTTCTGAACCGGAGTGACTTTGCTTCCGCCACGCTGGCAGCACTTCGCTCACACTTCCTTCCCCAAGAGCTCACACTGGTGACATTTTCGTTCTTCCCAGGAGAACTGCTGCAACTGCTGTGGCCGCCCAGGACCGGCCCAACCTCTTTCACTTCACCCACATCCCACACCTCGCACCACTGACAGCTGGAGCAGTGGTTCTGCTGCTGGACACGTGCAGGTATGTCTGTATAACCGGGGAGACAGAGCGACCCACGTCCATCCCAGAGCTGCCTGTAAGAGGTCTGGGGGGAGCATGGGGAACCCCGTGAGGGTGGGAGGGGCTCTGTCCTGCTTTCCCAGTGCAGTGGGGAAACTCCAGTCCCGAGGAGGGGTTGTCCCAGCATCCTGCTGTCAGCCTGCCCGGGGCACCAGGCTCTGAGTGCTGAGCACCTTGTGGCGATAACAGAGCTCTTGTTGCTCTGACTTTGGCTGGATGTGAGTGCTTTCAGCTGGCAGACAGGAAGGCCGTGCTCAGCTCGGCGTTCTGACAACAAACAGACAGACACACAGACACAGACACGCACACAGACACACACACACACGCTGCGGTTCCACCTCCCGGCAGCGACGCGGTGCCCCTGGGAGCCACGGAGCGGAGGCTGCGCAGTGCCTGCGCGGTCGGGAGCGGCGGGGAGGGGGTGTGGAAGGCACGGGAACCGCGGGCTGAAGCGGGGGCCGGAGCAAAGATGCTCCGCAGCTCGCCCATGGGCCGGGTCGCAGTCGCCGCGCTCGCAGCGGGCAGAGCGCGGCACGCAGAGCAGCACGTGCTGCCGGCCCTGCCCTGCCCTGCGCTACTGCGGCGGTGCCGGGAGCCGAGCCGTAGGGCCGCGGAGCTGTTGGGAAGGGAAGCCCATGCCGGGCTGTCTCAGGTCTGCGGCGGGGCGGTGCGCAGCGGGGGGGGCAGCGGGCCGTGCAGGGTTCTGCTCTGCCCACGGTGCCACCGCCCTCCTGCTGCAGGTGCTATGAGGGATGCGCTGCCGGAAGCGCACGCTGCTGGGGCTGGCCCTGTGCCTGCCGCTCGGTCTGTGGCTGTTGTTCCGGGCCTCCGTGTCCGGCCTAGGCCTCTCTCCTTCCCTCCCCACCGTCAGCTGCACCGCCAGCTTCAACGCCTCCGCCTGGTTCAGCGCGCGCTACGATGCGGCCGTGGGGCCTCTGCTGAGCGGCCCGGCCCACGAGCTCTCCCCGGACGTGGTTCACTGGTGGCTGGTGAGTGGGGCTTGGATCCCTCCCGGGCTCCTTATGTCTGCTGGCAGCAGGTTTTACGCGCCCGTTGCCCCCCAGCCTCCCCCATCGCACCTGGGCAGGTGAGGGGCTTCGCACCGCAGGGGCTGACGCTGCCCGTCCTTGCCTGTGCTCCCCCAGACCCTGCAGGGCCCCTCCAGCATCGCCCCGCTCCAGGCCATCATCCGGAAGCTCTTTGCTGTCCTCCCGGCCCCCAATGGCAGCGTGTGGGACCCGTCACGCTGCAGGACGTGTGCCGTGGTGGGCAACTCGGGGCGGCTGAAGGGGTCCCGCCATGGCCCGCACATCGATGCCCACCACTGGGTGCTGAGGTGGGTGACACCAAGGGCTCGTGTTCTCTTTTCCCTGCTGGCTGGGGTCACCTGGTGTTCCTGCTTGGCAGCCCGGGGCCCCCGTGGTGTGTGCCTTCATTTTGGGACGTGCCTTCCCGCTGTCTCCTAGGATGAACAGAGCTAAGACAGCGGGCTTTGAGGTGGATGTCGGTGCGAGGACGACCCATCACTTCATGTACCCAGAGAGTGCGATGAACCTCTGGCCTGGCGTCCACCTTGTCCTCATCCCCTTTAAGCCACTGGATCTCAAGTGGGTGACCAGCGCCTTCTCCACAGGAGAGCTCACACAGTGCGTCACCTCGGCCATCCTGGTGCTCTGGGAACAGCTGCTCTTGTTGGAGAGCCGGGGGCATGGGCTGGGGGATGAAGGGCTCGGAGGGCTCTGGCATCCCACAGCACTGCAATTTGGGGAGTCTGCCCCCACAGGGCTTGGGCATCCTGCAGCCCCATACCCTCACGAGTGGGATGGAAGCTGTCCCGGCTGTGCCTCTTTGCGGGGCCAGGCCATAGGGTCAGCCCAGGGAACTGCGGGTGCTATGGCAGCAGGTGCTGGTTGTTGCAGCAAACCATCTGCCCCTGAAGGAGCACTCACAGCTGTCCTCTGGCTTTTGCAGCACCTACACAAGAGTGAAGCAGTTCATCAAAGCTGACAGAAACAAGGTAAGGGCTGGGCAGGCATCCAGCAAGCACTCCCTGCCTGAGAACTCAGTGCTGGGGCTGTGGGGCAATGGGGGTCAGGGGCTGAGGGCCACCAGTAACTTGGAGTGGCTGTCAGATGTGGGGTGGCCCTGAAAGCATCCACAAGGCAATGTGGGAGCTGCTGCAAAGCTCTTCTTGGTCAGACTGGGTTCATTCTGTGGGAAGGCAAGTGGGGTGCAGGCAGAGTTGGGGGACAGTGGTCCACAGTGGTGATAGGAGCTGGCTGTCCTTATTGCAGCTTATCACGCCTCTAACCCCAATCAGGTGCTGATCCTCAGCCCAGCCTTCCTCAAGTACATCCATGAGAACTGGACGGAGCACCATGGCAGGTACCCCTCCACCGGCTTCACAGCGCTGCTCTTCGCCTTGCACGCCTGCCAGCAGGTGAGCACAGCCTGCAGCACCACACACTGCTCAGCCCTGTGGGCACCACCTGGAGCTTGCCACCACTGCTCCACACATGGGGAGGTGGTTTTTCTTGTGGCCATGCAGGATTTCCTTTGCTGCAGTGTCTACCACCCACTGGCATTTTGCCACCTCTGGCTCCAGCTCCCCTTTCCCTGGTGCATTATCTTGCACTAGATGCAGCATAGTGTGGGTGGGCAGTCATGGCCTTCAGCTGCTGGCCACCCTCTTGCTGGGGGAACCCAGATGTGGTCAGCCTGGCTGTGTCACCTCATCCCCACCTGGGCCCTGGTGCTCTGTGCCCATAGGGCTTCTCCTGCCCCGCTCCCCACATACAGGACTGCACATGGTGGGTACTCACCTTGGGTCGGCCGACCGCCTGTGCACTGATGGCTCTGCTGGCATGCCACAGGTCTCCGTGTTTGGCTTTGGGGCCGACAGCAAAGGGAACTGGCATCACTACTGGGAAGAAAACCGCTGGTCTGGAGCCTTCCGCAGAACAAGGGTCCACGATGCTGATGTCGAATTCAGCCTCATCCAGAGACTGGCAGCTGAAGGCAGAATATTATTCTATCAGTGACACGCACTCAAGAAACGAGGCCAAGCCGTTAGCACAAGAACCGGCGGCTGCAGCAGCTCTTTAGCTTGCTTCTGCCCCTCGCTGGCTGGGGCAGCCTACGCTTGGTGTGTGCTGCGCTGGTCCCACCAGCTCAGCACGGCGGACAGCAGTGAGCATGAATGGCAGTAGAGCTCTGCTAAGCCTGAGAGATACCTGCTGCAGGTCTTGGTCTTCTCCAGAGAGGACACAGAGGGGCAGGAGGGGGGCAAACCCCGTGCTTTCAGAGCCCTCAGTTCAGGTGCTACACAGCAGAGCAGCTGTAACTGGACGGTGCGCACACAGCCAGCTGCCAGTGCAGCTCTCAGGGGATGGAGCTGAGATGTCCACCCTCTGATGGCACATGGGGAGGTTCTTTGGGCAGGCGGAGAGTCTTAACAGAACTAAGGAATATATTTTTATATTGCACCAAAGGAGAGTAAGAAACGAGAAAATGAAGCGCGCTAAGTCCGAATGCAGCAGAAATGAGTACAGCTGAAATGATATGTTGAATAAACTTTGACAGCACATAAAGGTCTACTGCTAACGTTTGTTTTACTTTCTGAGTTCTTGCTGCTCTGCACGGCTGATCGCAGATCCTGAAGCCCTCCTGACCAGGGATGGGAGCCATCACCACCCCACACCTCATTTGTTTTGCTGGTGCTGGTTGTTTAGCAAGCATGTTGCAAAATTCAAAAGCTGCAGCCAGTCCAAGCGGATGCTACCAAAGCAGTTGCAAAGGCAGTAGGTTTTCAGATGTTTTCTGAGGAACATGCCAAGCATGGGGCTGCTCAGAGCCCTGGTCCTCCATCTGTGCCTCAGAGCGCAATGACCAAGAGAGCAGCTTGTTGTTTCCTTTCAGTCCCAAACACCACTGTCCTTGAATCAGATCCAGCCTTTCCACGTCTGAATCATACTGATCACGTGGAAAAGCACCAGATCAGTCACAAGCTCCCATTTTAACTGCAGGAAGACATTACCACTCCCTAAGCAACTAACTTCATCTGATTCCTGCCTCTCCGGGCAGAATCCCCATTTCTGTACCTGTTTTCTGTTTCTCTTTTTCCAGAGCCTTCAGCAATTTCTATGCAGTTGTTCCAGTATTCCAGCATGGAGATTCATCACACACCTTATCCACACATCCAACTGCGCCCAGGTTTTTGTATGATCTGTTTCAAAGCTCTCTTTAACTAATTAAAAACAAGCTTCTGCTTACAAATTGATGGTATTTATCCTAAAGTTCTACTTTAGTTGAAAGCTTTCCCCCTGCATCATTTGATCCTGTGCCTGCTGTGCTCACACTGCACTGTGAACTGTGCCAGTCACTAAGTGCAGAGTAAACACCAAAGCCAATTTAGAGCCAAGATTAAGAGCACCGAGTCTGTGTTCCCTCAAACTGAGGCAGGAATCTGTAATTTTTAATTTCTCCCTTATTTTCAAGTTCCTCTCAGAATGATTTCACACACACTTTACTCCCTTGTGCAGGTCACAATCAAGAAAGAACAGAATTCACCATTATTGCCACGCTTTGCCACAATGCAGGTAGTTTTTATTATAATTTCCAATTCAGGATTGGCTCAAATAATTTAATGATTCTTCCAAATGCCTTACCAAAACACACAGGATGGACTGCATTACAAAACAGAGACAGAGGGGAAGTGAAAAACACAATCCAATTTAAAAATTAGTTAAAATTCCAAGCTTTTTTTTCTTTTCTCATCCATACATCAGCTTGCATCTCTGCTAGGCAGAGCAATCTGAGCCAAATGCGGGACCACGCAGGACAGAAGCACACCCTAAACGCCACGTCCCTCCCCACCGCCCCGGGCAGCTGGAAGGGAAGCACACAGCACTCAGCACGTTTTCACAGAGGTCTGGCATACAGCATCAGCACATTCCGAAATATCTGTGGGAGCAATGAAAAAAAAAACACAGATGGTGTTGTCAGAAAGGTTTCTGATGACAAATTTGATCCACTGCAGATCTGACAACACAGTACGTTATTCCTGAAGTATCTCCAGCAGCTTTTTCAGGGGGCAAACTGGATGAAGACGGGCTGACACAAAAGGGTTTTTCAGTAGGGTCTGCACAGCCAGACGAGATGGCTAAAGTCACGTCATAGCAGCAAGGTTTGAGCAGTTCCATCCACAAATCAATGCCAAACAACGGATGATGAGACATGAAGAGCAGTTGGGGCCACCTGGTAATTCCAAACCTCACGTGCACTTGGAGGATCACACGTATTTTGTAAAACCTGTTTAGTTCTCCTTACAGTTTTTTGTCTGTGTGCGGTGAGGTCATTGTTTATATTGTCTTCCCAAGCTCAATTTTCTTCTGGATGGCACGTGCTGAGTGATAAATCAGGGAGTCGATGAATCCTGCAACTAGAAGGAAAAACGAGATCGAGCCAAACGAGCCTCAAATACAGAGATCACCCACAGCAAGAAAAGCCAAATCCTGTCAGCAGCAGGAATTCCAGCTCCCTCTGACAGAAAGCAGCTGCTGCTCAGAAGACCCACATCCACATCTCATTAGGAGAGATGAGATCCAGCCTGCAGGGCAGAGGTGGCTGTGGTTATCTGGAAAGCCATGTCTCAAAGAAGAAAAGATGAGACAAAGACGAGCCATGTTTGCTGGCAGGTGAGTGAGGAAGGTCTGGAGAGGAAGCTGATTCTGAGAGCTTTGTGCCATTCTACTGCCCTGACCAGCTGGCCAAGGGAATGCTTCCCTTTTGCTATTTCACAGCAACCTCAAAAGCAAGCTGTTCTACCTGAGAAAACACATGCTGCCCTTCATGGACACCCTTCGTAGGAGACAGCAGCAGTTTACCCCAAATCTCTCCTACCAGTACACTGAAGGAACCTATTAACTGTGCTTGTTTGGGAGCAGAGAAAAGCTCAGAGTGGGTCTTCTGCACCACAGAATCCAGACTACCCTGCATCTGTCACAGTGGCTTCCACAACCAGGCACTCTGTCTACTCCCTCCTACCCGAGAGAACACGGAGCCAGTAAACAAAGATATTTTCAATGCCTTTGTGAAGCTTAATGTTCCCAGGTTGTTTTATTTATTCAGCACTTCCAATCTAAGAAATAAGTGGTTACTTGGCCCTACATAAACAGACATTTTAATACTGGAGTAGCAGTAGATAGGAATAGTGGACAGGAATTGATTACTCTTCCAATCATGCTATCTGGTCTTTCAGTAACACCCTGATGACTATCTTCTGCCCTGAAAATACTTGTGAAACCAATCTGATGCTGTGACAAAGACGCTGTCAGGCAGCTGATTTGATCTGTCCTCCAGCATACAGTCTGACCACAGTGTATGGCAGCAGACAGCACGAAGTGCTTGTTAGCCCCAATCACTGACAGAGGAAACTTGAATTTGTCACAGTGATTTTAAAAAGCCTTTGCCTGAGTTAGGCATGAAAACGATCATGATCAAATAAACATGCTGCAGACAAATCCTGTTTAATAGACAGCAACCTCAGTATCAGGTTATCCAAGTGTGATGTAGCAGATACAGGTATTATGGAATGCAGGGATACGATACAGAGTGGCTGGACTCCTACAGAGCTTCCAGCACAGCAAGATCTGCTGCCCTCATCTCCATGAGAATGTCTCCAAGTGTTTCAGGGCACCCTGGGTTATCAGCTGGACCAAGGCTGGGCTCCATCATGTGCATGGAACTGAGTAAATGCTATTCCAGAAGCCAACACCGATGGCAAAGTCCAGAGATGCAAACGGTTCCGCATGAGCAGCCTCTCCTCAGGGAACCCAGGAGCTGTGAGGGCCTCTTTTGGGCCCTGCAGAGAATTCACTGGAGCTCCTGTGTCTGGGAACACAGTTGGTGAACTCTGAGATGGCTCTGCCCGTGGGGACCTCATTTCAGAGATGTTATGGACTTCAGGTCAGCATGAAAGAAACCACCTGCTTCCAGAACCAATCTGGCCAGGAAAACAGCACAGATACATTTAAATGGCAAATGAAAGAGTGCATTATTTGAAAACAAAATGTCTCCCAGAGCATCAAAATGAAATACTCCCACAGCTCTGCAGAATATCTGTATTGCCTCCTGAAGGCTGAAGTCACCTTTCCCCAGCAAAAGGGGATTTATAACCAGCTACACAGAGTTAAGAAAGAATAAGATGGCAAATAATCAGAGAGAAAAAGGATTTAAAGATGCAGTACCTGTGAATATGCCACCAACAATGGCACAAACTCCTGTGAGGAAGTGTGTGAAGGGCCTGGAATGAGGAAAACAATTTAAGAAACCATCATCAGCTCTGATACCAGTACGACAGATAAGTAACCATCAATACAAACTAACTTATAATTAACATTATGTTAATCATATTACATAAGTACGCATTATATAAGCATTAATAACTGACAACAAATGTAACAGTTGAACAACCCCTGTCGGCTACAGGATAGAGTTCATCACTGAAATGTTACTGAGAAGCACCACTGCATTCAGTGCATTTAAATGAGCTCAGTGGCAACCCAAGGAGGCACACACTGAACTTACAAACCCCAAAGACCGGGCTTCTCATCCCTAAGATTTCAGCCTCTTCTGCTCAGCAGAATGCACATCAGGCTGCTGTACAAGAAAAACAAAATCCCTAAACGCATACTGACACACTACAAGGCATAGAAAAAGCTGTGCCTCATTATGATCCCAAAAGACTCGGTAGCTACAATCCCTTCTATCTCCCTGTAATTGCAAGCCTGTGATTAAATGAGAGCCTGGAAGGAACAGGTTCCATGCTGACTACAACGTGCAAAAAAGCTACTGCAAATGCAAAGTGAATAGGCTGGATCAAAGTGGGTGGCTCTATAGGTGCTGGTGAGATGTTCCAGGACAGTGAAAATGGTAAAGTTGCATCTGTATCTGTTCATCATGTTGGCTTTCCTCTATAAAATCAGACTTCCTATTAAAAAAGACTTTGAGGAAATCAGATTGAACTGAATGCGATCATACCAGACTGATACTGCATCAAACCCTTCCAGGTAGTATGAGACAACCCCAGATCCCATCCCTGTCAGATGTTCACAGTGAAAGGAACTGTATCTGGGAGCATCCCCTTCTCTTTGCTGGTTGTGGAGGGATCTGGCTGACTCTCAGGCATCTGCAGCTGTGTTTTAAGCTATGTGAAATGACAAAAATCAATGCAAGGGGAATGAAATACATTGAAATGATTCTTACCTGTGTTTCTCTGTCAGCTTCACCATCATGGGTGATAGTTCATACAGCACAAACACACCAGGCAGACCCTGGTCTCCTATCAGCCCGTTAGCTATTTTCTCGTGTCGTGTAACTGAAAACTGGTTCGTCCTTACCACCTGGAGGAAACATAAGCAGTAAGCATCACTTTGTTAACAGGGAATATGGAAGGCTACTAAAAACATGAGTTCAGCGAACAACATCACCGTTGCTGTGGGCCCCTCTCTTGTGGGCTCATGACAGTAGTCACAGTTGCAAGAGTCATAATCAGCATCAGCAGAATTCGATCTAATTTTACTATTATTTACTGATTTGTTTACTATTGACTGATATTGGTTAAAATCATGCTTAAACGAACGAGGTAAAAGATGAACTGTGCATCAGTCCTTAGGCCAGACTGCTCTGCTCTGTGCTGGCAGGTAATTGCCGTAAGATGACTTCCTAAACTTCAACCCAAAGGCCACATCAGCCTCTGCCAATTCGCTAACACCTAAGCAAACTTCAGGAAGCAGCACTGATGTACAGTCTGAGGACAAGCCAGATTCCTGCAGTGCTGGCCTCCTTGAGCTCCAAAGCCTACTGGCCGAGCTTTCTACCTCCTACTGTCTCTTCCAGTTTCAAGTCCACAAACACCATAACAGCCCCCTTCTGAGGTCCTTTAAGAGCTAACACATGAGCTCCCACACGATACAACAATAAATTATCTCCCCATATGTAGCGTCAGGACACAACACTGAATGTGGAGAGGCTGGCCATCAGCAGCTGAATTTCTGTGGAAATAGATGGAAATGAATATTCAGATATTGCTCTGTGAATCATAAATGGAATATGGGAAGAATATCACAAAATCTGAGTTTGAGAAGGCTGTATACATTGAAGAGTGAGAGAAAAAATAAAAGAAAGAATATATAAACAAAGGAAAGCTTCAGGAGTTGCAGAAGAACAAAGATGGCTCATCAAAAATGACCTCAAGATATTTTCCTGTGCTCTGTGATTCTTAGACAGGTTGTTCATACTGGTCCTATTAAAGCAAATAAATTATGTTCTATCTTCTCTAATAAGCTGCCTGACACAAAGTACAATTCAAGCTGAAAAAGATACCATTCAGTTTCTTTATCAAATTCTACATTTGAGGGTTGCAAGTACTGAATATGTAGGACAGGTCCTGGCGTCTGTTTGGCAGCACACTCGAGCCACAGTTACCTAAGTATAAGCATCATGGTCTGCATAGATTCCTCTCCTGGAGACTAAAAAGCAATTACTTTGACAGAACTCATCCTTTGACAAGTGAACGACAGCTCTACACGTGAGATTTCACCCACAGAACTGTAAGCCATGGCAGGCTGGGGGACAGCTGTAAGCTTAGGGCTCAACACGCACTGTCCTTTGTACCTGAGGAATTTCAGTAATTCACACAAACTGCACAGCTGACCTGGATCCAAGCAGAACTAGCCTCAAACATGATCTGAGGGTTCTCCCAGTCCTGCCTCATAGCAACTAACTTCCATCCATCTCCCAGGAAAAAAAAAGATAGGTCCAAAAAGGCAGGGTATTAAGAAAGAATGGTCAGCTTAAGGATTTATCAGATAAGAACTGGTGCTTACAAACAGCTTCAACCTGTAGTCCAGATGAGGAAATACAGCCTACATCCACCATTGGACTGCTCTGCCCACACTGCTTAGGATAGCTTCACTTGAATGTCTGCACTGCACCTATGTGGCTCCTACACAGCCTCTGACATAACTAATACTCTGCCAGTGATTTCAATTTCAAGGTGCCCAAAGCAACATGAAGGTTGCCTTGACACTCAGGATGTTGTTCTGACTGCTTGAGAATGTGAGAAGAGCCTGAGGGTGCACCGGCGCCCACTGCTGTGGGGTTTGTGGTGTTGTAAGACTGTAGCATGAGGGAACTCTGGCACAGTTTCATCCATGTGCAGATCAGTCCTTGCACTGAAGAAGCCCCATTGCCACATGTGGGTTTCATCTCAGAGAAAACTGGCTCCATGCTAAAGCAAAGCTGGGCATGGACCATAGAGAGACAAAACCTGGGGTTTGAGTGGGGAGCTAAGTCATTTTGGGTGTGAATGTCCACAGAATACTGGGGCACAGGTCATCTGCCTGATCCTCACAGCATAGATAAGCACAGTGGGTACACCAGTCCACACAACAGCAGAGCTGTTGCCTCTCTTGGCATTTCTATTTTGCAATAGAAATGGTAATTTCCATCATTCTGCTGCCCTAGGACTACAGAGTGGCTTAGATCTTGATAACTGACAGTTTTTTCATCTGTTTGTTCTTTTTAAGAAGCCCTGCATGGCAACCAAGATCCCCTGCACAATAACGGCAACCCAAACAAATGCTTCCAAATGAGTGAAAGCAATCACGGTTCTTTCTGCTGTCTCAGCTGGGTTAAGAATAGAGCATCTTCACCTCACCTCGAGAATCCTACTCATTCCAAAAGAGCATATTCTGAAAATGGGGCTGGAAATCTAGCTGCCCTCTTTTGAAAGGTAAAGGAGAAACTTTTAAACTGGAGACGAGCTCATCTTAGGTTACTTGCCAAAAAACATTTGCTCCTTGGTGCTTGGACTTCTCCTGAGCAGGCACTACAAGAATTCATGAAGGAACATGACACAAACGGTGTGACTTCTCTGAATTAGGTGGGATGGGGGCAGAGATCTGCTTAATCACTGCAGTAACACTGCAGACAAGATTATGCCACAGCAACTTGTTTCTGCTGAGGTCCCTCAACAAAGCAAGTTTGAACAATCTGTCTTGCTTCCACCAGAGACAGAGAGTCAGAACAAAGACCAAATCTGAAGGCTTTTGCTTGTTCTAGATTGATTAGTGGATTAAATGCTATGCTTAAAGAAGAAGAAAACCTAAGAGACAAGTTTCAGATCTGTGAAATGCTGATTAATCCTACTGAATTACTCTCGTAGAGATCTCATGGAGATGAGACAGTTGAATCTCAATACATGTACATTTGGAATAAGCAAATTCTAAAATACACAAAAATTAAACAGGAGAGGAGAAATACATTGTTGCACAGGATATTGCTGGGTCCATCCCATGTTGCACTGTGCAAAAAAGGGGGTGAATATCAGCCCAGGCTGCTTCACCTCTTATGGTACAGGCAGAGTGTGAAACATGCATGTCTACACACAACAACATAACCTCTTTTCCCGTGTGAGCACAATGAAACATGAAAAGACACAACAATAACTTCTGATTTTTCCAACAAGCCAAAGCAATAGGTAAAAAAAGGCACTTACTTCACCATCTACTTTCATATAAACTGTAGGGACCACTTTGACAAAATACTGAAACATCATGGAAGCTAGAAGCAAACAGACACACAATTAGTAACTGTGATCAACTGTGAATTGCTGCAGAGGTTCTGGTGGGTTAGCCATGCATGTTTTTGTTCATGGCAGCTTTTGTCCAATAACCCTTTTTTTTTTTTTGTGCAGTAGCAACTGTGGGCTTTCAATGATAGTAAAGTTCATGTCCCTAATATCCATCCCTTCAGCTCTCTTACGAAATGTGGAATGCATCAGTCACTCTGAAAACTGATTTCCTCAGAAATTCCTCAGAGAAAGAATGCTTCTCATTCATTTCTATAAAAGTAATTCTTACCTATAATATCATAGCAATAAACATAAATTTGAACTTCAATCTGCTTTGCCTGCATCTTCAGCCCTTGTAATTCCTTAGAAATCCACCTGCTGTTGAGCTGTATCCTGCATGGAAAGCTCTAGCATACAGAGACTTTTAGCAACCAGCTATGGGCTCCATATCAGAGTTTATTGCTCCACAGAAAAATAACAGCATTATGACACCTTTCCATTTTTCCCTATTTTATTTTAAGCACTGTCCTTTGATTTGGGTACAACAACTAAATAGATGGTAAAAAAAAAATTAAAAGAACAGATTTAGGTGGGGCAACAATCCTTGAACCAAACCACCAATGTCTCTAAGCTTTATTGCATAACAACACCCCAAATACCTGCACAAAGTTTGCACAATGCAGTGGATCTAAATAATGTAATGATCTGTGCAGAGGCATATAAAGCAGGTTTGTGTGAACAAACCACAAGGAGAGAACCATCCCTCCTTCCTAAGCCAGCAAGAGCTACCTAGCAAAGATGAGCAGTATTTTTTAACTCAATGGCAGCTGTTCAGCTGTTACCATCAGGTAGATCAGAGTCAGACAGACTCCACAGCTCTCCAGCAACATCTTAGGCTTTTTTTCTCTATCCTGTGGCTTGTGGCTGCCTCTTATTGCACACATCAGCCAGGCAGAACTCCCCCCGTGTGACGCAGGCATTTAATGATAACGTGCTGTACCTTCTGTTGTATATCCATTAATGCTGAAAAGGGAGATCTTTCAGAAAGATCACAGAATCAGAAGAAAACACACAGGTGATTTGTTGCAGATGAACGGAAGCATATTCTTTAGAAAAAGTTCTTTAGAAAAGAGGTGGAGTGGTCCAAGTCTTCTGCAGCATTGCCAGGCCTCTTGTTTAAGACTGAGAATCTCATTCCCCTTCTAACTCTCATTAATACCAACTCTTACACAGACTTCCCCCAGCTGGCTCTTACCTTGCTGTGCAGTGACGTCTGTCCCATCCAGAGGGTTCACAATGCCTGGATAATCCCTTCCAAACGAGAGATGTTTGATATAGTGCGTCATATTGATCTGAAACAGAAATGCTGATAACTCAAACAATGCACAGCATCCAAGGGGCAAAGCAAGGGGCCTTATGTTCATATTCAGAATGCTTTTCTGAGCGTTGCTGCAGCAGGCCCTCCCTTACTCTGTGTTTCCTAATAGTAAACTAAAAGGCATTTGCTTTTTTTTAATTCATGGAAGACTGCACGAGGTGGAATTTCTCCATTTTCTACTCCAAATCCTCAGATCTTTGTGTCTCTCCCTCCCACCCACACAGCAAGCTCTCCCATTCACTCCTTTCCCTGGCATAGGAGCAAAAAACTGTCAACTGCCATTGGTATGGGTACCATCTGCTTTCCTCACAGCACAACTAAACCTCAACCAATTCAGCAGAATTAAAAATTGAGGTAGCCTCTCTTAGCAGCAGACTTGCCAGGCAACATGAGGATGTCCCAGATCACACTGTAGAGCCCTGCCTGAAAGCAAGTCCCACACTGTGCCTAGGTGCATTCAGCCTGAAGCCAGATGGGATCAGCACACTGAGCTCCCAGCGTGGCAACTGTAGGGAAATCCAGAAGGAAAACAGACTGAGAGAATTGGGAAGTTATCTTGGAAACACTTACGTTATCAAGTCCAAAGCTCTGGAGGTCATGAACTGTAACAGAAAAACAGTTTCACAGTGTAGTTCAGACTACAATATCAAAGCATATCTGTTTACTGTATTTTAGCTACTGCTGATTAAAACAGCAAAAAAATAACCGGGGTGTCTCTCCTGCTTGCAGGTGGACATATGACAGACAACTGCTTCGAGTCCTTTCACAGACTGCCTGCCCACTGCTAGAACGGAGGAATGCAATTGCAGGTCTATTCAGATCAGATATTTCAGCTATTGCCTGAACATGTTCTTAACATATGGCAAAAACAAATTCCTGGGGTCAAGCAAGGAAAAGTTCATTGTTACCTCAATCCTGATCTCCATTTTAGTTCTTGCTGAACTCCTCTAACTGCTGGAAAAACGACAGAATAAAACTAACAGCTGAGGGCAGCACATGCATTACACTACATGAAAGCACCCTACAGAGCTCAACAGCAACCGAGACCCACCAGCACCCAGCAGCCCATCAGCACTGCCACTCCTGCCCTGAGAACACAGGGAAAGGACAAGTCCTTGAAAGGCCAGCTTTCAACCTGCCCTCAGCCACTCCTGCATACAGCAGGACAGCAGCACGGCCAGCACCACGCACATGGAGGACACCTGCAAAGAAATGGGCCATGGGAAGCACTGCTAAAAGGAACTGACCTCTTTTCGTTGGCTACTTAACTGCAGTGCCAGAAAAAAGCCTCATTGTCAGGATGAAAACACAACCAGATTTCAGGAATGCTCCCACCGGGCTTACGCAAAGTTGCTCCATTTTCTGAGCTAATGGAGTCAGATCACAAACAGATGCATTATTAATAAGGAATAATAATTATAATGAAGGAATGCTGCCCTCAAATAGTTTCTGATAACAGCATAAGAAAGGCTGCAAGGCTAAAGAACTGATTGAAACTACCTCTCTTATAAAACAAACGTCCATTCAACAAGTACACTGTGAAATCATTTTTTTCCCCTCATAACATCTTTCAATAAAATAACAGAAGTTTCAGTTGTATTTATGTAAACCTTACTACAAAAAGATTCATACGTGCAAAGCAGAGACCATACTGTTGGAAAAGGAAACACTGTGCCTGAACTAGTCTTCTTCCTATAGCTCTGATCTAGGGAGAACCCTTTGCATTTCACAGATAAACTTTTCAGTGCTTGGAAATCAAGGCTGCAGCCATCAGAATTAAGGCAATGGTTTTGAATTACGAAGAGCTCAGAGCAGCACAGGTCTCAAAATACTGGTGGTAAGTGGATGGCTGGACAAAATGGTCTTAGAGCTCTTTTCCAACCTTGGTGATTCTATGGCTCTATCTACATGAGGTGCCCCTGACAAGTGTGCAGACCTACCCCTGCCATTAGCATCATTTCTGTGTCTGTTAGCAGCTGGATCAAAGAACTCCTCGGGCTTAAAACCCCAAACTAAACAAAAAAAGATAAAAAACATCCAACCAAATGTTTGGAAACGCATATGAAACAGTAGGTAGAGAAAGGAAGGAATGGGGAAATGGTCTCAGTATTACATTTTTCTTTATGATTTCCAGCAGTACACTGTTTTGTTGTAGTATTATGCAATAAAGCCAAGCTAAGTGGGTTAGCTGTCAGTGAGTGCGAAGTGTCACTGCTTTTTGCACTGCCAGCAGCAGCCAATCTTCAGTCAGTGACAGAATTCCATGGAGATCCTGCCCATGCTGGACCTGCAGCTCATCTCAACCTAACGCCAGAAGTCTTTGCCTCTCGCCTTCCTCTTGATGGCTCAACCCGCTCCCAGCCTCCTTATGGTCAAGAACCACATCAGAGAGCACAACAGGCCACCACAAGCATCTCTCGGGCTGAGGACACACTTTCATCCAGCTCAGCTTCAACACACGGCTAATCACCAGGCTGCACACCTCTGGCACAGCCTGCCAACACAGCAGGGACAGGAGCACTCCTGCCCACTGCTCTGCTGCTACAGCTCTGCGCTCATCAGCTCCAATAGCTGCACTTGTTAGCACTCGAGAAGGGAGCTGAGTACCAGTGAGGACGACAAACTTACAGCTACAGTGCAGCACCAGAGACATTCAAGAGAAGCCCTTGAGAAGGACCAGTTGCTCACTAACCCATCACACCAGGTGTACGTCGTGCAGGACTCAAGTCAGGACTTTTCCACATAAAATTTCCCCACAGTGCTCCGCT
Source organism: Tetrao urogallus (assembly GCF_951394365.1). Taxonomy (NCBI): domain Eukaryota; kingdom Metazoa; phylum Chordata; class Aves; order Galliformes; family Phasianidae; genus Tetrao; species Tetrao urogallus. The sequence continues at coordinate 1,226,348 of NC_136829.1, forward strand.
GTAACGCTTTTCACAGATCAAACACCAGCTACTCACTTCATAAAACCTTTGCAATAAATGATTTATAACTGTGAAAAAGCACAATTCATTAACTTGGGTTCCAATCCAGTCTGCCACCAGGTGATAGGTTTATTCATCTTTGATCACCAAGGACTATGCTAAGCACATATGCACACAGCTTAGGTTGGAGATAAATATACAGCTAATCAGAGTTTGCTTAACAAAAACCTATTTAGCATGCTTAGAGAAGAAACAGAAGAAGGAAATAGAAGAGAAGATCTTAAGAGAGTGTCAGCTAGGGCAGGAGACTTATTTCCAGAGAAATAGAAGCATGTCCTTTCCCTTCTGTAACTGTGCCTAAGTGCTTAGCCACATAAAACAAAGAAGCCTATAAGAGACCTTATGTTTGTCAAGAAGTCTATGTATTTTTATATAACCTCTTTACTTCCCTGTTTTAGTAACACATTTCTAAGGCTGCTGTTTGCCTGAAGAGTTCTTCCCATCCCACATTTCTGACCTGCACAACCACAGAGCTCCCTGGGCTCTGCAACTCAGCCCTTTGCTGGGTTGACTCACTGCACTCACTGCCACTGAGGACTCTGCCAATAAATGCATTAAAACTGGAAAAAGCTCGAGACACATCTACCCAAATGTGGTGCTGTGAAACGAGCGAGGGCACCAAATTTCATGCTGGGGATGGATTTTTGGGGAGAAAAAGCTCATCTGTAAACATGAGGAGGAGGAGGAGGAGGCTGTGGTGTGAGGGGTGCTGAGGCAGGGAGCAGCACAGAATGTGTTGCAGCTGGGGGATGGAGAGAGCAGAGCACAGCTCCTCAGCCCCTCCACCAGACGTTCTACCGAGTGGAAACACCACATCTCAACCTGCAATTACCAGGACTCTCTCACCCTCTGAAAAATCCAGTGCCTTACAGACCCTTGGAAAACCTTCTACTAAGTATTCAGAAGGGTTGGTGAATGAATTCCCAAGAGCAATTCTCCAGCCTGTTGTACAAGTGAGATTAAATGAGAGAATTATCCCATATGAGAATCCCCTCCGACCTGTCACCATGTGCCTCTCAACTACATCACCTGCACAGGACATCTACCAATATATTACCTCTAACAGTGACATATTAACACTGTGTAAGACAAAGATTCTCAACCTTTCCCATCGGGTGACCTCAATTACCAGACATGAATGACCTGAGATGGGTCTCCTTTTAGCTTTCAGGAAATCTTCTCAAATCCCAGCCTAAATCAACAGCTCCTCCCAAAGGAGATTTACGGGCACAGCAAATAACAGGAGTAGGGTTGTACTGCAGTATGTAGTTTTGGGGGAAAAATTAAAAAAAAATAGCAACACTTACTCTCAACAGCGTGCACTGCAAAATTGAGCAGAGTGGGAGAGAAAAGAGAAACATTCAGATCTTTACAATGAAAAGCAGAGATTCAGATACAACAGTATTTAAAACATGTACTGTAGAGCAGAAGCACAACAGCTTTGCTGGTGCACTTGCTAGGCCATGTAAAAAGACTCCCTAGCTAGCCAAAGGCCAAATATAGGGACTAGGAATCATTTAAAAAGTAACAGAGAAACAAAAATGCAGGAATTAGCCACCAAATAGAAAAATACATGGGATGTGCAAATTTCTTAATAAAAGCTCCAACGCAGCATGCCAGGCAGCACTGCTGCTTGTATTCAGATTTCTCAGTCTTTCAAGTCCTCAGGATAAAGGAAAGGCCATTTTGGCAGCAACCAAAGCTCTCCAGGTGTTGTCAACATTTACATTCACAACATTTTTGTTCTTTCAGTTGCGAGCTCCCAGCAAAGGTGAATACCTGGAAAGATGGGAAACGTGTGCTTGGGCAGCACACCTCAAAGCTTACTAACTTCTGTAAAGCAACCTCCTTTTTTGTTGCTGCTGTTGTTCCAAGAGACTATTCACATGTATACTCACATTGTGCATGATTAACCAATAACCACAGATTTACACCTGCAAGCAGATGGGCCTCTGAACACTTGACACAGCTCCCACCCCTCTCTGCCAAATGCTACACTGCTGGTAGTGCTTCTGTGACAGCACAGGCTTTGCTATGGAGGAGGTATGGAAGGTATAGTGAGCCTCCAGACAGCTGCTTGACAAACCTCAGGCATTCCCAACAAGTGATGAACCTCAGCTCTGATAGATGGCAGTCCAGTGGCAAATGGAATTGCCGCTTTTGTGGTCTCCAAACTACACACATTACTTTGGAAATGCTCGGTCCATCTACGGATGAATGAGACTTTGAGTCTTTCAGCACCAACACAAACACTGAAAGGAGTTTACCAATGTAAAAAGGACAGTCCTTAGCACTTCTAGGGATGAAATAATAATTCAGCCTCCTCCATTCAGTTTGGGGATGAAAACTATAAATTCTGCAACAAACACTACTTTGGAAGAGAAGTTAGGAATAGTGTACAGGTGATCATCCAGAGGATTTCCAGCTCCACGACGAAATTCACTGATGGTGGTTTTGGTTCCCACTTTCTTTTCCAAAATAGTTGATGGGCAAAGAAGAGCTCAGCTGAGTTCCTGGCGTCTGTAGAGTCCTGTGCAACAGCACAGCCCCACAGCCAGTAGGGCTCTGGGACTGGAGAAGAATAGGAGGCTGCAAGGGACAGCAGAAGGAATTAGTTGGCCTGCTCTTGGCAGAAGACACCAAGGGACCAAAAAGTGATAATCAGTCTCCAGTCAAAGACTATATGCCCATTTTGTAACTGAAAACTCAAATCGCTGAAGCTACACAAAACAAGATATTCAAGGTCTCATCCAAGGATGCTTTCAAATAGGTTTCAACTGTCAAAAAAAATCTATTAAAGAAGTGAACAAATCTATCACAAATGAGGAAAACAAGTGGTAATCACAAAAGTGCCTTCAAAGTAACTTCTTTCCTCCAGTTTAGCACGTAGGGTGTAAGGAAAGCACAACATCTGGATCACATTCATGACTGCTTTCATTCACAGGAATTGTCACAGTCACTGGAAGCGTGTCTTAAAGACAGAATGTTTTGAATGTAGTCACCAATATCAGTGGGTTTTTTTAAGCATTTGAAGGAATCAAATTATATATTTTAAGAAAATCTCTCTGGCTGTCAATACAGCATGATGGGGAATGACTTCCCTAGGAAACAAAAACAATCACACCCCTGCAACTGAATGGTCCAAAGACAGTCTGAAGGATGAACGAGAAGCTCCAGCTTCCTCTTGACTAAAAGGAATGCAGCAAGGAGGAAGAAAGTGACAACAGGATCACCTCTTTGGAGGAAACCACCACCAAGAAAATTGCCCCGTGCTGGAAGCTCACTGCAAAGCTGCATATCCAAAGCAGGAGATGGTTGCTCAGGAGATTAAAAGACTACATAATTTAATTTAATCATTTAACCATTTCTTTTTTTTCCATCTGAGATAGAAAACATTCTTTGAGGAAAGGCGTGAGCTGCTGCAAGGAAAACAGCTGTGATATGCAGGATCATGAACAGACACAGCTGATGCTGCAGGCTGTCCTTACAAAGGCACAAGTGAAAAGAGAACTTTCCCCAAATCTGAAGTATCGTACATAAATTGGACATGAAAATTCCAGTTCAGGATCCAAGGCCTGTGAAGCAGACAACAGTAAAACAAACCTAATCTCAGCGAGTACCAATGAACAAGTGGGAAAAAAGACTGCAGGTATCACTGATGTTTGACTTTGGTTTTTCCCTTGGCACAAGCAAGGACTTTTGGCTCCAGTTTCAGTGCCAAAAAGTTTACTGAGAAGCACTTCAGTCCTCCTCATAACTTCCTTCAGTCCTCCTAAAGACCTGGGATGTCTGAGTGCAACTGGACCACAGTGTCTGAGGAATAAACCAAGACCATTAGGGTGACATTCAGGAGTGGAGGAGTCTTCTGTGACACTGATGATGGAGCACCACAGTGCAGCTTTCAAGCAGCCAGTTTTCAGTGCTTCCAAAATCCAGTGTCACTGCTTAGATACACTAAAAATATGAGTATGGATGGACAAAACTGCACTAACCCAGCAAAGCCTGACATTTCTGATCAGTTAACTAAGGACAGAAACACACCACCCCTCAGCTTTCAAATTACATCATACCTCATGGCCTGGGATTATGAGAAACCAAGCAGAAAGCAAAGCTGTATTTAACAATTGTGCACATAACTTTCATTTAGGTTGGATACATACGAACAAATATGGAATCAGCATCAAAAGAACATGAAAAAAGGTTACATACAAGCACAGAAAAGCATCCATGCAAACAACAGTAAGTGAAGTGAAATAATCTCACCTGGATTTAACATTCATGCGAGCAGAAACAAAGCAGAACAAAAAAAAAAGACAAAACATATTTTCTTCAAAGTGAACAAACTTTTTTAAACACAGTTTTTGTTTTTCAGTATTTCCAGCACTTGTAGTTCCTCCAGATACGTGAACAGTGCATAAAGACAGGGAGGAGAACAGTTCAAACATGAAGATGTCAAACACTGCTAAAAAGATTACCAGGAGACCATCAGAGATCCTTTGACACAAACACGACCAGATCATCAGGGCACCCCAGACACAATTCTGGGTCACACTTATAAGATTGAGAACGAATTTTTCTGAGAGCTTGAGACGTGAGGGTCCTGATTTGTATGAGAAATCCTTAGCACAAACACAAGTGAAATACAGTTTGAACACGTTTCAGCTGATGTTCCCTTACATCAATGATACACCTGTGGCTCTTAAGAGCATGAGGTTCACAGGCTGCCTCTTCCAAAATTCTGATTCCCATTAGTCAACACCAACTTGCCTTAAAACATGAACACATACCAATATCACATTGACAGGAAGTAATTCCAAATAGCCCAAAGTGGATCCAACTGAGGAATCCTGATGTGCAGCAAACTCTTTAAGAAGGTCTCCTCATGAGGATTACCCACTCATTAAATATTTAAAAACGAATAAAAACAGAAAAAGGAGATCAATTGTTGATAATTTGATTTTGATGACTACTTGTTAGGATTCTTCTCATTTAGGCTGCCATATTTAGGCAATATTAGCAAACTTCAATGCAAATTCAATCTTTTTTCCTAGTTTTCCTAGTCGAAACAGGACCTCTGATTTCCTCTGATTTTCTCCATTTAAACATAAGGAATTCCCACAAGCCAAAGCCAAACGATTTAAATTAGGGATGGGATGAACTCTGGGCAAGGTTGCTCCATCTTTTTATAAACCTATATTCCTCACACATTCAACACGATTTCAAACCTCTCCTAAGGTTCTAAAAAGTATTCCTTCTGGCAAATGATTTCTGGGGACAAAACATGAGTATATGAGCTCTCTACAGCTCCCTGTAAAGAGGCTGAGGTGGGGTGGCGGTCGGCCTCTTCTCCTTGTAACTAGCAATGGGGTGAGAGGAATGGCCTTCAAGGGAGATTCAGGTTGGATGTTAGGAAGAATTTCTGCTCCAAATGAGTGGCCAGGTGCTGGAAGGGGCTGCCCAAGGAGGTGGGGGAGTCACCGACCCTGGAGATGCTCAAGAAACGTTTAGATGTTGTACTGAGGATGTGGGAGTGGGAAACACTGGTGGGAGGCGGATGGTTGGACTGGGTGACCTTGGACATCTTTTCCAACCTTGGTGATTCTATGACTCAATGAGAACAAAAATACAAGCAAGGAGAGAAAAGTGTGCATGGAAAAAGAAGTCCAAATAAGACATTATAACCATCTGTGGAAAAACAAGCTTCTTTTTCACATTTAACCCAGTGCAACTACTAAAACAAACCAAAAAAAGGACAAAGATTGATCTACACGCATTTAAATCTAGTACAACTAAATAGAACTCAAGTTGTACTCATCCTGTACTCGTCCTTTTTTGTGTGTGTTAGTCCTATATACCCTCCTATTACTTAATCTGCTTTCAAAAAAAGCAATTTCAATTCACTTCTACTGAGGAGAGAAGGGATGGTTTTGAGGGTGTTAACAGTAAGCATGTGATACAAAATCAGAAGCTGAGAGCAGAACTACATGGATGGTCAGATTAACAAAGTTACTTCTGAATAGGATCCTTTGCTTTGCTGAGAAGATGCCTGTACAGATTCCCTATCCAGAGATACATTAAACTAGAGTGATCCTCAAGAAAGGAGGAGAGTGTCAGTGTAAGGAACTGACAGTCTGCTAGCTTAGCAATTGAGGAACACCATCAAACAGAAGTACAGACGCAGGTCTAACCATCAGCTGGATTAACAGCACAGCTCTCCACCATGAGGCATGGAGAGCACTGTGATGGAAAACACTTCCCATAGCAGTGACTTAGTCACCTTCCTATTTTCTACTGGTTCAAAATAGTATGGAATAGAAGAGAGCAGCAAAAATACAGTCAGTCATCTCAGTTACGTATCCAACAGTGGAATTATTATTTTTCGTGGATTCTACATAACAGCAGTTCAGAATATTCAGACTTCTCTTAGGCACTGACCAATACTAGTTCAGTTTGCTATTTGTTATGACAGGAAAAGGAAAGAAAAAATAAACAACAACAACAAAAAACCCAATCCTGTTCCACTCTGTAAATTACAAAAAACTAGTGAAGACATGATGTCAGCTATATTGAGGACAAAAACATTCTCAGCTTCATTTATGAACGAACAGGCTCTGAGCCTGCTGCACTTTGAGAAAATTATCAGAGGCCATTTTTAGTATTTGGTGTGAGAGAACTGCCAGAAAGCAGCAGGTCTGCCCGCCCCCCTGCTCTCCTCCTACTCCTTTTCCTTGCCCTTGAAAACAGCAACATTCTGAACTCGGCCTCCAAAAGGTCTGCAGTAACTACAGAGCCCTTTCTTGCTCTTCCTGCTCTCACCCACTGTGGCCCTCAGTTTTCCACTGCAGTTGTGCAAGACTTCCATTGCACACATAAGAGCCGTCCTGCCCCCCCCACCCACATGCGGGTCAATACTGGCTGCAGGAAGGCTGCTGCTCTTAGACTGCTTTAAGCTCTGCCAGAAGTGACATATTTAATTATAAGGACTAACGTGGAGAAAAGCAGATGAGCTTTTTGCACAGAAATGCTTCATCATTTAATCTGTAGAAATGGCTCAAAGCCTGGTTTGTTTTCCTTCAAAGACAGCTACTCGAACAAAGTGCAATCTCCCCTGAGCATTACCTCAGTGGAACAGATCACACTATAATGAAGGGTAAGGTAGGGAAAAATCAAGCTAAAAATCAAAGCTCTTTGTCAAATCTTTACCAGAAATTTCAGGCCTTGAAAACCTTATCAAGGAAACTGAAAACATTCTGTTAAACCACAAATATTTTTCACCCAATTCCAGGTAAAGACAAAAAGCATAAATCAACTACCATCACTACTCCGGACACTTCGTATTTAGACATACAAAACTCATTACAACTTAAAATAAAAGTTCTGATTTGCTTTCAAATTATCCTCAGATATTCTACAAACGCCCCTTGCACATATTCAGTTATCACCCCTTCTGATATTCAGGTCCTGGGCTCAACACCATAGCCAAGTGTGGTTTACAGCAGAGCTGAGCAGTGAAGTTTTATGGAACTCACCTCTCCCATGCTCTTCCATCCCCACGTTGTGTTTGTTCATGATAGTTCTAAAATTTTGTACCAAAACTCCAACACCCTCCCCACTCAAGCAGTGCTGCTATTCTTTCAGGTCACAAAGCAAAGACACCCCAAGACACTGATCACACACACTTAGAAACGAAAGGTTACAATAACCAGAAAATACTTTACCATGTACGTGAGACTGCTGGAAGCTTTTTCCTGGTGCAAAGTGAAAATTTCCAGCTACCTGCAGAAGACAGTCACCAGTCATTAAAAGTTCTGAATCCATATACATAAAGCAGCCAGATAGATGCTGGCTTTTTCCTCTTGGTTTTTAAACCAGATATACATCAAGCAAGCTGCCTTTCTAGGAAACACTACCAGCAGATGCTATTTCCACTGTTCCTCACAAGCACAGTCATGCTGAAAGCCATAATTACTTACTGATATAAGTAATGATCTGTTTTACACAGATTATTTTTAGTAGACATAAAAATCAGGAGGAGGAATTAATTCTTCTGGGAGGGAACTGCCTAAAAGAGGATAGCACAGAAGAGAGGGAATAACAGAGGGACAGTGAGGAAGACTATAAGCAAACAAAATAAAACCCCAACTCAATATAATAAACTACAGTGACCCAATGTACACAGCCACAAAAATAACCGGGTTGCAAAAATAAAAGCACTAATCAGTTTGTTAAAACTACATCCAGGAATTTGTGAGGGATACAGACAACACGTGCCAGTCCTCGCTGGCACTGACAGCAGCTGTACACATAGACAAAGCCAAGCTTACTCCAGGCCCGCATTCTTCCTACAGCCCAATGAAATGGGATTACCCCCTTCCCACTGCTTTTCCTCATTTCTTTACAGCTGCAAGTCCTTTGTTGAGCCCACGGGTCACTGTATCACAGCACATGAACACCTAAAGCTGGAAAAGGAGAGGAACACCCAAATTCTGCCTTCTCACAGTCAGCCTCACACTGCAGGTATACAACAAAACTCATCTCTCACCTTATTGACCTCCAGGAAACCATACACTTGGCAGCCTTCATTCTTCTGTTCTTGCATTTTCTGGCTAAACCCTTCCCTTTTGCACTGCTCGATGGTATCTGGGTTCTTGAAGGCCCAACCACGCCGCCTGTAGGCTTCTCTGACATCATCACAAGTATTACAACATCTGCAAAAGCACAAGTACCATCTTAGTATCTTTACCACAGAAAGGAGATGCTTCTGCTCAGGACTCGGATATTTGGTGGACTTCTTCCACAAAGTGATAAAGCAAACACTGTGGACTGGATCTTGAAGGTTGACCTAATGGTTCTGAAGCAGCTCAAGCTTTCTGATTTATTTTTTTAGTTTTTGATGCAAGGGCACAAGCCATTTTAAAATGGTTCTCAAGTCTGAGAAGATCTTTGCCCATTTAGAAAGCCATGCTGCTCCCTAGAAATTGATTTCCTACAAAAATGCTATCAGGGTCCCACATTTCTGAGTAGTTTTGTGTTTCCCTGAGTGAACAAAGCACCTGCCAATTTCTGCTCCTCCTTTCCTCTGTTTTTAAGCCATGATTGTCAAAGCTGGACAAAACATTAAACTTTCTTCAATACCTTTCCACCTCTGGACAACATTTTGGTCATCAGAGGAAAGAAAACAAAGCAAACAAAAAACCACCACTTATTTTCATTGGTTCTATGTTTTGCTGATAGAAGAAAAACCCCTCAAGATGGAAAAAGCATCTGCAGGGAACAGTGCAGTTGAAGAGCTGGGACAAACAAGGTATCATCAGATAGAAAATAGGACTGGAGGGTACTCAGAACCTATAGCCCAACCCAGGACCCCCTGTTACAGCAACCTGCAGGGAGGAGGAACGAGGAGCACAAATGACCCATCTGTTGTCTGCGTGAGCAGTGAACACCGAGTTTATGCTCACGTAAGGATGGAAAGCCTGCAGCAGGAGTGTGAAGGCAGAGCCATCACCACTTTCATACCAAGGCATCCAGATGATGGTGAGCAATGTTGCACTGACCCTGAGTATGGATGTACACAAACCAGAACTTAATTGTCCATTCTTAAGCACTACATACACAGCTACACAAGGTGTAACAAGAGCACAACAGTCCTCAGAATTCTCAGAACACAAAGGATTTCATTGCAGGAACTTCACAGACATTCTGCAAAGAAACAGGCATGCAACTTAGAAGTATTCCCTCAAGTGCTACAAAGATACAGAAAGGGCTGTGGTTACCGAATGTCTTCTGACTCTGCTCCATAACAGCTCTCGCAACGATCAGCATCCAAAGAACTGGGGTCAAACACTTTTTCTTCCTCTTTCCCCAGCTCTAAAACAAAATAGGATTCCAAATGAAAAGGCATGTCTAGAAACAGTGTCTTGTCTTGTCCTGCCTCCCAATAGCACCACGTATTATTTGAGTATGTTGGACTACATTTAAGACCTATATTGCTACAGCCGAATTTAAACTGACTATCAATCAACTCACAATCATAGAGCTTAATGAAGACAGATTAACAGAGAATTGGATACAGAGTAGCCGTTTTCATCCCCATGCTTCAAATTTCAATGCCACAACCTCTGAATACAGAAAAGCTGCTGAGTTACACAACAGGGACACTCACCACAAACCCAAACCAGAGCAATGCTCACACGTAGTGATTATTCAGCTCTTGGCTTAGTTTTGCCCTCTAACATCATATCTGATGTTGTATTTAGTGATACAAATCAATAAATCCAGTTTATGCTGACATACAGAACTACACTAACCCACAGTAAGGTAATAAGAACCTCACATTTTGAAAAGGAAAAGCAAAATTAAGGACAGCTGTGAGATCGTAGCACCTCCCCAGAAGTGTTATTTGATACAATTTTATCATGTATGTATTAACACACATGAATTGAGCATAGTAAGGTGTAAGTTTAGGCTGAAAGGTCGAGTCACTGGAGCTCTCCTTGGAGAAATGCTCTTTCCTCTAACTAGACGGTCCCATTTGTCAGCCCACAGTCATTGCACGATACAAGCAAACTCAAGTTCTGTGAGAACAGCTGCTTGATTCACAGCAAAAGACCATCAGCAGCTTCATTCCTGAAATCCATCCACAACTCCCTGTCAGTATCAGAGTGACTGGATAAAGATTTACTTTTCAAAAGCAACGAACGTAACAGGAGTTTGTCTGATCTATCAGTTTAATAGATTTGGATGCTACAAACTCTTGAAGAGTTTATGGTGTTCAAGCACTCTTCAGCTATCACTTGTTCCCATGAAAGTCAAAACAAGCACAAGTAACACAGACTACAAGAGCACCCATTCATACAAAGAAGCACATTACCGTGTCGCTCAGCCTCTGGAGTCACACGATTGCCAGCTTTGTCCAAACGTTGTTTAAACAGATTGTGCTCCACGTCCAGCTGCTGTTCTCCTGCTACGTCCATTGCATCGATGCTCAAATCTGAAACCAGCAAGTGAGGAAAGTGGTTTGTAAAAGCACACTTCTCATGGCCTGCGGCAATCTGAGAAAGCATTCAACCAGTGAAAATACAGAATCTTTTAGCAGGGATAAGAATGTGCCAAAATTGGATGGAGACGCATGGTTGGGACCAAACAACTTACAAAAATGGAACATACTGTGTCTGCAGCCTAAATGACTGTTCCAAACACAGCGTTTAGTGTAAAGGAATGACTGTTTTCAACCATCGTAGAAATCCTAAAGGCAAATAATCAAACCCTTCCTCCTGAAAACTCATTGGTGCAAAGGCAGCCCTGGAGTTACGCTCAAAGCCAGCTGAGCGCTGCCCTCCTCTGTCCTCTCACCCCCACTCCAACAGCAGCACGTTCTCCCGTGTCCCCTTTTCACAAGGATGATTCAGGAGCCCTGGCCTTGGCCCGGCATCCAAGCACCATTGGGTGCCTGTGGCAACGTGTTGCGCTGCAATGCTGACGGTTGCTCCGCAGGGAACAGCAGAGGTTTCCAACACCTCCAGCCTCCTGCTGTGCTGCGAGTGGGAGTCAGGCGCAGAGCAACGGCACCTCGTGCGGCAAACACCCCTAACAACTCCGCAGCGATGCCGCCCATCCTGCAGCAGCTCCATCGCCGCCCGGAGCTGGGCTCGCATCCCACCCCAAGCGAGGAGCTGGAAGAGCGACCTCCAGCAGGGCGGCACCACGTCGCTGCGGTTCGACTCACAGGCGCAGGGCATGTGTGGGAAAACGACGTCGATGTTGATCTTCAGCTTATCTCCCCTCGATTTGTCCACGTACAGCTCAGGATGGACCTGCAGAAAAACAAAGAGCCCCAGTGAGGCGGGAGACAAAACCGGAGCCCTTTCCCCGCCCTCTCCGCCACTCACCTCCTTGGTGAGGTAGTACTGCAGCTCCGAGAAGAACAGCAGCACCATGATGAGCCCGCTGACCACCGTCACTGCCGGGATACGAGAAGCGCCGTCAGCCCCCGCCCCACCCGCCCCGCCGCCGCCGCCGCCGCCGCCGCCGCCCGCCCGCTCACCCAGCGCTCCGCCGCACGTCTTCACCCGAAAGTCCTCCAGGGTTTTGGGGAACGCGTCGAACCGCTTCAGCCGCCACAGCGACTCCATGGCGCCTCGCGGCCCGGAACCACTGCGGCCTTCCGGGGCACCGCCCCGCCCCGCAGCGCACCGCCCTCGCAACGGGGCGGGCTGCCCGGCTCCCGGCCGCGGCTTCGGGCGCCCGCAGGGACTGGGGGAGCCGCAGCTGTGGGCGGCAGTGCCGGGCCGCGCCGCCCCTGGGGAGAGAACTTCCATTCGCACCTGACCTACAGCTCCCCTCTTTCAGTTTGAAGCCGTTCCCCTTGGCCTATCGCTGTCTCTGTGAAAAGCCAATCTCTCCTGTTTATACGCACCCCGGAGAACCGAAGGCTGCGCTGCGGTCCCACCGGAGCCTTCTCTGCTCCAGGCAGAACAGCCCCAGCTCCCTCAGCCTTCCTCCGTACGAGAGGTGGCAGATCTCCCTTTCCATGTACTGGGGACTACACTCTCCTTGGCCTCTCATCTGATCAGTGTACCTGTAGAATCCCTTCTTTCTTTGCTCTGTTGTTTTCTGTTTTTTTTTCTTCCCCACATCCCTTGCCCTGTTCTGTCCCATCTGTGCCTTCGCTTTCCTCCCTGACAGCCCCACACGGCACTGCTTGCCCCCGCAGGGCAGCTGCAGGCTGACACCCAGTACAGGAGGCACTGGGCAGAGGAGATGGGCACCCAGAGCAGGGTTTGTAGCCTCAGAGTTAAGAGTCCGACAGTCTTATGGTGCAGGAATAAACCATCCCATGCAGGACTGAAAAGAGAGTAGGCACCAATTATGAGTTAGCAATCTAAGGGTTAAGAGTCTCAGGGTTCTGGGTTTTTTGTTTTTTTCCCCTGCAGAAATAAGTCAGTCCTCCAGCAAATTTTTTTTAATAAATAAACCATCAAAACAGTTCAGTCACTAAGTAATGTTATCAAATGCAAACAGAACCAAGTGCACCCCGACTTCCTACACCAGAAGATAACTCCTGGCAAGGGTATGAGACAGGAACACTGCCACAGTGCAGCTGCCCCAATACAACAAAGAAATAACAAAGTATCCCTGTTGTTTGGACGCCCAAAGAATACTGCTTATCACCATGCTAAGCACAGAAAGAAATCGATCCATCTAGGCACTAGAAACTTGGCTTTGAAGAACGTAATAGGGGAAAAAACATAGATCAGGAAAGGTGCAGTGTTTTGAAGAAATAAATTTATTGAAAAAGTCTTTGTAAACAGTTCAGAAGCTGAATGGAATAACCTAACTTGAGAGCCACCTGGAGGCTGGTGAGGAGGCATGCCACGATGGAGTGCTTCGGAAGAAGGGGCAGCTGACCTCGTCAGGCTTATGCCCCAACCCCAACCCCATCCATGCCAGCCAGCACCAGATTTGTCCCACCACTGCTGCTGGAAATCCCGCAGTGCTCCTAACTTCTCTCTTACCTCGGTACCTGTGCTCTGCACCAGTCACCTCACCACCTGCTACTGCAGGTCTCCAACTCAGCTCTAGCAGCACACTGCTCCTGTTACCTCAGGCCATCCCTTGTGGTGGATCTCACTGCTGAGTGCAACAGCTGTCTCTCAGGAGATCGGCAGTCCAGAGATATTAGTGCCAAGGTATGGTTCAGAGATCGATCCAGCTTCTGAGTCTCTGCCTCCAGAACAGCAGCTTTGGGCTCCCTGACCACAGTCTCCAGGGAGTAAGACAGCTCTTGGTGAAGGTCCAACAGCTCCTGGCTGGTCTTTGCACAACACTCAATATAGTCCTGCTTGTATTTTCGTTCTTGTGCCAACTGCTGCTGCAGAAGAGTCACCTGAAAGAGGCAGAAGGATGAGTTCAGAGAAACCCACACTGCAGGACCGGCCTTAGCTCCGTGGAACCAGCTGTCAGGGAAGCACCCTCTAACTCCAGTTCTGGCCAACACTTTGTCTTTGTTGAATGGGAAGTAACAGATTCCAAAGTCAACATGAACTGAATGATGATCAACAATGCAAATTCCTTTCTCTCACACTGCACGCGTGTACAACGCTGGCATCTGCACAGCAAAGAAAAATATTCCTACAGGACTTAGTAATGAAACTTTTTTCAAGAGAAATTTTGGCAACTGTCACCTTAGTTCCACATGCTTTTTCCTCACAGAAGGACCACTGGTTACACCAGTGTCATAAAAAAAAGACTGCTTGCTTAGGAGTGAGGTATTGAAGAACCGTTCTGTTCAGAAACAGCTTGAAAACTGAACAGCTAACATGAGAAAAGGAACCAGAGGGAACCACACCACTTCACAGAGGGACAGATCTGACCTCGTATCTGAAATAACAAGGACATCTTTGTGAAAGTGGGGTTTAAAGGCTGAAAAACCCTCCCACGCCTTGGTAGGTAATCCAGGGACACAACTGGGAGAAGCAGCTGCCTGCTGCTTAAAGCATCTGTCAGCAAACAGGAGATCTAGTTGCAGTTTTGCTGTCTCTCAGAGCTACAGAGTGCCTTCATTAATAAGCTAAGATCTATTCTTCGATCAGAACACTTTAATTTTTCTGCTGAAGTAGGTCCACAATGCATGCAGATACAACAGTCACAGGAGGAAAAGGAGTTCAAATCAGTTCTCCTGAACAGAACTTCAGACACTGAAGCTTCCTAGCAAGAGCTCATGATAACTTGCTGGCTTCAGCAGCACGCTCAGCTTACTTTCCAGAACAAAGGAGAATGTACTTTAGCCACAGAAGTATTATGCACCCCTGTTGCTTTTATCACCTGTGAAGATTCATACCCTTGGGGAGACCTCGATCTCCTAGATGACCTGGAGTCAGATATACCTGACTCACAGAAGTGGAACTAGATGATGGTGGACTAGATAATCATGTAGGTCCCTTCAAACCTTCTGATTCTATGATTCTAAGTGGAAGAGAAGTCTGGCAAC
Organism: Tetrao urogallus; assembly: GCF_951394365.1. Lineage (NCBI taxonomy): Eukaryota > Metazoa > Chordata > Aves > Galliformes > Phasianidae > Tetrao > Tetrao urogallus. The sequence goes on from NC_136829.1 coordinate 1,241,397, forward strand.
CTGTCGTACTGCCAGTATTGCTGTGAAAAGATGCACTAGCATTCAGTAATTGAAAGGTATGTGCTTACACTGATAAAACAAATATTCTTATAGTGCTTAGGTCTCTGACTCAGTCCAGTACTGGGACCATGATTGGCACAGAACAGCAATACGAGACTTATGGCTGTATGACAGCTATAAGGTTGGCCCCTGTCTTGTGCCTCTGGTAAGATGCAAGCTCCCCTTTTATTGAATCAAGGGAAAACAAGAACAGTTGACAAGATGAGCAAGGCTCAAAGGAAACATCTTTAAAATACTCTCTGGCTGCAGGAAAGTTTCAATTTTCTGATTTTCCTGCAATCCATCACCCACCATGCCTGACTTGGTAAGTCAGGGACCAGCCTACATTAACGGTCTTGTTCACCCGTGGCCAACTAATGCAGCTACCCGGGTATTTCCACTGCCTGGTGTACTCACTTCCTGACAGCTGGGACCCGGCCAAACAAAACTTGTGCTGTAACATCATGCAAAGTTGTGTTCAGCAGCGCAGCTACAGCAGCTTTTGATGACAGCTTTTCTATTCCTCACCTGATTCTGTAAATCAGCTAATTGATTGCAGAGAGCACGAGCCTCCTCCTGTGAAGAAAATGCAAGGAATTCTTTTTAGTCTCCAGTCTCAGCAGGGTCAAATTTACATTATGTCTATGTGGTGGGGGGGGGGGTGAGGGGAGGGCAATGCTGCCACTGGAATTTGTCATGGTTCCTCTGCATGGCCAGACCCTTCTTTCACCCAGTAAGATTCTGTTCGCACCTTTCTAGAAGCAGGCATCTTGTCCCCATCAGATTCTGAGAAAGAAAACCTGTTTACATTTGACTGTGATTGGCGACTACAACTTCTCTTCAGTCTCCTCCGTTCATGTTCCACCTGCATGTTGGATAGGAGAAAGAATCACAGAAACCAGCCACCAAACAGGGGAAAAAAAATAAATGAAAGATCCCAGGACATTATTTCTGAGGAGATTTCTGTGCAGGACTGTTTAATTGCATCACAGAAAGTTGGAGGCAAAAAGCACTTGGCATAGACTATGGAAGAGAAAGAGCAAGAGGAAGTTCCTAACGTGAGTATCAACTGCAAGTGCAAGGTGACAGCAGGGCAAGAAGAGTAGGACCTGAGTGAATGTTCTTCTGTGAAAGCAGTGAGGTGTCAGTGGAGAAAGAAAATGTGCAACTCCATGTGTCTCCACATGGGAGAGGGAACAGAGGACTCTAAAGGACTGTATATGGAAACAAGCTGAGTTCTAGAGGACTACAAGCACTGCAGAGGCAGTGAAAGCCTTTTTTTACCTGCTCAAGAGTTATCCTGAGCTCAGCATTGAGTTGCTTCAGCTCAGACTTTTCATGTTCCAGCCTTGCAACTGCTTGCTGCAGACACTCCAGCCGCTGCCATAGCAGCTTCTTCTCCAAGAGCCACGATAGGTTCTCACTGCCTTCAGTAGCCTCCTGGGGGTACACAGACATTATGTGAGCAGTCACCACATAAAGGTTAGAGGGACCAAATCAACATGTCAGAGAGGGTGACCAGCCTCAGACATGGACACCATTAAGTCCCTTCTTTCCTTCCTGACAGGACAAAACAGCAACATATGTTCCTATGTGCTCTGCATAGGGACCACTACATAATCATGTGGCTAGTAACGAAATAACTTCTTGCTTGTTCACAAGTAAACAGAATGTGCTTGGTCAGAAACAGCAGATCTCTGAAAATACTCTCAGCACTGTCACTTTGGTGCTCCTCAGCCATCTTTAAAAAATCCTATAAAGTTTACCACATTAGTTTGGTCAGCTGTGCCCTTTTGTCTCCATGCCAAATCCTAACCACACTACATTGGCTAAACTTGCCTGGACAGCAGAACTGATTACTAATCCCTAACTTTTGGACTTGATTTAACAGCAAGCTCTGTAGTTCTTTCAGTAGTTCTGGGCTTGACAGAAAAAAATTGTAGCAGGTGAATGGTCTGTGGCCTGTGCTGCACAGGCAGGCTAGCCTACTGACTGAAATCATAGGTTCTTTGGCCAAGCTGGTAAATATTTATGGGAAACAACATTAGAATCCTTTACAGACATTTTAGTTGACTGATGACCAGTCACATCACCTACCTGAAGATGAAACCGGTCCTTGTCCCTCTCTGAAACCATACTCTGCAGGATGGCTATTTCTTCCCTCAAAGTCCCATTGGTCATTTCACTCTTAGAAAGGGCAAGAGTCAGTGCTTGTGCCTTCTCTTTCCATTCGATTTCTCCGCTTTCAGTCTGCTTCAAAATAGCAATCACACGCTTCAATTCTTCCCCCTTTACTTTCCTCTCATCTTCCAGTTGTTGAGCTAGTTCTTTCTGCCTTTTCAAGAACTGGTCTCTCTCTTGGAGAACCCTCCTCTTCTCTGCTTCTTCTTCCTCCCATTTTTGGAGTTTCTGGATTTGTTTCTTTAGCGTCTCCCCTTCATCTTTCCAATGCAGAGCTGATGTTAATTGTTTCAAGAGTTCACTCTGCCTCCTCAGCTCTTTTTCTTTCCCTGTCAGAGTTTTCTCTAAATACCTGACTCTGTCTCTCTGGTATTTGATCTCTTCATCCTTCTTTGTCGGAGTCTGCTGAACATGCTGGAAATCCTCATGAAGATCTCTTATTTCCTCATCTTCTAACTTTTTTTGCTCACCTTGACCCTTTGTCTCCCGTTCTCTCCCATGCAAGGCTTCTTCCAGGAACTTCTCTTCCGCTGCATGATGTTTAATCTCCTCTTTCTTCTCAGACAGCGTAAGCTGGAGATTCTGCAAGGTCTTCAGTTCTTCTTCTCGGTGCTGGAGTTTTTGCAGAAGAGTTTCATTGTCTTCATTTCTCTTTCTCACCACTTCCTCAAGCAGACTCACTTGATTCTGGCAAGACATCAGTGCTACTTTCATACTTTCTTCACGAATCTGAAACACACTGATCTGCTCTGACTGTTTGAGAATCTCTAAGTTGTTCTTCTTCATTGTTTTGCTCATTGTGTTTAGTTCCTGCTGCAGACTTCTGGCCTGTTTAGCTTCTGTCTCCTTCTGCTCTTGAAGATCCTGGACATGCTCTTTCAGAGATGCTATCTCTTGATCTCTAGCTACTAGGGAAGATTCAGCACATTCCAGTTTCTGCACTATAGCTGCAGTCTGCATCGTCGTATTGTCATTTTGTTGTTGAAGCTTAGAGACAGCTTCCTCTAGCACCTCTATTGTTCTCTCTCTTTCTTTCAGAGTCATTTTTGTTTCTTGAAGAATCACTTGATCAGTTTTGTGCTTTTCCTCCATTTCTTTAAATGCCTCACACTGCTTTCTAAGGGATACAGTTTCCTGTTCTTGTTCCTTTAAAGACCCTTTAAGATGCTGCAGAATTTCCTTCTGCTGCATAGAGTCTTTTTCTTGTTTTTGGAAGGTCTCAATCAGTTCCTTCTGAGATTCAATCGTTAAATCCTTCTCTCTCAATATTGCCTTAGTATATTCTAAGTCTCTACGTAAGACATTCATCTGTTCTGTTTTTTCCTCATATTCCCTTGTTTGTTGCTTTTGGATGTCTAGGAGTCTTTCCTTTTCATTTAAGGTTTCTAATGTCTGCTCCAGTTGGTCACAAACAGTCTTCAACTTCTTTTCCATGACTTCTTCAGCTTCCTGGATTTGCTTTTGCTGTGACTCAAGCTCTTGATCTTTTTTAGATAAGGAAAGTGTCATTTTTGCTACTTTACCCTGAAGCTCATGCAGGTACTCCTCTTGATGCTCCTTGTACTGCTGAAAGAATCTTAACTGATCCCTTTGAGAGTCAGACTCATTCTCTCTATCCCTAAGGTCTGCTCTGAGCTGTTCCAGGCTTGTGTGCAAAGATTTCACCTCTTCTCTCTCCATCTCCAGTTCTTTGATCTGCTGATTCAGAGACATCAGCTCTAAGTTTTTCTCCTTCAAGTTTCCTTTCATATGATCAAGATCCGCTAGCAAACTTCTCACCTGTGATGTACCGTGTTGTTCTAGAATTATTAGCTTCCCTTCCTGAAACTTGATCACCTGGTCTCTCTCTTCCAGATCTTTGCTCATCTTGCTTACAACAGTCCTCTGCAGTTCTCGTTGCTTCTCCAGTTCCTGTATCTCTTCTTGCTGGGATCTAACTTCCTGGTCTCTGTCCTCCAGGTCTTTGCTCATCTTGCTCACAGCAGTCTTCTGCATTTCTCGTTGCTTCTCTAGCTCCTCTATCAGTTCTTGCAGGGATTTGATCTCCTGGTCTCTGTCCTCCAGGTTTTTGCTCATCTTGCTTACAACAGTCCTCTGCAGTTCCTGCTGCTTCTTTAACTCCTCTATCAGTTCTTGCTGGGATCTGATCTTCTCATCTCTCTCCTCCAGGTCTTTGTTCATTTTGCTCACAGCAGCCCTCTGCAGTTCTTGATGCTTCTCCAGCTCCTCTATCAGTTCTTGCTGGGAGCTTATATTCCCATCTCTCTCCTCCAGGTCTTTGTTCATCTTATTTACAACATTCCTCTGCGTTTCTTGGTGTTTCTCTAGCTCCTCTATCAGTCCTTGCTGGGATCTGATCTCCTGATCTCTCTCCTCCAGGTTTTTGCTCATTTTGCTTAGGGCAGTCCTCTGCAGTTCTTGCTGCTTCTCTAGTTCTTCTATCAGTTCTTGCTGGGATCGTATCTTCTTATCTCTCTCCTTTAGATCTTTGCTCATCTTACTTGCAGCAGTCCTCTGCAGTTCTCTCTGCTTCTCTAGCTCCCGTATTTCTTCCTGTTGGGATCTGATCTCCTGGTCTCTGTGTGCCAGGTCTTTAGTCATCTTGCCTATAGCAGTTCTCTGCAGTTCTCGTTGCTTCTCCAGCTCCCATATTTCTTCTTGCTGGGATCTGATCTCCTTATCTCTGTCTTCCAGGTCTTTGCTCATTTTGCTTACGGCAGTCCTCTGCAGTTCTTGCTGCTTCTCTAACTCCTGTATTTGTTCTTGCTGGGATTCTGTCTTCTGTTTTTTCTCTTTTATGTCCTTAATAACTTGATCTAGAGTAGTTTTATGCATTTCTTTCTGGCTTTCCAGCATTCTCATCTGTTCCTGGTATAACTTCATTTCTCCCTCTCTCTTTGACAGGATGGCATTCACTTGAGTAAGATGCTCCTGTAAAGCTTTTACATCTGCTGCCTCTTTCTGTAGCATCTGGATTTTCTCCCGCTGAGTGTCCACTTCCTTATTTTTTGTTTTCAAGACAGATAATGTAGTTTGAAGTTCTTGTTCAAGGGAGTGATTCATATCTGTTGCTGTGTTTGCTCGTGTTTCTGAGGCTGTGATTGATTCCTGAAGAAATTTTATCTCCCACATCAGTTTTTCTTCAACTGCTTGCAGTCTGTCCCGTTCATGCTGCAACACAGGGAGAAAAAGATTCAGTAATTCTATTTATATAGGCTTGTTTTCATACTAGATTCAAACTTCCACTTTGGTGGCAGTCAAGAGCTGCAGTCTGAACTTCTAGTAGAAGCTTCTACCTATTCAGTTGGATTCCCCCATAAGTAAGTTCTGTATGACTCCAGTATCTTTTTCTCCTTTATTCAGAAGAACGCTATCAGAAAAACTGAGAAGGATCACTTATATCAGTTTTGTTCTTTTGCCCTTGAATTTTGTGATACTGGTTCTCTCTGCTTTCTGGACTGACCTCTTACTCAAGCTGTTGATCCTGCTAACTCAGCCACAGGAGCTAGCAGGAAAACAAGTCTAGGAAACAAAGAACAAATGGAAGGAAGGTAAATGAAAGAGACTTAGTCAGCATTTGTATATTCTGCATCTCCTCAGATTTGGACAAAACTCTTATAACATCACTGAAAACCAACTCTCTATTGAAAAAAAGTTCCTTAAAATTAGTAATAGATGGAAAAAAAAAAAAGCTAGAACCTGCCCTGCATGGCATCTGTCAGCCATACCAGCACATCCTTTTTTTGCTTCTCAGCATTCTCAAGTTTCCTTTCCAAAGATGCCACCTCTTGATGTAGTGTCATAGCCTCCTTCTTTAGAGCAGCAGCCTCTGCCTGCAAGGCTGCTTGTAAAGAGTTGTTCTTGCCTTCTGCCATCTGTGTCTCTGCAGCAGAAAAGATCAAGGAAAAGGTGAAAAGCAAAGTAAAATCAAACTGATTTGTAACCTAGGGAGAAAATAACATTTTTTTCCCCACCTGTCTCTGTTTTATAGACCTTAAACCCACATGAACTTTCAAAACAGACATAATTAAAAACCTTCCAGCCAGAGAAAAGTGGAAGCATGAAAGCGGCAAGATTCAGAATAATATGAAAATGCATCTCTGTTCTGCATGTTAAAAGGCTAAGGCTAATGACACAGCAGCAGGTCACCAACAGCATTAGAATCAGATACAACCTTCACTGATGAAACAAGGACAGGAACAGCCAGTGAAAGGTCTAGTGCTCTAAAGATAAGGAGCTAAGAGTAGGCAAGGGGAACAAGAAGTATATGTGAAGACAGACTGTGACACAGTTAATTAACCAGAAAGTCACACAAGGCTTTAGAGAAGAGGACACGTGCCAGCGTTATGCTTGAAGATGCACTTTAAGGAATCTTTTTCCAAAAGAATGCTTGGGTAACACATTGTGCACTGGTAGAGAAAAACAATATCCTGTGACAGCGGGATGACAGCACAACAAGAATAATTGAGATTCATATCTGCAGTGAGACTGGAAGCACAAAAGCTTACAGTCACACAGGAACTGAAGCATACTAAGAGACAACTGTAGAAATAGACTGAACTACTGGGCAGGAACTAAAAAGAAAAAACTGACCACTAAGACAAGCATTCAGTAGAATTCAACATTCTATTCAGTGGCAGAATTGAAAGTACAGAAGCTGTTACCACATATTATAAAACAAAGAAACAAATTATAATAAATCGGAAAGAACCAACAATACAAACGTTCCAGAAATAGGGATGATATAAGGCCTGGAAAACTGTGAAAATGATCATCAGTTCCATCTCACAGAAATAACACAGAAATAACTGAATAGTTAAAGGCATCATGGGAGCCTAAGGCAGTACACGAGGGAGACTTCTAGTAATACTCACACTTCCTTGTTCCTGCAGTCTGAGGCATGGAAAACAAGAAAAGACGACCAAAAGGCAATTCTAATTTGGAAAGTGGAAAAACAGTGACAGAGACAGGAGAAGATATGCCTGTCTGGCTATGATACAGGAGGCCAACAGCCATGGAGGCTCTGGGGAGGCCTGGAGATTAAGAGGTAGCTAGTTGCATATGAAAACCAATTTGTAGATTAATCTAAGGTAAACATTACCAAAAACATAATAAGAAGTCACTAGGGAAGCAAGAAATTATGTTTGCTACAGATTGGAACTCAAATATCAGACTGCAGGAGCTTTAGGTACCAGAAAACCAGGAAAAACAGCAGAAAAGAAAGAAAGCACATGCTGGCAATTACAGTAACCTATAGCTTAACGTGGAACTGATGGTCAGTGAAATGGCCATGTAAGAGGAAAAGGAAGTCGACAAAGGTGATGTTTTTAGCAAGATGGTATTTTTAGCGTCCATGGAGAAGGACACACGAGGAATCAAGCTACACCTACTCTGTAGTGACACACGATCTGAAAGGCATCACTGCTGCACACCCATCACCAGCCATAGCACTGGATGCAGTGCCATGTGTCCTGTGCTCAAGTCTCATGCTTGCTGTTTTTTCTCCACCCTCTCATCTCCTGGCACTGCAGCACTGTTCCTCTGTGTGCTGTCAGAAATCCCTTCCAGTGAGACGGGATTGACTCCAGTGGGTTGGAAAGAAGCTGTACCTTCCTGGCTTTGAGCCAGCTGTTTCTGGAGCTCCTGATTGCGGGCACTGAGGTGGTCCCTCTCAGCTTGCCTCTTGCTCAGCTCCACTTCCAGGTCCTGCACTTTCTTCCCAGCGTCATTCTGGAAGAGGCAAGATCAGTGTATGTTCATAGAGCCACTGCTGGCAGGAGACAAGGAGGTACAAAAGCTAGAGGCAGAAATAGCTAAGGCGGGAGGGGGCAGTTGGACAGTAATGGAAAATATGATTGTCCTATCTCCTCGTGACAGCAAGCAAACCTGGCCTACAAGAATTTACACCCATTCTGGCATTGGCAATCTGCTTCTCAGCTCAGTCCAGCAAAGGGACAGGACTTCTGGGTGCACTACAGAGACACATTACCAGATCTTGCTGAGTTTGCTTCAGGTCCTGATGCAGGTCTTGCAGGGCTGCTGCCACTCTGTCCACCATGAGCTCTACAGGGAGGTCCTTAGCCTGAGAAACAGTTAGGTCCCAGACACGATCCTGTTCTGAAGAGAGAAGCCATTCAGTTTCATGCTTTAATTTGGAGGTCTCCAACAAACAAGATTTGTTTATACACTGCAGAAGGTGGCAGCATCTTTGTAGCTGTACTGAAGTTTATGTTACAGCAAGTCATGTCATAGGCTAAGATTATTCTGCAGCACGCTAATGTGAGCACTGCTCCCAGAAATGAATACATATGCATCTCATGGCTACTGGTGCTAGTGGCTTCTCCATGTACCAATACCGACTTGTCTCTCTGCAGAAACCTCAGGCTTTCAGGACTTCCCAAGGCTTGAGACAGTCCGAACCGAAAGGATCAATCTATTAGGATTGCAAAGAACCATCCCTGCCCTCCATATTCTCCCTCCATCCCCAAGCACTCTATGTAATTCTCGTTCCTCCCACACTTGCCTGAACTCCAAGTGACTAAATCTCTGCTTTTATCAGTGCTGTCACACAGCACGTGGTGAAGAACCAAGTGCAATTTGTCCAGCTGGGACTGGGCTTCACAGTGGGCATTATTAGCCTGCTGGCACTCTGTAGCCAATGCCTTTGCTCTGTTCTCTGTGCTACAAAGCCTCAAATGAAGTTCAGCCATCTCAGCTTCTAGCACATGCAAAGAGTCTCTCAAGCACCGTTCGCCTGCTCGAGACTCCTCCAGATCCTGTAACAGCTGCTTCTCCCGAGCTGCCAGGCTGGCTTCCTTCTCCAGCACCACTTCCTGCAGCGTCTGTACCTGTAACACAGATGCACAGAGCTTCAGAGATAGAGCTGCTACTCAGAAAGCAGAGAAGTGGGGAGAAGAACGAAGAAGAAATTCCAACAGCATGTTGGAAACCAAAGGCAAAAAAAAAAACAACAAAAAAAAAAACAACAAATACACACAAGAACTCAGACTGAGCAAACAGACAATGAGCTCAAAACAGATGCCTGGAGGCTAAGGGGCCAAAACGAAGCCTCCCTATCCACAACATTATGGCCAAGCCATCACTCTTTCCAACTTCAGAAATGAAGGAGTGTGTGTTCGAGCAGGGGGTTGGCAGGGCAAGGTATCAATCACCCCTGCATGGAGGTGGGGCTATCAGGGATGTCTAGGCATAGAAGTAAACAGAAGTCAGTCACCATCCCTTACTGTGCACCTCCAAAACGCCAGATGAACTGGGCTGAGGTGGAAGTGCCTTCCACAGACTGTGATAACCACTTCTATGTCATCAGATCACTCAGTGACCTACAGAGGTAGACTCCCACCATTAGGGGACATTTGTAACATAGATACTGAGAAGTTTCAAAGGAGTCTTCTATTGCTCTTCAGAGATTTAATGCCTTGAACCATGAGAGAACTGGGAGCAACACAAGGAAAATACAACAAATCCAGCCTTCACGTCCGTGTGCAGCCTCTAGGCAGAACACAGGGGTGTGCATTGTTGGAAGGGGAAACAAGCTGAAACCTACAAAATGAAGTGGTATTCAATGCCCCTGGGTAGGAGGAAGCTTAATGGATAGGACACCTGGCTGTTGAGCTCTTGTATTTCTCTTCTGTGGTCTGAGTGGAGCTGCTGAGCCTGCTGAATAGCAGAATGCAGTTTAGACACCTCGTTCTGCTGGACAAGGTTGTTTTCTTCCAAGGTCTTGAGGCTCAATTCCTTCTGTTCCAGAGACAGAGATAGCCTGAAAGAGAGAACATGCAACTCATTACTCATTGTATAAGACCTAATAAATTCTCTGAACTTGAACCATCAAGGCTAAAACTGCTGTCTGCTGAGGTGTACCTAAACAACTAGGCTGCTCGTTCAATCCTAAGCCAGGTTAGCAATCACAGCAAAGCATGCACCTACTACACTCATTTCCACAGAGAAAAGCTAATTAGTGGCTAAGTTTAATACATTTTGAGATGGGAATACAGACAACACGGGAGCACATATACTGAAACACTTCAATGAGAGATGTTAAAAGTGATATCCACAGATACTCAGCAATACAGGTGGTAATAAGGGGCAGCTTTATTCACCACTGGTTTCAGTTCTTCTCAACTTCAAGAATTCCACAGAAGAACATAAGACTAAAACCTCCAGGGAAAAGGGGGATAACTTCTTACCCTCCTGCGCTGGGGGACTCCATGCAGTGGAGCTCACAACAATACTCTTAAATGTACAGCACAGGATTGGAGACTAAGGAAAATACAGATAGAAGATGGTCTTTGGTGAAGCAGTTCTCTATCTCATCTTTGTAGTAGTAAGGGCCTAAGAAACATACATGACAACCTGCGTGGTGTAAGTGCTGCAGTGAGGCCTCATGAGGACAGAGCAGGAGACAATCCTCTCCCTCGCCCTGTCTGCCAGCCCTCTCTGTTGATGCAGCCCAGGATGCTGCTGCCCTTCTGGGCTGCAAGAACACACTGCAGGCTCACGTCCGCCTTTTCATCCACCAGGACCCACAAGTCCTTCTCTGCAGGGCTGCTCTCAGAGAGTTCTTTTCCCAGTTTGTACACATACCTGGGATAGCCCCAACTCAGGTGCAACACTTTGCGCTTGCCTTGTTGACCCTCAGTAGGTTAATGTGGGTCTAGTTCTCAAGCCTTTCCAGGTCCCTTTGGATGGCGTTGCTTTTTAATGTACCAACTGCACTACTCAGCTTGGTGTCACCCACAAACTTGCTGGGGATGCACTTGATCCCACTATCCAGGCTATTGGTAAAGATGTTAAAGAGCACCAGTCCCCAGATAGGCTCCTGGGGAACACCACAAGTAACCAGCCTCTACCTGAACATCGAGCTGCTGATCAAAACCTTCTGGCTGCAACCATCTGACCAATTCTTTGTCCATTGAATAGCCCACTTTTCAAATCCATCTCTCTCCCATTTAGATATGGATGTGGTGCAGGACCATATCAAAGGCCTTGCAGAAGTCCAGCTAGATGGTACTGGTTGCTCTGCCTTTATCCACTGATGCTGTCACCCCATCGCAGAAGGCCACCAGATTGGTCAGGCACGACCTGCCCTTGGTGAAGCTGTGATGGCTACCTCAGATCACCTCTTCATCTTGAATCTGCCTCATCGTTTGCAGAAAAAAAATCTGTTCCATAGTCTTGCAGGCACAGAGGTGAGGCTTGCTGGCCTGTAATGGGTATCCTTAAAACAGTCAAGTCCCAGAAAAATCTACCAAAGCAAGAGACTGGCCATAGATGTCTCCATTTCCCCAGTCTTTCTAAATGAGCCATTAGTTACTAAAAGCTAATTTCACAGACAGGTAATAATGAAACAAGTAAGACGTAGGAGAATTAAAAGCTAAAAACACTGGACTATTAAGGTTGATGTTTATTCAATATATGATTTAAGTGGGGAACTTTCCTTATGTTCCCCAGACCAAAAGGGAACTCAGATCGTTGGTTCAGCAAACAACTTGGTGGAAGCTAAGACTATGACCATGGTGCAAATAGTGATACCATATAGCTTAGGAAGTCAAAATAAATGAAGATGATGGGGAAGAAGAAAATAAAATATTTTGACTAATGAGACTCAAAGACATTTTGTCAATAAAGAGAAAATTTGTTTCCCCAACATGTACATCCCAGTAGGAACAGCAACTGACAGCAAAGTGATATCTGGGGAGTTTCATAGGACTTGCCAGCACCACTATTAAGTTCAGTGAGGGCAAATAAAGGCAGAAGTGGTAATGGAAGTTTAGAGGAAACACACAGATCCTCATAAGATATAGAATCCCTCAGAGGAGAAGCAAGAGCTCACTGCCTCTTATTTCTCCTCTCTTCAATGAAAAGGTGCCTTGAAGACTGGCAAGACTTGATCAGGTGAAATCTTCTTTGTTGCAATACTTGGACAGGCATTAACAGCAGTAACCATTAGGACTAGCAGGGCCCTTGCTTGAGTACCTCCAAATGCCTGGTAGGTTATTTGAGAAATGAGGAAACAGACAGCAATGAAAAACATGCTTGATCCTTGTGCCTCTGAAGGCACGCTCTGAAGGGAATCTGGCTTAGCTTGAAATTCTCATGGAAGATGTCTTCTTCCAGCCAAAAAGTATCAGAATGAAATGATCGTGAATGTTTAAAGAAATGTTTAAAGCGTACTGGACTCAAGGTGGAGCTGGTGGATCTATTTAGCCCATTATACTGCAGCCTACCCTGCTTCCTTAGAATGCTTTGGGTTTGAATCTCTGAAAGTTTAACAGTATTTATATGCTGACCTGATAGAAATACATTCTTTTAAGGAAAAGACTACTTCTAAAAAATGTAACTGAAAGATGAAAACAAAAGAGAATGAAACATGATCAAAAGAATGAAATGGTTCTGCATGGATAGTTCTGAACAGCATTTTAAGGAAGTGGTATCACATCCACCTGCGTATGAAAAGATCTACAAGAGGGAATTCATTAAACAGAACAGAGAGCCTTGCAGGCTTTCAATTACCTGTCTCTTTCGCTCTCTAGAGCCTTCAATGAAGCCTGAAATTCTGCATTGTGACGTTCCACTTCTTCCCATCGACTCCTTTCCCCCTCTAAGGACTGCAGGCACACCTGCAGCTCTTTGTTCTGATGTTCCACCTCTTCCCATTGGCCCCTCTCCTCCTCCAAGACCTTCTGAAGGTGTACAACCTCCAATACCTTCTGCCTGGATAGCTCTTGTGCCTCACTCAGATCTTGCTGAGCTTTATGGCCAATCGCTTGATGGGACTCTTCGGAGGCTGCTAGCTGAGATGTCAGCTCCTCTACCTGCAGTAAAACAGAACAGAGCAGCCAAAGACTACAGCTTGTCTCTGCGAACCATATCATACACTACGAGGAAAGGGGAAGAACAGATTTAAATCTAATTCTATGTGAGTACCAGATTTGGCCGATTTGTCTGATAAATGTGGAGAGGGACACAATGTTCATCTCATGAAGCACCTTAAAAAAAAACAAGGCTACCAGGTAAAGATCAGCAGAAATCCATTCTGATGATTACTGGCAAACAAACGAAAGGACTAGGCCATCTGTTCAGGGCAGCAATTGATGACCAGTAGGTCTCCTTCACACAAGCTGAGATGAACACTACAGTATGATGGCAGTCAGAGGAATTACTGCATTCTGTTCTGCAGCAGAAAGACAATTAGTGAAGGCATCACCTACTTGATGACTCAAGTATCGTTTGCAGTCACCTGTTTCTGTAGATCTTCCCTCTGCTGAAGAAGGATATTCTTTTCCTCTCTGATGTTTTCAATTTCTTCTTTGTGCATATTCTCCACCATCTTGATCTTACAGTGAGCTTCCTGCAGCTCTGCTTGCAGTTTTTCTGTAGTGTTCTGTAACCAAAATGCAGAGCAAGTTGCTGGGACTTGCCACCAGCTCCGCACATTTCCTTTTTCTACCTTAATCACATCCATTTGTCCATTTATCTCTGCTTTTCAAACCATCTCTATTTCTGTTGCAACCCATCCTTCCTTTTTTCTTACCAGGCTCTGTGCTTTCAGTGCTCCAAGACTTGTGATCCATTTCCTCATTGTTGCCTTTCATCCTGTACCCTGGCTTTAGCAGCCCCTCTCTGAGCTTATGCTCAGTCACCAACTGCTTGAACTTTCTACCTGGCCTACTGGTGAGACTTACCTGCTCATACTCCTGCTGCTCTTTTACCTCCTGCCTGAGTTGCTCAAGCTGATGGCAGGCTGCTGTTAGTTCTCCCTGAGTTTGGAGTAGCATCTCTAATAAAGCTTTCTTCTCATTCTCCTTTTCCGTCAAGATCTGCACAGAAATACAGAGAAGACAGGTCGAATCTCCACAGAAGAAATTTGCATGTCCTTCAGTGATTTGAAGGCTGATGGGCTCACACAGTCTCAGAGCAATATGATGCTCATCCCTTAGGTCCATGTGGTGGCATAGATTTCAAAGTCATATGGGTAGCATAAACATGGGCCATTTGGGACTGAACCCTCACCTGAATCACCTAATAAGAAAAAATCACCCAATAGGAAAATGCATGGCACTTTCCCAGTGGTGGTGATGGCATTTTCCTTGTCTTCCGTTATGTCTAGTTTGTCTTTTAATGCATGCTTTTGCACGCACTCAGCAGTAAAGAACACACAAGCCTGCAGGAGAACGAAGGAAGTAGCTTCTTCAGAAAAATCATGTATTGTAAGTGGGGCTTGGTGAACATTCCAGTTTTGAGATGCATATTGTCACCTCTGAGAGCTGGTCCTATCATCCCGGTACTGGCAGACACAAATGGGGGTACTGCCATTCTAGGCAGTCTGCTTAAGAAGGAATCTGGGTAGAACACAGGAGGACTCTCAGTGCATGACAGGTTTGCTTTGGCACACAAGATCTAGGCACAAAACAGTTTACCAGCAAGTGATTTCTGAAAGAAAAACTTGAAAGGCCACCTGTTATATATACAGTGCTCAGAAATATTTCATTCCTACTGCCAAAGACAGTCCTGCATGCATTCCACTTTACACAATTCAAAGTAGAAAACGCTTCAGGAAAACAGGGACATACAAGGCATGCCCTCACATCCTGATGCCCAGCTAGCTCCCATAGTTCTGTCCTTTCCGTACACATGGCTTCCTTCAGCTCACCACTGTGGGACATGATTATGGTGTTCATAATATCTGCAGGCCTTCAGTGGACTTCCTGGCCTTCTTAACACTCTGTGTTAAAGGCATTATCCTTCATGGCACAGAGGCCTCATGATTCCTAAGGCATCCTTTTTACAGAAGGGCATCCAAGAGACATCTCTACCCAGACACGCAGTGCCAGGAGAACTGTAGGTAAGTGACACAGATGAGTAAAAACACAAATTCTGCTTTCATATTTACCTCTTGATTGGCACTTTCAACTCTAGTTCGTTCCTCTTCTTGTTGAGCTTGCATGGTAGCAACTTTCTCCTTCATATGAAACAGCTTCTTCTCATGCTGTCCTTCTGTCTCTGCTTTCTCCTTTTCCCAGAGCTCCAGCATCTCCTGTAGCTCTAAATGGCGCCCTTCCCGTTCACTTGCCTGATGAGTGAAGGAAAAGACCTCAAGATGAAATCTCATGTAACATGTGGAACATGTAAATCCTCACCCTTCCCACATAACTCCACTTGAACAGCACACTGTAGCTGCCTTGTGCCCTATCAAGGAACATAAAAGAGCAGGTCAGCAAGAAAAAGAAAAGATGTTAAGTTCTCCTCTCTGATGGCCACCTGCTCCCAATCATCTCCGGATTTATCTCTATTTCTATTTTCAGGATTCAACATCATTGTAATCACTGAAAAGATGCAGACTGACTGTAGGGTGAGAAAAAGGCCAGTATCCCGATGCCCTACTCACAAGACAGGCTGTGAATTGCACTACAGGAACAAGAAGCCTGTTCCACATGCTTTAAGTCCAAGAGTAACACCTCTGCCAATCACAAAATGATAAAAGCTGGCAGGAATGTTGTGAGTCTACTTCATAGCAGACAGGAGTCCGGTGAGATCCTACCACTTCACTGTGGTTTCGGGTGGAGTTCACCCAACATTCTGTTCAATTTGTCTTAGGCCCACAACAAACCTGTGGCTGCATTTACCATCCCAACAAAATCATGTGGGCCCTCACACGCCTTCAAGCATGAGCCACTGGCTCTACTGCCTGGCCTAGCAGTGCGTGGCTTCTGACAGCTGATAATTACTGCCATTTCTCACACTCAGGCAACAATTATGCAAAAGCAATCCCACAGAGCTCGCTTAAAGAATTAAAAACACATTGTTTCCTACCAGGTCTTGTAGGAGTTTATTTATTTCCACTTCATGATCAGTTTGCTGAAGTTTCAGGGCATTGTTATGCTGCTGTTCCATCTGAATGAGCTGTTGTGCCATGTTTTCCCGTTCCTGCTTCATTAGAGATCTCTCTGTTTCCAGCTCACACTGAAGACACATCACTTCCCCTGCAAACATGGCAAAAGGCGAGAAAAGCAATGCCTATGGAAACTATTCTGAATTTGCTAGCCTTACACCATTTTAATTTCAGAGCAAAAGGGCTCTCTCTGCATTTTCTTCATCCCTCAGCATTGCACTGCAAATGCACACCAGATATAAAGTACATCAGGCTCTCACCTTGTATCACTTCCTTAGCCTGAATGATTGTATGAAGTTGGATTTCAAGCTGACTCTTGGTGATCTCCAAGTGAGATGAGTGCTGCTGAGCCTCAAACAAGCTGGATTCCAGGGTGTCCTTCACTGACCTACATGTCGTAAACATGGAAAGAAATGAGATTCTTGCTCCTGATCCACATCCACAGGGAATTATTCCAGTGAGAACTGGTTCAGGATCCCAACATCTGAATGTGGAAAATGGGTTGTGTAGAAATTCATGGACAAAAAACATTTCTGCCATTTAAAATAGGAATGTAGGCCCCTCCAGATTTTACTTACAACCTAGCATAATACAGAAAATACAGCCTAATTTGATCTCAATAGCCAAATCTTAAGTTGCTTTCTGTAACAAACAGGTAGCTGTGTTAAAAATCAAAAGCCTCATCCTCTGCTCACAGCTCTGATCTCACTGGCACTTCAGACTTGTTCTGTGGGATGAGGTAGAAGGGAGACACAGCAAAAAAAAGCATTTTCCTGGCTCGCTAGTGACTGTTTATGCTGTTCATAGCATAGGCATATGCAGGTAATTTTCCAGACTCCCTATATTTAAAAGGGATACACCAGATGACAGAGTAACCTCTCATGCTTGTAGCTGCATTTCTAAGAATTCTAACAGCTGAAGTACCATCTGAAAGGAGAGATAAGAAATAATTCTTCAGTTCAAACTGCTAACAGTTCAAGAGAAACTTACTATTTTTCACTGAGTGTTACTAACTAAGCATTCAGTAGCCCCAACAGTTCATCATTCTTTAAGATGGAAGATGTGGTACTGCAGATACAAACTGCTACATACACAGACTTCAACAAGCTGCTATGAGTGACATGCAGGATTTTCGAATCAGAAGCTTCAGAGAAGTTACTTCTCTGCTCCAATACACTGTTCTGAGTGCCAGTACCTTACAATACACAGCACTGTTTCATTAGTACAGGGATGGAATTAAGATGATATCATTAAAGGTAAAGAGGCATGCTGTGGGTGATAAAGCAATAAACCCCAGCAAAGTAGCATTTGATTACTTCAATGTACAATAGAAAGTGTCTGATCACGCCAACATCCAGCAGTATAAATTCAATGTACTACACTTGAAAGATAAACAGAAGTCAGCCTCTAAAAGATAAGAGTCCAAAACTGGGACAGCAAAAGGCTTAAGAACATCATCCAGTGAGACTAACTGCTTATTCTTCTGGGGAATGCTTTTATCTATTGCCAAAGGTTCTTTATAACTAATGTATCTCTTCTTCTTTACTGATGCTGTCACTGAAAAAAAAAAAAAAAAAAAAAAAAAAAAAGAACTGAACATCTTAATAAAGATGTTCAGTTAGAAAGGATCTACTGCAATCTCTCTGTTCTGGCAGAATAGACACATACAAACAGTGACTGCCCTCCATTCACCTGTGCACTGATAAAACATGGAAAACAACATCAGTGTTACTGAAGAGCTCGAATTCAAAATTCTCCATATCGCACCCTGCAGCTTTGGCTGCACTCTCCTCTGGAAGTTGAACCAGCAATAAAAGCTTCAGACAAGCAGTACAGCCAATCTGACCAAACAATTCAGTTGGATTGAATAAAAGAAGCTGGAGATCAGAAGCAGCAGCTCTGAAGAATCAGCGTTGAAATAGCATTTGTCAGCCCTGATAACAACACGCTCTGGAACAGCCAAGTGTAAAAGGCCAAGCATGTGACAATCTCTAAAATATCATTTGTGTAGCTGTAGTTCAGGAATCTTCTAAAAACCACCTAGGAGGAAGGACAAACATCTCAGTGCATTTCTTTGGCTAAACACAGGATTTGTCACACGATCTTAGCAGCCTGATACAGCACAAGGACAGAGCCTTGCTCCTTCCCTGCATAACGTCTCCATGATGGCCGTCTCTGGAGGCCACGTGGTAAGGTACAGAGGACCCAATGGTGAACAAGAAATCCCAAGGACTGCCAAGGATTCAAAATAAACTTCCCTGCTGCCCATGTAACTAAACCTAGGTCCTGCACACAGTTAACAAGAGTTAGATTAGAAGCATAACGCCCTCGAGATCTTCCACATAAGCCTTTAGCTTCACTGTAAATGCTGTTGTCCTATTCAGGATGTCAGTAGTCTTGAATGCTAAATATCTTTGTTGAAATGTGCAGAACAAGAAAAAAAGAGAGAGAAGTCTCAGGCTCTGCTAAACATCTGGATGCAAGCAAAGAAGGCATGGCAGAGTTATTTCCCAATGCAGAGCCAGGGTAGCAGATATGGAGGAATCGGATTGGCTTGCTTTAGACTTCATGGTAAAGTCTAAAGTGATGTGCAAGGGGGCACGAACGAGCCTAGGACTGTGTTAGCTTTAGCTGTCACAAAAATAACACACATCATGATACATTTTCTTCCTCCCCCCTCAAGATTTTGCCCAAGATTATTCAATTTTCAGTCTAAGGAAGGTAAAGCCATCTGGAAAGCGTACAGGATGCAATAAATCCTGGTGTAATGATTACCACCTTTGTAATTACAGACATTAAATAATGTCCTGTCTAGGGCCTCCTCCCTGCCTTTACCTGGCCTCTGCCAGCTGCTCTGAAAGGCCTTGTCTGTCCCGTTCCACAGCTGCCAGTCGCACCTCAAGGGCAGCCTTCTCATGCACCAGGAATTCCTTCTCTTTGGACACCTTGGCCACTGCATCCTCTTGGCGAGAGGACTGCTGGCGCAACCGCTCCAAACCACTGCTGGCTGCCTCTTGCTGGCGGTAAACCTGAAAGCAGGATAAAATATATTTCTGGTCATTTCTCTGAATACGTGCTCAGAGCCAACCAGTGTCACTTCTGAATCAGTCAGAGGAGAAAGAATTCCTGCAGTGTGGGTTGAAAGCCTAAGAGCATCTGCGGTACACAGCACCAGCACTCCGGGCTGCCAAAAGGCACTGAGACTTGGAAGTGATACGTAGGGCCACACAGGGTTGGCTGAGCCCAGACAGCTACCTGAGGACAAACACACAGACCCCAGATTATGTGTCTTCATGCAAAAATCCCACGTCTTCCAGAACTGCTACCTTGCAAACTAAATTCTCTCAGAATCCCTATCATGCTGTAAATGTTAAGTCTGAGCAAATACAACTTTGCTGGATGAAGAGGACGAAACTAAAAATGGTTTCTCCTTTAAAAAAAAAAAACAAAAAACAAAAAACAAGATAAAACACCAACAAAACAACTAAAAATCCCACAAAGTCGCACTTAGTTTAGTATGTATAGCAGCTGGATGCCATGAGGCAGGGAAGCACTGGTGAGTTTTGTCATCTAGCAATTTATGTGGCTGACACGGCTGAAGAGATTGTGTACAGAAATTCATTGCCATACTATTCATTTGGCTTACATTAAAATAAAGTTGCCTAATATACATTGCTGATAATGAAGCTTGGAGATTAACCATGATTTTTAAGCTATTTTCTACACTGTACCATCTCTGCTTTGTATTTGCTAACTTACCTCATACCTAAAGTCTATCTAATACATAACAGATCATGAGAAAACTAACATTTTCCTCTGTTATCCCCCACTACCCATGACTGCACATTACAAAACTGTCATTAAAATGACAAAAACCTCCCCAGTGATATGATTCTCCCAAGCTTTCTCTCCAGTGTACCAAAAACAGTCAGTCCAGAGAAAGCTATGAACAGAGAAACTTGTCTGTTCATCCACTTCTCATCTTCCTCAAACCCTAACAACACTCTAACAATTCAAAGTTACATTTATGTCTTAAGATACAATTTCAGCAGTACAAGCAAGATGCCAACCCCTTTCTTAGCAGTACAAGGCAGCAGACATTGACTTGCAGCTCCATCCTGCTCCCCAGGTTTGAACAAATTAAGTTCTGAAAGCGGTGGACTTCACGATAAAAAATATAAATCGAAGCGTGCAGCCCTTTCTTGCTTCAGAAAAAAATGAAGAGCTTCAATGTTTGCTTGTTTTGCCACCAATAACAGTGGTAGCCTCACTCAGATGCCTGGACAACAACAGTTATATCCCTGGAGCTTATAAAAAAAACAGAAAAGGGACTAATGCAGACAAGTGGATCAAAATAATCTGTAGAAATGAAGGAAAGTGTAATTCTGAAGGATTGAAGTCCCTGCAAGCCATCAACCCCTTTCCAAAAGCAAGTAAACAGAGCCTTCTGACCTCCAGTACTACCAAGCACCTTGTTGATTAAAGAACTGCAGAACCAAGCAGACGCAGCTTTCTTGAGCCAAGCAGACAAATGCCCACCCAGAAGAACCAGACTGCTGACCTCACCTGGTTGAGTTTCTCCTGGGTTTCTGCCTTTTCCTCTGCCAGTACCCTCAGTTGCATTTGCAGCCCTTCCTGTTGCTCCTCCGCTTTCTTCAGCAGCTCCTCCAGGTGGGATTTCTCGGCACAAAGCTCTTCATTTGTTCTTTTATACAAGGTCACCTTCTCCTGTTCAGAGATCTTTGCCCTCTCCATCTCATTCACTTTATCTGACAGAAGTTCATTCTCTTGTTCCAGCTACAATCACAGACGCACAGAGAAAACAAAACACAGTTAAGGATTGTAGAAGATTTGGCTTGGACAGAAAAATGAACATCTCCTTATTCAGCCAGTCATACTATCTGAAGGCACAAAGTCTGAAAAGAATCGAGCAGCTGGAGGCGAACGCCTTGCATTGTTGGAAACTCTGCTCACCTGCAACACAAGCTTGTTCAGTTCCACTTTATCCAATGCAAGAGCTTCGTTAATACTGCTCATCTTTGCTGCGGCAACATGTAGATCAGCTATTTCAGAATTCAACTTATTCTGAGCCCCTGTCAATGCTGCTACTGATTTCTCTGCCTGAAGAGACAAAACAGCAACATGAGAACAAAGACAGGAATTGCTCTGACTCCAGATCTCCTTTGTGTCTCTGACATACTTGACACATCACCAGTTAGATCTTCCCAACAAGCACGTGGGGACTAACTCCACCACAGAGCCTGTGCTGATCACAGCATCATCCAACAAGTATAATGCTATTTTCTCTGAAACAGCACTTGCTGTGATCTTGCTGTTAAGAACTCCATCTCCCTAACACTTCCCAAGTGTTACTTAGGAATAAGTTGTCCATACCTTTTCCAGTGCCACTGTAAGCTCATGTTTCTCTTGCTTCAGCAGATCCCTCTGAAGGTGTGATTCCTCCAGCTTCTCCCTTGTTGCTATCAATTCACTCTGTAACAACGAATGCTTTGCTTCAAGTGCAGCCAAGTCCTTCAGACTTGAGAGAAGGGGAAAGGCAACAGGTTTTTAACACCAAAAACATTAATGTTTGCAAAACAAAGACTACATACTGTACACTAAATATAGCAGTTTAAAGGATTTTCACTAACTTTTTATTTACATGTAGAAAATGCTGGAATGTTTTAACTAAAGCTGTATTGCTCTTTGAAACATTCATCACTGAGAAAGCAGAACAAGCTTTCAAAAAAGCCACAGAACATTTCCAAAAAGTTTGGATATTCTGAACCTAGCAGCTTCCTGTTGTTAGCTCTCCTTTTTGATACAGTGGATAAGACAGCAAAGCTGATCTTCGGGTAAAATATACTTCTCAAAATTGTTCTCACCTTCAGCAATTAAAGAGCTTGCAATCTATTCTGGGAGAAGATGCATATTAATTTCCAATCCAATAATCATAGGATCAATGATTCAGGTTGGAAGGGACCCCAGGAGGATGCCAGCCCAATCTTGAGCTCAAAGCAGGATCACTATGGGATCAGTCCAGATTGATTAAGGCTCTATCCTGATGCATCTTTCAAATTCCCAAGGGTGGAATCTAAACAACATCTCTGAGTAATTTGTTCTACTGCATGATCATCATAATGGTTTGATTTCTTTCCTTAAATCCAGTCTGAATGATCTGTTTTAGTTGACGACTGTCATAAATACTCCGTTCAGGTCTGAAGTAATTTTTTAAAAGAATATAAAAAAAGACAAGGAGGCAGCTATGCTGATGCCAGTAGGTACCCAGCCCTGCCTATGTACTCCCTCACAGCTCTATGCTACAATCAATAGACAATATTTTTCCTTTGCAGTGTGTAGAGATCTAAGATCCAGCAGTGCTCACCCCTGCCCAGAGAAAGCTTTTAACACTCACAGCATCTCGTGGTCATGATGTGCTCTCTCCACTGCCAGCTGCTGCTCCACCTTTTCCCCTTGGGCAGAATCTTCCTTCAGCTGCAGCTCAGTGTTACTCCGACGCAGATGTGAGGCTTCTTGCTCACTGAACTCCAGCTTTTGCTGGAGCTCTCCCCTGGTTTTCTCGAGGTTTTCACAGTCACTGCAGAGACAAGGAAGAAGAAGGAGGTGATCTGCATACTCATTCATCCCATTTTCACCATTCTAGGATGGAGTTGTGGAAAGCAGAGTACGACGAGACAGTACAGCATGGAAAGCAGTGACAGGAGGCTGTTAATAGGGCATAGGAGAATTCTTTGCCCATAATACCTCTGAAATCTTAGAGCTGAAAGTAGATCACCTTTAGAACATAGAAGGATGAAACACTTACTTCTTGAGTGCCTGTACCAGAGACTCGAGGTGCTGCTGGTGGCTGCTAGACATCTTGTTTTCCTCCTCCAGTTGCTCAAGCCTTTGCTGCAGCTTCTCGCACTTCTCTTCCAGCTGTCTGTGCTGGTGCTGCAGAAAATTGATGGAGTCTTGCCTGGCAGAAAGCTCTTCTTTTAGGGCCTGTAAGGATGGAGAGGGAAATAGCAGAAACAGGCAATAACGAGCAGGGAAGATGGCTTCAAATACAGTAGCTGGGAGGAGAAGCAAGCAGAGAGACATCTCACCTGAAAGCAAAAGCTGTGATGAGGGGAAGGAGATCAGGAGAGAAAAGCAGCAGAACACACTGTTGGTGAGACTGGCAAGGCCATACAGAGCAAGAGTGGGATGATGGCTAGAAAGAAACTGGTAAGCAAATGAAAAGGTCTGAAGCCAGGTGAGGCATTAGTGACTGTGGCCAGTGGTGAAGGCTATCAGGAATTCTCACCTGTGTTGCTCTTTGCCTCCTTGCCAGTGTTTCCTGAACCAACACAAAGGCTTGCTCTGCATCAAGGGAGCTCAGACAAGAGAGGACGTTGCTAGACTCTGGACGCTGGGAACTGTCAGTATGGACAATGCTGACTGTGCTGTCACTGTCATCTAACACCACCTGAAAGTCCATATCAAGCTGTTATTCTTTGCTCATACTATTTTGTTTTCCTTCATCTATTTCTCCGTTTTCCCCCACTTCACCCTAGAGTTGTTAAAGACTTAATTCACTCATTCCTTCAGAGATTAAATAAGTTTTGTCCTGACCACAAGTACTGCAGGGACTTCTAAGCAGAGCTACTATAAACAAGAAGAGAAGAAACCAATATGAAGTGGATAGAAGCTGCTTGAATGCTTAGTTTCTTGAAACTCTCAGGAATTATTTGGTTCTCTTTTGGCTTCTCAAAGCCACATATACAAGCACCAAATCAACACTGGAAACAGCAATGAAAAGAACCATTAACACTGCTCAGAGAAGAAGGCAGCTGATGAATACTGGAAAACAGTAATGAAATAGCTAATGTTTATAATTGCTCTGAGCAGAAGCAAAAAAGGAAAAAATGATTAAATAAGAACTGACTTTGTGTGAGGCAGTGTAAAAGATCTGATGATTAAACCTCCTGTACGGAGTGAAGATTTGGAGTAAGTTAAACCTACCACTAACCAGTTGGAACAGTTAAGATTCTGTGATGATAATGGTCAGTGAAGACAGAGTGAAGTAGCAAAGCTGGCAAATGCATTGATTGAGTCAGTGACCTTTCACAAAAATCTGAAGAACAACATGGTTATTGCTCACGGAGGGTTTGGGAAGCCTCCAAGCAACACTGGAGTAGAAATGTCAAGTAGCCAACTAAGAAAGCACAGTTCGAGAGAGACCTTAACATGACAGTGCAGGCAAAGCTATTGAAACTCCTAGGGGCTCAGGTGAAGAGTCACAGGAGAGCTTACGGTGAAGTTGTAATAGGTTTCATGTCAGGAAAACGACATAAAAATTAAACGGCCAGGAGCAGTGCAAAACACGTGATTTTATTCCCTGTGCTTCTCTCTTTCCTTCATCAAGTACTTCAAAATCAAATCTGTAAGGATGTGAACTCAAAAATGTACTCACCTCAGTTATCTCTCTGATTAGCTTCTGAAGGGCAAGATTCTCTTCTTTGGCATTTTTAGTTAATGAAGCTTCGTATTCTACCTCTAGCCGACTTGCTTCCTGAGAATAGAATAAGGAAAGAGTGGAGAAGGAAGAGCTGCTCCCCTCTGAAGCATTTGCATCTTCATCAGCACTGTCATGCTGACAAGCCCTAGAGCTTCAAGTATATAACTTTCCTTAGTATTCAATTTCTTCTTTGCTAAAACTAAGAAGAGAAAGAGCAGCAATTTGCTTTCACAGACAGTTAAGCTGTCAATTCCAAGACATTTTGACCACTACAAACTTAAAGTCTGAAGCAAAATTGCATGGATGGAAACCCCTTAAGACACCCAAAATGTCTACAGCTCTCCTGCCATTGCCTGCACCTGGATGGACCCCACGCGTGCCAAACACACAACAGTTATCTTGGTGATGTTCCTGATTTTTCCCCATAGTTCACATCCTAACTATTCTTCCTCTTGAGGAAGCCACACCTCTCTATGCTAAGGCTAAAGAACAAATTACTCAAACCAAGCAGACACTGGGCCACTTCTCAGATAAAGGTAAAACATACTAGCATCTCCAAAGTGTCGTTAAGTGTTTTCACGGTCTTCTCTTTCTCCTCATTTTGCTTCTGAGACTGTACAAGCAAGGCTGAGAGCTCCATCACCCTGAGAAGAAAAGGTCCACATGCCATTCCAAAAGCATCGCACACCACATGTTAAAAAAGATAAGCAGCTCCCCAAAGCACAGCAGAAAAGGTTCAGCCCAGAAAACACAGCAAAGAAAGCCTTGATCTCTACATGCTAACATGCTGTGCATTGCAGAAAGGCACTGCTCGGCCCAAAGGACTCTGCACTCAGTCTTCCAAGGAAATATCAGTACAGAGGTACCATATTGCTTACAACAATCCTGTGCAAACTCCTCCCATATGCTTGAGCACAGCCCTGGACAGCAAAAAAGCTTTATACTACTCTGAATTTCTCAGTAAGAATCAGTAATAGCGATTAGATTACAATATACAATCTTTCTTCCTGTCTTCCTCCTCAGAAGAGCTTCCACCAGAACTTTTACACTGGGCATAAACGAGGTTATGCGAATATGTAACAAACAGGTGTGTTCTGAGCATGGATCAGCACTCACAGAAGACGTCAGGAACAAAAATAAAGTCTCAGGTATATTAACCTATCTTGAAGCTCTTTCTTCTCCTGGTCCCCATTGACTTGAGAGCACATCACTTCCAAAGCCTTCTGGTCTATTTCCCTTTCCACTTGTTGCTGTGCTTGATCCTTTGGGACGGGCCTACCCAAAGTGACAGACTCCCAGCGCTGTAGGCCAGAGTTCAGACGGAAGCAGCTCACAAGTATGGATCCAGAGAGTCTCATTTGCTCTGCCTTCAGCTCTGACAAATCTCTGAGGAAGAATAAAGAAAAAACTAATGTTCACAGTGTAATTTTTAGCAGTCAGAACACTTTTCTAGTACAAAATCGGGCAACAGACTGTACCTTTGTTAGGGACAAATCATATGCTAATCTCAGAAGGTCAGATGAATATCTATAGAGCTGTGGAATTTTTGTTTATTTGTTTATTTTGTTAATTTGTGTTTATTTTCTCCTCAGAATAAATGCATACCATAGTAGGAAGGCTTCAAGAACTTCTAATCACTCTTATAAATTGCTGCTCTTGTAGCATCTTATTAAAAATACTGTAATTATCATTAATATATATAAGAAACTTCACTAAGATCCACAATAACTAGCATCTCATCATTAAGTGACCATCACCAACTGGACTGCTAAGAGGCATATGAAAATATGCCCATAATAAATGCTTCAGGAAGGTACTATAAGAAAATCCTTGAAACACAGAATCACAGGTGTTAGAAGAGACCTCAAGAGATCCTCAAATCCAACAGCCCTGGTCACACAGGTGGCAACAGGTCCAAAGCACGCTTTATGGAATTACTTTAAGTTACCAAAGGAGAAACGTATTATTAGCTGTAACTGAAGGAAGATCACAGTACAAAAAGCAGGTGTGAACAGAAGAGAAGCTACATTGTGCTCTCCAGGATATCTGTTCTTAATTTCTCCTCACCTGTCAGTGGCAGTCTTCATTTCCAGGAAATGACGGCGGAAGGTCAGCACCTGCCGCCAGAGGCTCAGAAGACGGTTATGTTCACCCCTTAAGTAGCTGTCATGAAACTAAATACACAAAGACAAAAAGGAACAGCAACTCAGCCTTCCCTGTCACTGCACAATCTTTCTAGATCCGAGTGTACAGCCATCATCATTAGAACACATTTAATAACTCCCACAGAAGCATCAAGGACTGAAAAGGCAAACATCCTCAGTAAACCAGCTAGCTGAATTCAAAGATGTTCCCACCTCTCCTGATGCAGTGGCTATCAACAAAGCACACTGATCAGGATTCCTTATCTTGTTCTGCAGAGATACCTAACATTCTTGGCAAAGGAAGAACAAAAACTCCTTCATTTGCTTGCCAAAGGCTGCTGTTAAGGGATGCTTGTCTTGACCCTCTTTTGAACCCAAAAACATACAGACCTCTCTGTTCTTCACAGCTGAGATTTCAGAAGTGTAAAATAAATACATAAATGAAAAGAAGAGTCCACGTGTGACTGGCCTACAGTGTACAGCAACAGCAAGTCCTTGCCTTTAAGGCTGCAGTATCATTGCAGCCGGCGAGTATCTTCCACCACCACCTCTGCTGACAGCCCTCCATCCCACAGTTGCATTCTGCTAACCACAACCATATTCTCATTTGAGTCTGGCACTACATTGGCATTCCTACAGCCTATCCTTACCTCACGCTCACTGCGCCATTCACTCTCCTTCAAATCCAGCTCCTCTCGGGCCCTCATCCAATCTGCTGTCAGTTTTCCAACATCTTCTTTAAGGGCTAAATTCACCTCATTTGCTTTATCTAGGTGTTCCCGCAGGAGGGTGTTCACTTTTGCCAGGTTCTCACACCTTGGAAAGGGAGAAATAGCAATGAGCTGACTGAATGACTACTACAGGTAGCACGCCTGTGCTTTTCCAGTTCCATAAACAATGACTTTCTTTTCAAGGAAACAGTATCAGTGCTTTCTAGGAATAACAAAGATGTCTCTGCTATGGCAAACCCATTTGTTTTTTCTTGCATTAAGCCCTCATTTCCATTTACAGTGTCAGTCTCCCCTTCCTCACAGGTTAAGCTCTTGCCTTCCCTATGCTCCGGCTGGTCACTTGTCATGACAATGAAGTGGACAAGATCCTGCTGAATGCACCACTGTCCTGACTGCCTTCATACCACCACTGTTATCTCTGCTTCCACATCCTTTCCCTTGCAATACTGTTCCTACTTTTGCCCACTTCTTTTTAAGCCTCTCTCTGTTCTTGCCCAATACAGTAGGGCCTGCAGTAAAAACTCCACTTTGTTGATCCAGCAAACTGCATGCCACAAAACCAAGGCCATACACGTGTGCAAAACAGCTTTAAATGAAGCTCTGGACTAAAAATTGAACTTTTATTCAGTTCAGTGAGTTCAGTGCAGTGTATCCGCAGCCCTCAAGAAGGCTTTAAACCATGCTCATTGTAAGGAGCATAAAGCACTGCAGGCCAATTACTGTGGGGCCACAGCCTAGTGTCTCCCTCAGGAAATTTTTCATGAACAAAACTGGAAGAACAACTGTCCAGTGAACAAGCACAGAGCTCAGTTTTTGGACAAAAGTAGGAGTTGTGCTTCCTCCACCTTACTCTGCAACTTAGGCAACACAGCACACACATATTTTATACTACACACAATTTATCTTTGTGACTGAAGGAGAAAGAGAAGCATATCACAGAAGATTTCTGTGGTGCCAAATGCTTGTCAGATAAAACAAAACTCCAAACTAAATAGGAAAACACCTGCTCTATGAAATCTGTAGGATGTTATGGTTTGATTCCCAATGTAAAGCAGAGCATACCTCATCTACTGAATCATAGAAAAATTTAGGGTGGAGAGGGACCTTTGGAGGTCATACAACCAACCCTCACTCCAAAGATACAGACTGTGGACCTTCCTCCTTTCAAAACGGACTGTCCAGCTGCTTCCCTTGAGAAGATGAGGTAGGACTTAAGAGGCTTTATCTCACTTCCACAAGGATCCAGGACGCCAAGAATGAGGTACTGCTCTTTCCTTTTACCTTTGCTGCTCTTCTTCTAACCGGAGGAGAGCCTTCTCCAGGGCATGGTGTTCAGCGGTTTCCCATCTGTCTGAAAGGGATCCCTTAAGAAAGGAAAGGTTTAATCAAATTCTTGTGTTCCCTTCACTGCTATTATCATCCACTGCTTTCCCCTTCATCTGTTTGGTATCTTAGGAGCTCATGACTTCTTCCAGGCATCACGACTACAGGGAGGAAGGGAAGAGTAGAGTACCACCCCATGTCAGTAGCTCTCCTCAGATTCCCACTCTCACAGCTGGGTATCTTCAGCTCACAACCAAGAGTGCTCACTTAGACTTGAAGCTTGGGAATACATCCTCCCCTACTCTTTGTTTCCTGGGTTTACATTGCCTTCTAAGATGCTGTGTTTCAATCCTTATTCAGACAGCCATCATGTAAGAAGCAGTATAGCCCTCTCCTGAGAGCCAGCATAAGCATTACTCCAGCAACAAAACACTCCTTCATAGAGTTAACGTTCTTCTTGATAAGGTTTTCTGGTCTGGCATTTCCAGGACTAAAGGCTGCTCTATGAATGGCTACTGGACAAAATACAAAATACTGAAAGGCAAAATACTGAAGTACTTCTTTGAACCTTCACATCAGGAAAACAAGGTTTTTATTGCTTTGAGGAGCCTTTAATCTGAGTTAACAAATGCCACATACCTGCACACTCACCCCTCCTGCTTCAAGTCGCTGCTCCAGCTCACGACACCAGCTCCGATACTGCAGCAGCTGAGATGGAAACAGAATTAGGATGAGGGAAATGAAGCTTCTAACAGACTCAGCTCCCCCTGCGTTAGCCTTTCTCTAAGCCTTTACAGAGGGAGCCCAGCACTTTTCACAGCACTACTGACATGGAAAGAAGTCATTATCATACATGGAAGCTTCACTTTATCTAATACTAAAGAAAGTGAGAAAGGGTTTATGTTGTGCATAGTGCTAACTGCTCATCCTGAGACAGTGATGACATGCAGAACAATGAGACAGACACAGATGCCATGCCAGGCCAACTGTATCTGTCAGACTGAAGATTACCCCATTCAAATCTCAGCAAACCATATTAAATCCAGAAAGTGGGCCAACACCAAAATTCAATGACAAATCCTTCTTAAATCATGTTTCATTACGAGCCTGGAAAAGAAAACTTACCAAGTGGTTCAGTATGCCTCAGTAACAGTAAGCTTACTGTGAATCACAGAATTGTTTGAGTTGGAAGGGATCTTTAAAGGTCATCTCATCAAACCCCCCCGTATTGAACGGGGACACCTGCTGCTAGGTCAGGCTGCTCAGAGCCCCAGCCAGCCTGACATCAAATATATCCAAGGAGGGGGCAACCATCACATCTCTGAGCAACCTGTTCCAGTGCCTCACCACTCTAACTGCAAAAAACTTCTTCCTTACATCAGCCTAAATCTCCCTTCTTTTCGTTTGAAACCATTTCCCCTTGTCCTATCACAACAGACCCTGTTAAAGAGCCTGTCCCCTTCTTCCTTACGGCCCCTTTGAATACTAAAAGCTCTCCCCAGAGCCTTCTCCTCTCCAGGCTGCTCAGCCCCAGCTCTCAGCCTGCCCTTGTAGGGGGGGGTGTTCCGTCCCTCAGATCATTGCTGTGGCCTTCCTCTGGACGCCTACCAACAGGTCTATGTCTCTGCTGTGCTGAGGTCCACGTGTGGACGCAGTGCTCCAGGTGGGGTCTCGCAGTGCAGCACAGAGGAGTAGGATCCCCTCCCTCGCCCCACTGTTTTGGATGCACCCAGGATCTGGCTGGCTTTCTGAGCCATGAGGGCACACTGTTGGCCTCACATCCAGCTTGCCATCAATTAATACTCCTTGTAGCACCAGTATCCTACTCAGGAAAATCAACAAGAAAACAAGAGTTTCTTGCAACGCAGCCAAGTAAGACGCAAACAGTAAAAACAAAAGGGAGGGGAAAGCTCCGATATGGTGAGAATGCCTGAACGGGAGGGACTCGGGGCAGACAGGTCTGCGCACAGCTGCTGGCCGGGCACAAGCAGCAGTGCTTCGGGAATACCAAAATAAGTGGAAAATCAGCTGGCAGAGCCCGAAGGGAACGAACGGAGCTCCGCACGGCCTGCAGGAGGAGACGTGCCTTTAGCGTCTCTCTGCTCTCGCACCTGCCCTGCACAGACACTTCCAGCAGCGTTAATTAACGCCCGCTCAGCGCGCGAGCAGCTCCCCATTCGGAAAAAAAGCCACGCTGCCTCCCGCGCTCAAACGGGACAAGAGTTTCCGCTACGCCCCCCGAACGGCGACTTCCAAAGGGGAAAAACTCCCCCGGCCCGCCGCGCAGCCCTTACTCGCCGCACGGCGCTCGGGCCCCGCGCCGCCCGCACAGCTTTTCCCCTTCCGGCCGCGCCCGGACCGACGCGGGGCGCTGCGGGCAGCGGGAGGGGCCGGGCCGCTCCCCGGGCCTCTCTCCGGGCCCCGCGCCCGGCCGCGCCTCCTCCCGCCCTCCCCTCACCTTCTCCCGCAGCTTCCGCACCAGCACCGCTCGCTGCTGCTGCGCCTCCTCCTCTCCGTGCGGCCGCCGCCGCGGGCAGGCCCGGCCCCGCGCCGCCTCCCTCGCCGCCATGCCCCGCGCCCGGCCCCGCCCCGCCCGCCGAGCTCCGCAGCGCGGCGATAGGCCGGCCGTTGGGCGGCGGGAAGGGCGCCGTGCCGCGACGGGGCCGCTGCCGCTGCCGCTGCCGCTGCCGCTGCCGCTGCCGCTGCCGCTGCCGCTGCCGCTGCCGCTGCCGGGTGCTCGATGCGGGCGGCTCCATGCTGTGCCACGGCTGCCTGGGGGCTGCGTATGTTGGCGGTATCCGAATAATTTACCAGGACACTCTGAGCTCTCTGATAAAGCAGATTTTATTCGCAATGGCAATGGCGGGACTCCTGCAGGCAGGAGCGCACATAGGAAACAGCGTTACATCTTTCATCCCCTATTGCCCGACCCTTACCTCTTGCTCCCCTGCTTGCTGAGTACTGCAGCTTCACACTCTTTCGCGACGCCTCACAAACACCAAGTAAACACAAATCCTTACCACCCGAGCACAAATGCCTTAATTGGTTCATTGCCTTCTAACAGTTGCTTTCTTCACAAATATCTGGTTCTAACTTTCGGATGTCTGCTTTACAACATAAACAGAACCTCTTAATTGTTTAATTACCCCTCGCGTTTGTGCCCTTTACACAGGCTCATTGTCCTTGCACAGAGATAAGCTCGGGAGGAGGACAGAGGGGAGCATCTTGGAGCCTGCCTACGGCGTCCTCACATGCTCACAGAGTGGGACAGCTCTGCTTTGTGTAAACGCCCTGACTTCTGGAAAGTTTGTTAAATGCATTTCGCTTCTGCTGGCCTAATGAACAGCCTTACATTATGTTTC
This sequence comes from Tetrao urogallus, assembly GCF_951394365.1. NCBI lineage: Eukaryota > Metazoa > Chordata > Aves > Galliformes > Phasianidae > Tetrao > Tetrao urogallus. Next base: position 1,273,592 of record NC_136829.1, read on the forward strand.
CTAGTTCAGAATACTACACCCACATCGTTTAGAACATTTGAAGTCTATTGCAGCTTTGTGAGAAATGTTACTAATATGTACATGGTATTTTTACTTTTCACATCAGCTATTTCTAAGGATATGCTACAGCTTACTTCTTTAGATCAATTTCCCTTTTCAATATTCAATGCGGAAACAACACTTTCACTTTCCACATGGGGAAATTGAATATGAGCTGAATGTAAGGAAGGTGAATTCGGCTCTACGACGTGTGAAATATAAGAGATGTGGATTTAGCTCTGTGAACACGGGGAAAATTGCTGGAAATCAAGATAAAGCCAGAAATGCTCCGAAGTGGGCCAGGAGTCTGCTGGTGCCGTGCCCAGAGAGTCACATAATAACACCCTGAGCTGGAAGCGACCCACACGACCACTGAGGCCAACCCGGCCCCACACAGCAGCACCCCAACCCAAACCTGTGGCTGAGAGCGGTGTCCTCCAGCAGCTCAGGCCGTGCCCGGTGCCCCAGCAGCCTGTGCCATGCCCACCCTCTGGGGCACGGCCTTTCCCTGATATCCAACCTGAAGGACAGGAGCAGCTCGAAGGCACTGAACGCCTGCTCTGCACAAAGCGGTTGGGGTTCACTTACAGCTGTGCTACATCGCTGTCAAATCAAAGATAGACAAAGGTAGAAAAGAACAACAGTTTTTTGACCCTGCAGCTGCATGAGTTTGGTTGACAAAAGCGATCCCTTCGGTACGCAGTGGTGGAGCCAGCCACGTGGATCATCAAATGCTGTCTCAGCTCTTATGGCTTTCTGAACTGAAATGCTGATCCATAGGAGTGCAGAGCTCTGGCAGCACTCGCATCACAGCACCCATGTTGGTGACATGCAGGAGCCCAAGGGGCCGTGCCTCCAGAAACAGCAATTTGGCCAGAAGAAGCATCTGGATTAAATTACACAGGGGACAGGAATAATGGGTAACACGTTCTGAGAGCTGAAGCAGTCCTCAGGGCTTTGCTGAGAGGAACTCACAGTAGCTCACTGCTGAGGTTCCAGCAGAGCTGCTCAATGTCTCCAGCTTCACACTCCTCCTGCTCACCATGTCCTGAATGTGGGACGTGGTAGTGGCAGCTCTGGGTGCTCCTGCACTCCTGTGAGAAGGAGGCAGGCAGAGGCTGAGAGGTATCTATGCACACTGGCCAGCCTGTCCCCAGCAAGGAAAGCAGCCCCTGCGTGCAGCCTGTCTGCTGTCCTGGTGTCTGCTGTGGATCTGCGTTCTCTGCCCTTGCTACCAAAGCGCTACTGCCCTATCTAGGCTCCCATGGGATGCAATTCCTGCTGGTCCATCTTTTTTCCTCCTGTGCTGTTTCAGGTGAAATCCTTGCACAGGCCTCCTGTCATTCTTTCTAGTTCCTGATCTCTGTGAAGATGTCACAGCACAATTTTCTAAAAGAATCATATTTTCTTAGAATGGCTGAAAGTGACCTTAAAGATCATTGCATTTATTCTTGTTGTGACTGGCAGTATCTGTTGGGTGTTTAATAAAACCCTTAAACTGAGAGACACGTTCATCTCAGTTATGTAAATACTGTGTGAACATTTGATTGATTCTGCTTTTAGTCTGATTTACCAAGAGACAAGGCCTATGTAGTCCCAGTGTCTCACCTTCTGCTCTTTCCTGTTCATCTCCCAAATAATTCTGTATCTGCGAATCTCAACAAAGTTTGATGGAACAACAGAGATCTTTAAGATACAAAGTCCTTACTGGTGTTGGAAGCTAGATACACCAAAAGTAATGCCTCCTATCTACCTCCATACCAACTACAACAGATACCACAGATAGCACTGTTTGGCGGAGCAGATTCTCAGCTTGCAAAACGCTGTTTTTCAACATAGTCACCACCATTAGGTCTGCATTTTCACCAGCAATGAACAAGAGCCTGCATACTGCACTCGTAGAAGTCTGCACCAGCTCTGGGGATCCATGGCCGCCGTCACCACTGCTGAAATGCATCATCCACTGCCTCACTGTGCTCACATCCACTGCTTGGTCTCCAGGAATGCTCAGCAAGTACTGATGAATGTTGCTGGGTGCACATGGAGGAATTTGATTCCATCCCTTTGCTCCATATGCAACTCCCATGTCAGATGCCATTCTGTCAGGCTGTCCCTCTGCTGCCATCTGTCATGTGACAACGAAACAGAACAGAATGCTGGTGGGAAGGTTCAAACTACAGCCATTCCACCAACACCCTCCTCTGACATCGTGGGCCAACATCACAGAACAGGAGGCGTTACTTTCAGGGCATCCCTCGTAGAATAAGAGCATGAACTCAGCACTCAGCTGTTTGTGTGGGCAGTGCAGAACCGATGCAGCACACTGGCCTGCTGCAGGAAAGTGGGTAAAGTGGGTGGGAGGAAGGGACAGCATGGCTGAGGGCATGGGGACAGCACAAAGGAGTTGCTGGGGAATGGGCCTGTTGGAAGGATCTAAAGGAAAAGCTGCTTTGTTTTGATGGGAAACATCAAATCGACTCCAGAGGAATGGCAATTAGGTCAAAATCAGGAGGGTGGGATTTTTGTTCTCCCTCGTTTTTGACATCAGTGCAGTCCCTGAGCTGTTCTACCCTTCGGTTCCTCAGCCAGAATCAGGTGAAGTATTCTAAGTGTGTCACGTGGAAACGGCTGCAGGTTGTTATTTATGAAAGTAATTTTGTGTCAGAGTGGAAAACGTCACAGCGTGTCCAAATCAAGTTAAATCTAGACTGTTGTATCTATTCCTTTTATTCTTGCTTCAGGAGTAAGAGACTTAGAGGGAAGATTGGGCTCAGCAGCAGTGCTGGATGAGAGAAGGGTCCCATTAATCCCTGTTCACTCCAGCACGGTGCCTCATTTCCCAAAGGCTCATTCAGAACAACAACAGCTCATTTTTTGTACTGCATGAAAGCCACTCTTGCTGCGTGCTCCCTTGTGTCCCGCTGACAGCAGCGGATACCCTGCCCGCGTAAGCAGCTCTGGTTCCCATCTGCCAGCTGCCCTGGCTGTGGGCAGGCAGCTCTCCTACATTCGGGTTAACAAAAGCTCCCTCCTGGCTGCACCCCGGCCCGGAGCGCCCCGAGCTGTGCGGGCGGCAGGAGCAGGGCTGCCTGCAGGGTGCACTGCCGGCACAGCCTTGTGCTGCAGCCGGCTCACACGGGCTTGTTCAAAGCATAGCAATAAAGACGCCAAAGTACGGTGACTGCGGGCACGGCGGTGCTGCTGCGTTGTAGAAAATTAATCTTCACCTCTGTTAAGTGCCTGCCCTGTTGGCTAAGTCGCTGGAGGACAAAGCGAAGCCGCTGCCACAGGCTGCAGAAATTAAAGAGCTGGCCGGGTTAGGCACCGAGGTTTTAATGCGCGCGTTCCCGCGGGCCGCAGGACGGGTCCCGCTGTTGATCTTGCAGTTTGTGCCATTGAAACGTGAAGTTGATGGAAGGCGAAAGGAGAGGTTGTGCCGCCGCTCAAAAAGGCGTCCTCTGGAGCCCTGAGCCCGCCGAGCTGTTTCACATGAGGCAGGGTATGAGTCATGCTCATGAAAAGGGCAAAGAAGATTTTTTTTTAAAGAAATATATCGCAGTTAAATTAGTTTAGACAGCATGACATCAGAGAGTAATTAAATAGGTTTGTTGGAATTCCGTTTCCAATTCCTGAGTTCAGGTTTGTAAAAGATTTCTGAGCACCTGCAGGTCTCTGTGTGTGAAATATTTTCACTGGAAAGGATTCAAAACGTTAAAAAAACCTTTTAACACAGAGGCAGCATTACGCCATTCTTCCTTCTTGGAAAAAAAACCCCTCCGATTTAAACAGGACTCCTTCAAGTTTTCAGTCAGTTTTACAGAAGAAAACGAGGTGGTAAACTTTCTCTTTTCAAGAACAAGTCCTTTACAGCCGCTAACTGAAGTCAGGGGAGAGCGCGTCTGAGTTCGTGAGCATTTCCACTATGGGACTGGATACGAGCACTGAACAACGAGATTTGAAATGTTTTAATCTCAATCGAAAACCATTTTTGCTGACTTTGGTTTTTAATTTCTTTCATGTTTTCTTCTGCCAAACTGGAGGAACCTTTCCTGATTTTTTCTTTAGCGGCATTCAGAGGAAGACCAGAGGATGAAAATCCTGCATTTTCTCACTTTACTGCTTTGGCATTTGACTTGGCTGTCTCTGGATCTAGTTCCTGGAGCACTGAGTAATTCTGAAGCAGGCCAGAGTAATCCAGCGTCTAAGACAGATCTGTTAAAAGCAGAAGGAAAAGAGAGGGCTCCCTCAGCACGGGCAGGCACGCCACGGGCTGCGAACCATGGATTTAGCACCGGGACCTCAAAGGCAAGGGCTAAAAGCAATGCTGCTCAGGCTGGAGCTCTGCTGGCCAAGAACGATGAATCGCAGAGGGTTCTTTCAAGAACAGCAGCCACGGAGGCAAAGGTAGGACATCTCCCGAGCAGACCTTCTGGAGTAAGGACGGTGACTCCAAAGGTCCCAAATCTTAGCAGCAAGGCGGCTTTGAAAAAAACTGGCACGAGTGGTACTGATACCAGTTCTTTCAAAACGAAAAAGACTAAAGAGCCTGTCACCCAAAGGGAAGCTAAGGAAACTTTCAGACAGCCCCCTATAACGCCACATGAATACATGCTCTCTCTGTACAGGACTCTCTCAGATGCAGAAAGAAAAGGTGTTAATGGAAGTGTAAAACTGGAGGCTGGACTTGCCAATACAATAACCAGCTTTATAGACAAAGGACAAGGTAAGAGGGGAGCTCGCGCATGTGTGGACAGAGGGATGCCTGAGTGCAAGGCTTACTAGAAAATAACTGCGTGTTGTTAAAGTCAAAAGGCTCTTCTTAGCGAAAATGAAACTGTACAACTTTGCTGTAGATTTTGTCCTTATCTCGGTGAATTTTTCTAGGGGCAGAATTTGATGGTTGCGTGGCAGCCAAGCAAAACATCAGGAGAATATTTTAGATGCATATTTCTGAAAATCCATCAGTCCTTGCGTGTTTAAGGGTTTAAAAACTTTAACGTTTTTATCCTATGCTCTTTAATAAGTAGCTTCTGGAAACTACTGTTCATTTTTTTTGCTAAGTGTGCCTGAAAATATGTTCTATGCTGAGAAAGCAGCTGTTCTGTGGAAAAACACATGTTTCAGAACTGGAGGTCACCCCAGTTTGTTCAAGGATGAGTTGGGAGGAACTACAACGTAGACCCAGGAGTCATAGAGTAGCATTAGTGTACCTGTATGAGCTCAAATCTCGTGCTTTCGGACACCACCAGCCTTCTAACCGCAGAAGCTCATAGCCAAGCATGGGCTAATAAGAGTAAATAACTTCTGGGACTCCCTAATTTGCGGTTCAATGTTATGGTTCCAAATTTTTTGGAAATTTGGCCTAGTGTCTGCTTTCACACAACACATAACCAGGCTCCCAAAGAAAGATGTTCACCTTGCCGTTCTGGTGGGAGACTTATCTCCATGTTGCTTCCGGTGACCTTAATGGGAGCTTGGTCATGGACTTACGGAAGCAACGTCGGCCACAGATAACTACATAACAGTGATTGAAGGCTCAGCCACGACCAGATTTGTTTGCTGCTTAGTTAAGAATAGTTTGGCTTTTGGGACAGGAAGGCATGCAGCTGACCAGTGCTGCGTTCAGATCCTTGGCTCGCCACTGGAAGGCGTTGTTACTGAAAAACAGATAAAAAGTTGGCTTGGCCGTATTCCTCATTAGTGCTGCTCATGGGTTTAACCAGGCAAAGATAGCGTCAGGTTAAAGGGAGGCACGTTGTTTTGCCCAATTTGGAAAAGTTGTGAATCCTGTGGAGCCGAGTTAATGAGGCAATTATCCTTGTGTCCGGCAGTTCCTGGGGGATGTTGGTTTTAAAGAACTAATTGAGTATCGTATTGTCTAAAGGTAATGTTGGAGCCAGCATGAGTCCTGGGCACCATTGAAGCCCCATTTCACTAATTTAAGTGGGATGGAAGTGGTGAATAGGCCCTGTGAGTCCTCAGACCTTATAAATGACTGTTTTCCAATTTGCTAATGGCTACTTTGAAGCTAGAAAATGCCCACTGGTGAAAGAATTGACATTTCTACAGTGCAAGCTCAAGGGCTCATTTCCCTGATGAGTCAATAAATTCTTCTAGATTCCTGCTCAGAACCCATCCCTTAGACAAAAATTGTTCTTTCTGCTTAGTGGGCTAACTAAGGTCAATTCCAGTCTTATGGGGGGGAGCTTCAGGAACATCGTAGAGAAATGAGAAACTAGCATTGCTCTGTGCTTGATCTAAAAACGTGTGTGCTTTTTTTAGATGAGCGAGCGCCAACTATAAGAAAACAAAAATACATTTTTGACATCAGTGCATTAGAAAAAGATGGTCTGCTGGGAGCAGAGCTTCGAATATTGAGGAAAAAGCCTTCTGATGCTTGGAAATCTCATTCTTCTGGAAAAACTTCCCAGGTGAAATTGTTTAGTTGCTCTACCAACAGACAAGCAGCAACACTCCTGGACTCTCGCACTGTCAGTATCACAGATACACCAAAATGGGAAGTGTTTGACATCTGGAAGCTTTTTAGGAACTTCAAAAACTTGGTTAACTTGTGTTTTGAACTGGAAACTTTTGACAGGGGGAGAGCGGTTGATCTCAGGACTGTGGGATTTAACAGAACGGGAAGACAGGTCAATGAAAAGGCTCTCTTCTTGGTATTTGGGAGGACCAAAAAAAGGGACTTATTTTTCAATGAAATCAAGGCTAGATCCGGCCAAGATGACAAAACCGTGTACGAGTACTTATTCAATCAGAGGCGGAAGAGAAGAGCTCCTCTAGCAACACGGCAAGGGAAGAGGCCCAGTAAGAACCTGAAGGCAAGGTGTAGCAGAAAAGCCCTCCATGTGAATTTTAAGGATATGGGCTGGGATGACTGGATAATAGCACCTCTAGAATACGAAGCGTATCACTGCGAAGGTCTGTGTGAGTTCCCCCTTCGATCCCACCTAGAGCCCACCAATCACGCAGTTATCCAAACTTTAATGAACTCCATGGACCCCGAATCGACGCCTCCAACTTGCTGCGTTCCAACGAGGCTGAGTCCTATCAGCATTCTTTTCATTGACTCCGCAAACAACGTGGTCTACAAGCAGTACGAGGACATGGTGGTGGAGTCGTGTGGCTGCAGGTAGCAGAACAGTCGCTCATGTGGATGTGTTACGAAAGACAACGTGACGCACTGAACATAACCTCTCCCGAAACAAGGCTAACTTAATTTCTTACCTCTAGGGCACGTTTACAAGGATGTAGCACCAAACCCAGCGATTCTGTATGTCTCTCCCCCATCTCTCCACTGCGGGCATATTTCAGTGGTATTTGGATGCTGTCATGTAGCCCAGTATAAAGCCGTGTGTTGGCAACACGAGACTGGCTCTAACCAAAGTCTGTGACAGGGAAGATTTGACCTCCAAGCCTCTAAGTGACCTGCTTTTACTCTAGAGGCAGTGTGTAAAGATGGTACTGGTGAGCTGTGACCTGTTTGATCCTTTGAACAACATTCTTGAGACTGAATGTGAGTCCATGTGCATTGTCCATTAAGAACTGTGAGGAAGCAGTCCTGACGTCTAGAAGAGAAGGCTGTGCTCTGGCATGCTCCCATCTTGGTGTGAATAGTTGCACTGTGATATGATTTCTTTCTGATTAGCTCTCGAAACTATGCATATATAAAAAGAGTAATTAAATGTAATATGTTGATTTAGTTTTAAGCTGTACATGGAGATGGGTGATGCAGGAGGTATTACTTTCCATGTACGTTTTCCTGCAAGCTACATGTCTTTCTTAAGTATCCACCTTTCCATTATTGTGTAGCAAGATATATTACTCTGTATAAGGTCCAAGTTGTTCTCAAATGCTCCTAGTAAAAGTGTTCAGTTATGGCATAAGATGTAATAAATTATTGACACAGTGCTACATTGTGCCTAGCTGTCCAACTCTGCATAATTATAATGCTGTTAAGAATTTGTTTTAATGTTTTTGTACAATAAATACAAGTGAAAGGGACTTTTCAGAGCGGCAGAATGCTGGAGGTATGCATAACATGTTCACGTATTTCACTTGCCTCTAACTGCTGACTGGAAACACTGGAAGAAAGATCTGAAAGCACGCCGTGTTTTAATCGGGTGTGGAACGCCACTATCGCTTGGTGCACCTGGGGCCAGAATGAATTATGCAGCTGATTGCAAAAGAACTGCTATCTTCTTATTGCACGCTCCAACAGCTGCATGTTTGCATATCTCCTGTATCTATCCCAGGCATGGATCATAAATTTATTCTGGGATTTCTTTTTGTATGATTCCACCTACATAACCATGCTGGCATTTGAATGTAGATGGACCAGGCAGGATGTGGGAACCATTGGAAATGACTGACATAGCTTATCAACAGTTCAGTTACAAATGCTAAGGTCTTTGTTTTGCTGCAGTGTAAACCAGCAAGCCACACGAGTTCCTGGGCCTGCACTCTGCTTGCTCAGCATCACTGCCAGGGATGTTGTCAGGAGGTGAATATGGCCCCGAGGTCCTCCTGCAGTGCCCCCAGACCGAGCCTGTTCTGACTCACACTGCTGGGAAGTGGTCCTAAGCACCTCCTCGATGGCCACAGAGCAGCGGTGGCCAGATCTCTGTCCTTCTTTGTTCTCTGAGAGCTCTGAACTGCCGGGCCCTTGCAACAGCTCACAACGCCTGGTGGCTGCAGCCCAGCCGCAGGCACGTGGGCTCCCTGGGCGGGCAGACCTGCCGTGTGCCACAGCCTACAGTGGGGCGATACCGAGAAACACCGCAGAAAGCTTTCATACGTGTGATGTCTTTGCAATAGCTCAGCACAGTGACTTCTGCCTGCAGAACTGGGCATAACTCGGCCCAACCCATGCAGTAACACAAAATGAAGTGGGTCAGAACACTTGTCAGGAGCAGGGTGACTGAATAGCCCGTTTATAACACACACTTAGCACTTGAAGCTCCCCGTCACACACCTGAGACATTCCGGTGCCTCCTGCAGCTCAGGGCTGTGCCCAGGAATCTTGTCTGCCTCTGGGCTCCAGGTGGGCTCTCCACAAGTCCTGCTCCCCCCAGCTGAGGCCACTGCCAGGACCACAGCAGCTGACCACAGCTCTGTGCCAACTGCCTGGGGGCTTTCCACAGAGCTTTCAAACCAAGGAGTTTTGAATCCTAAGCTTCACTACAAGCTTCTATCTGGACAGATTTTGCCTTTGTTACAGTAGGAGAGAAAGCATTCTCCTGCCAGTCCAGAATCAAGAGAGTGTGTTCTGAACTCCTTTCTGCCCATTCTGCTCCAGCATTTTTTTTCTTCCTCCTGGCTGCCTTCTAGGTGGCTGGCATGCAGCACTTCATGCTCCTTTCCCCCATGCTGACCCGAGCTGTGCTCTGCAGATGTTGGGTGACCATGAGGAAGGGTGTTCTCCTTCCGCAGTGTGCTGCTCCCATGCATGTGCCTGTTTGTATGTTCCTAGTGGAGTCTCTGCTCTCATGTGTGCCAGTAACAGCACCAGTGCATCACTCCCCTGAGTGGAAGGTTCAGAGAAGTGGTAATTATATATGGAGTTTAAATCAGCATGTAAATGGAAAAGAATGCCAGGATTCTGTGATTATCTCAAACCAAACAGAGAAAAATTAAAAGAAACGCTGATGTATAAAGGTCTAAAAAAGTGCTGGTTGAAAAAGCTCCAGAATTCTGGTAGGTAGTTGATACAAAGTTTAAACAAACTTAAAGCTAGAGACACTTCAGTGCTGCAGTTAGCTCCTTACCGCACCAAAATCACCAGATCCTGGGTTTGGCCTCAACAGGGCTGCTGACTTTCACTGTGGTATGAATGCATCCCAGCTCTTCCGTGCTTTAATGCTGCACTGCCCGAGCCATTGAGGTCATCTGGTGCAAAAACCTGTCTCTGTAACTAACTATAAGATATGGAATGGTTACGATCACATAAATCTGCAGCGATGAAAGCCTGCTTGTCTCAAAGCTGTTTCTGTAATTCTTATATCACCCGCATCTTCAACAGGCACAAGAAGAGGCTGCCATGGTGAGCTTTTTGTTGGTAGCCTTAATTCCATATATGCGTTCAATTTCTACATTTCAGATCTTGTTAGCTGGAGTGGAAACTCGTATTGAAGCTCCCAAGGAGTGGGATTGGTGGCCATTGCAAATGTTCCTGATTGTAGAACGCCCAGAAGCAGAGCCCAGATGGACACATTTGGGCCTCATTCCTCTATGAAAGCAAAGGTTCGGGGACAGGGCACCGTGTGGGACTTCACACACAGCAAAGAAATTGGGAAGAAACCTGAGCACCTTGGGACTGCAGAAGTTTGGCACCGCTTTCTTTAGCGCCGTCATTACACAACGTGCAAAGATAGACACCCTAAGTTGTTGTCACAGCTTTCCTCCCGTGGGTGAGGCAGTGTTAGCAACTGGATGGCTGAAACGTGTGGAAACCTGAGCTGTGGAGCAATGCAGGTTAAAAGTTCAGCTTTCCACCTTTATGATGGCAGGTCTCACTCTCTCACTGAGAATGCCTCATTTGTATTTACTTTTTAGGGTCATTATCTGTCCCACGAGAGTCTTTGTGAAGGTCCAAATTTTCAAATAAACAGTACACTATAAGACAGGTATGTGTGGATAATTTTTGTTGTATTTGGCTAAAATGTGGGTACTAAGCTGAATAGGTAAACATAAAAGTATGCCATTTAAAACAATGCATTCCCATTAGTGTTTGAATATGTGCCTAAACTCCATGTACACTTTTACATGGTTATGTCATTTCCTGTGTAAAATGTGCTTGTTTGTGCAGCAGCCATATGAAAGAAGCAGTAACCCGCTATGTGGGCTATTTGAAGCTTTCTGTAAGAAACATAAAAACCCCTTGACCCTTGTATAATAAAAGGTGTTAAAAGATACTGCTTTTATAACATCTTAGCCAAGACTAATAAGAATGTACAAAGAAAACAATTTTTTTTTTCCTCCATAGTCCTGGTCAATCACGTGGGTTTTTTTATGAATTTGCTGTTGCTGTTGGGTAGTAAAACAATATTTAAAAATAAAATCGCGTGAGCTTTCATTGCTTCTCAACAAACTTAATGAAGAAGGAAATCTTAACATTCTTTGAAGAACAATAAACGCAGTGCCGTAAATACGCGTTGCTGAGTGCTCAGAACAGCCCATTTGTTGCCATCCCAGGTTTGCTGATATTTTTGCAGAATTTGTTCTGGTTTTCTGCAATGATTACATTAGCTGAAGTAGCACAACCAGATTCTGTTTTCCTTGGTGCCCTCCCTCCCCAAGCTGCACAGAGGAAGGGCCCTGTTCACAGTGAGCGCTCAGCTGGCTCTGCTAGAGGATGGGAGATGAGCTTTGTGATGGGATTCCCTGGGAACCTCAGAGCAGTGCCTTGTGCTGGGCTTTGCCATTCAGGAATCAGGGCTGAATCACAGAATCACAGAATGGCCAGGGTTGGAAGGGACCTCAAGGATCAGGAATCTCCAGCCCCCTGCCACACACAGGGCCACCAACCTCCCCATTTCATACCAGCCCAGGCTGCCCAGGGCCCCATCCAACCTGGCCTTGAACACCTCCAGGGATGGATGGGGCATCGACAGCCTCTCTGGGCAGCTGTTCCAGCACCTCACCACTCCCTCTGTAAAGAACTTCCCCCTGACATCCAACCTAAACCTTCCCTCCCTCAACTTAAAACCATTTCCCCTTGTCCTGCTGTTATCCTCCCTTTCAAAGAGTTGATTTCCTCCTCTTTGCAGGCTCCCTTTAGGTACTGAAAGGCTGCAATGAGGTCACTCCGCAGTCTTCTTTTCTCCAGGCTGAACAAGCCCAGCTCCCTCAGCTTGTCTTTCTAGGGAGCTGCTCATCTCTGTGGCTCCTCTGGACCCTCTCCAACAGCCCTCTGACTTTCTCGTACTGGGGCTCCAGACCTGGACACAGCACTGCAGATGGGGCCTCACAAGAGCAGAGCAGAGGGGGATGATCACCTCCCTGTCCCTGCTGGCCTCCCCTCTTCTGATGGACCCCAGGATACCATTTGCTTTCCAAGCTGCAAGCACACACTGCTGGCTCATGTTACGTTTTTCATCCATCAGGACCCCCAGGTCCTTCTCCGCAGGGCTGTCCTCAAGGACCGCTCCCTTCAGTCTGCATGGATGCCTGGGATTCCTCCAGCCCAAGTGCAAAACTCTGCACTTTGCTGCGTTGAACCTCATCAGGTTCACCTGTTCCCACCTTTCCATCCAGTCAAGGTCCCTCTAAATGGCATCCCTTCCTTCCACTGTGCCAACTGCACCACTCAGCTTGGTGTCATCAGCAAGCTTGCTGAGGCTGCACTCGATTCCCTCCTCGATGTCATTGATGAAGATGTTAATGGGCACATAAAGATGTTAAAAAGCACAATACAGATGTTAAAGAGCACAGCCTCTGCCCATTGTGCCACCAAGGCAGCGCCGTTAAAATGAGCGCAATACTTCTGCACATTCAGGAACTGTCTGCTTGCTTTTGACAAGATGCCATTTATCAATGATAATAGCTTTTTATTGGGGAAAAAAAAGAAACAGCTGAAATTTGTTTTTTGCTTGTGCACATGGCTTTAAGACATTAATCTTTCTCCAGAAGTGCTGAAAGAGAAACACAGCTTGGGTTCTGCACAGGCAAAGAGAAAGGGCTGTGGGTCTTCTCTGCAAAGATGCAGTAACAACACTCACAAACTTCAGGCAGCAAAGCTCATCTTGTTGGTGATCAGATGCCAGGAGCCCAGAGAAATGGGAGAGGGGTGGCACGGGGAGAAGCACACACAGGAGGTGCTCTAAGGAAGCACCCCAGGGAACCTGGAGTGGGAGGAAGGCAGCAGATAGCCCACACGCCAAGCACTTTTCTTCTGTGGGCTTGGTATGAGCAATTCTCCTTTCCTCTGTACACTGGCCAGTGGCTCTCAGTGGCCTGGACGCTGCTGCAGGCTCGGAGCAGGCTGTTGAAATCCAGCAGAACCAACCAGCTCTGCCAGCAGCACCGCACAGCCAGCGCAGCACTTGCTTCAGCTCAAGGACTGACTGCAGCTGTGTGCGCTGCTGAGGAGCATCCAGAGCACCACAGCTGAGAAACCTGAGTCTGTGAGAGGAAGCACTTGCATTTATGAGGCATTCAGATGGATGGTGTGTTTCACTGCTGGGCTGCTGGGCTGCAGGCAGGCAGGCGGTCTGTCCCGGCACAGCCTAACATCAGAAAGATGAACCATGTGGCTCTGGGTGGTTACTTGAAGAGCCCTTACCTTGTTGTTTTTTTTTGGTGTTTTCCACTACACCCTTAGCTCTAGCTGATTTTGAGCACTAAAGTGGCTTCACAGTCAGCACAGATGGGAGAGTCCGGTGCAAGACCTGAAACATCCAAGTGCTGAGCTGGGGGCTGCCGGGAGGAGCCAGGCTCAGAGCTTCCTCTCACCAAGATCAGGTTCCTGTGGGCCAGGGCTGGATCCTTCCCTGCAGTGTTCAGAGCCATTGGGAGACACAAGGAGAGGAGTGGGGACTGCATACCCCTCACCCTGCAAGAGGGAATGGAGCAGCTGCCTGGGCACGGCTGAGACAGAAGCCTTTCAGGCATACCTCACAGGGAGCACTGAGCTGCCCCGGTCTGTGACTCCAGGAATGCAGACAAAGGACTTGCACTGTACATTGCAACACTCAGCCGAGCCCTTTAACTGCTGGGCCCTGAGATAAGCAGCTGTGTTACAAAAACATGTATATTGTAGGTATGCTGTGAGGACAGCTGCTGGATGCATCCACCAGGCAAGAAATACTGAGTGTGGAGAGGGAGAGGGGAGAAAGAAATGGCTGGAGTGACTGGCGGCAGCACTGCCAGCATTTGGGCTCTGGGCATACATCCAAACCACCACTCCTTCACGTGGAGGTGTTTGCAAGAAGCTGTCACTGCTGTCAGTACTTTCACAGACCCCTGAGCCACATCCTGGTGCCCAAGCTTGGTCAAAGCATCCAGTGACCATGGTCCCTGGCCTCCACTTCACAGCATCCTCAATGGAACTTCACCCTTCAGGTGGGGTGGGGATGGAAAACCAAGTGTTACGGAAATGGGACAAGTGCATTCTTTTTTTTTTCAATGGAATATCACGTGGTTATTACCCGATCAATAAGTTCCAGAAGATATAAGAGGCTGCTGGGAGTTTTTCTGAGGTATGCAAACTTTAAAAACAGATCGATTCTTCGGAGCGCTAAGAAAAATGACCTGCTATCCATCTCAAAATATAAATGCAGCAGAGCTATCTTTCTCTCCAAACATTGCAGTATTTTCGTCAGAGAAAAAGCCATATGAAATAATTCATTTCTTGCAATAGTAATGAAATATTCCCCGTGCCAGTAAGATAAGAAAGTGATGAGGAGCATGTGCTGGCGCTGTCCAAGTTTTAGAACATTTAACCTCCACCATTAAGCCTACTGATTTTTAATAAATCTTGGAATTCTGGGGAAATTCCAGAGGTTTGGGAGGCTCTGGAGAAAAGGAATTCAATTCAGTACTATAAAGGGTTGCTGTGTTGACCCGGCAATTATAAGCAAATTATGGGACTGTTGATACTGACTGAATTTTATGATGTGAACAAAGGATGGTAGTTTAATTCATAGGTGATCATTTAGGATGGACATTAAGATCATTTAGCCAGACGAGCTGCACACCTCAGGTATAAAATTTTACCTGGGGACTCCGCATCTCTGAAAATGCCATCTCAGTTTTCACAGCCATCAAGGCAGCAAACGCCATTGTAGCAAGGGCTGGGAGAGAAACAGAACAAATGGGAAAACAGTGTGCAGGCACTCCAGGGACTGACACGGCCCTTCAACACTGCGATATGGCAGAGCTGGAAGAAGGCAATAAGGAGGATTGGAAGTATGAAACAGCTTCTGTGAGAGGAGTAAATTAGATAGAGCAGAGCTCCCCTGAGTGAGGTGGCTGGGGCAAGAAGGAAAGGTGATGAGGGCTAAGAATGTGGATGGGGAGCAAGCTTGCTCCCAGACGAGAACCACAGTGCCCTAAATGATACCAGTTCTGGGCAGGGTTGAAACAGAGATACTGATTCCTACAGCGTAGCCCAGAGGTACAGCGCCCGACCACTCGCTGCCTGGATGCTAAATGTCTCCATATGTTAAAGAAAAACTGACTGCACAAGTTCATGGAAGAGAGCTCCATGAAAGCTGGTGGGCACAAGGCCCCCCTGACTTCCTGAGCCACTGCAGCTGGAAGCTGAGGAGCTGTGATAGGAAAACCACTCCTCATTCCTCCTGTCCTTATTGTCTTTAGGGACCCATCGCCCACTGGAGGCAGGCTGGATGCCCCCCATGGTCTCACCCAACAAAAACTATTCTCACGTTCTCTGTGGAGACCAAGGCTTCCAAGGAAACTGTACAGCAGGACCTCCTGGCTGGAGCCATTGGGCAGGACTTGTGGAGCCTTGGCCACTGCCTTGTTAGAGAAGCATGGCTTTCTGATGTGGGATCTCTTTTCCCACCAATTTGTTTTTAAAAGGAAGTCTATTTTTAAAGTTCCTTGGAATTAAATGATACTACATAATAGCTGGGTATTACATGTTTGGAAAGAGAGATCCAGGATTGATTTAAAGACCAGAAGTTTTAAAAAGCTCACCACAGTCAGCTCTGAGCTAATTCTGTGAATATTAGCACTTCATTTTTTTAATAAGCAGCTTATTTCTACCTACTGTCCAGTTTCCACTTTGACTCAGTGAATTGCCTTCTTTGTCTGCTATGCTGAAAAACTTATTCCCAATGGCATTGTTCTACCTAGAGGGATGGTGATGAATTTTTCTCTTTTCTTTTCTATGGAGAACATAAATCAACTTGGTCACGCCCTTGCTGTGCTGCGTACCTTCCTTACCAGATTCTTGGTTTTTTACTATTTGTTCTTTCTTTAGACGTTTTTTCCATTTCTCCAAATATTATCTGCAGCACTGAGCGCCAGGTCTCATTTGGCTTTGGGTTAACAGTAACAGTCTCATCAGTGCCACAGACACAATACTATTTCTGTACCTTTCCTGGATGGTGACCTTCACTATAGTCCCTCCCAGCTATGGTTCCATTGCTGATGAACAACTTTGCAGCTCACAAGTTCTTGCTTTGCAGTTGAAAATCCTAGTTTACAGACGAGTTAAAGAGCAGCTGAGTACCACAAAAAGGTTTCTGTCTGACAAGATTTATTTTATTCCTGTTAAAAGTAAAAGTCGCCTTGTTTTTTAGGACGAGGCGCTGAGGCAAGGCACCGGCTCACGAGCTGTGTCAGCAGCAGCCCCAGGAGCAGACCAGTGCCTGGCAGCATTTCTCGACACCTTCCCGGGCTGCCAGGGAGAGAGCTCCTCAGCAAGGGATTATAGGCAGCAGTCTGCACTTCCCAAATGCTGACCAAGCCCTGGGCAGAAGACTGACGGATCCTCTCCTGCAAACACGCATTTGCTAAATCCCTTTTTCTCAGGACACTCTCCAGACATGTAGAGATGTGAAGATCAAGACGCGCTCCTGTTGGCATGGATCTGAAGGTGACATGAAAGCTGCTCTGGCACAGAGATGTGATCGGTACGGGTGTTGTTATCCGCTCAGCAGGGCTCACAGGCACCCTGCTCTCCCTGGGGAATGCTGGCTGACACAAGGAGACCTCAGTGCTGGGCATCAGGCTGTGTTTGGTGCTGCAGCTGCAATATGGTCACTGCTCACTGCCCGGCCCAGCGGAGGCGGGCGGCACTGACATTCTTATTGCAATATGGGCAATAAACGGATGCTATGTGAGCCATCCCATTGCTTAGTCCCTCCAGGATGCTTCGGAGCAGCAGGAGTCCCAGCCACCACAGGGGAAAGCTGCTTGCTGCCCTGCTCCCAACCTGGCCCGCTCCTGTAGCTCTCACTGGGAGCTGCGTGAAGGGGGGAAGAGGGACTTACTGCTGGATGGTGGGGGTGCTTCTCAGTGAAAATTGTTCAGTCTTTGCTAGGGGGGACTGACAGCACGCTCCTGATAGATTACCCCGGATAGCCAAGCCTTTCCCCATATTATATGGTTTTGATCACCAGCATAAATGTACTTGGTATAAAACAGAAGGTCAGGAAGGTTTAAGACATGGTATATGAGAAAACATTTTCCAGGTTTCAGCTTCCTCCAAGGTAATATGCAAGTGTAATTAAAACAGAACCTGGAAATATAGAGTACAGTACCCTATTGAAAGTGTGTTGTATGAGCTGAACTCCCTTCATTGATAGTTTTCCAAAACACACAGCTGCAATAATCTTTATCCAGGAGAAGGGAATAAATTAAGTCTGAACACCTCTGCATATAGTGCAGTACAGTGTACGGCGCTGCACCCCATATAACCTCCTAGCGGTAATGGAAAGCCGAAGGAGGCGCATGTGGAAAACCTCTCTGACCAGCAAACATTTTCTTCTTCAGAAAGCGTACAGATGGGAAGAAAAGCTCATGAAGCAGAGGCGGCTTAAGTACTGGGATGTCTTGTTCCTGAAGCTGTCTGCTCAAGTCGTTGAGGCTCTGCAATGGCAGGGTGCCAAAGCACACTCCAAGCTTGACAGGTGGGGAGGGAAACGTTCTGGGCTTGCCCCAGCAAACAGCGACTGCTGACAGCAAGCTAAAGTGAACAAATAGGAGTTTATCATATTTAACAGTAGCAGCAGCCACCAGGATATATAAGCTTGGAAAAAGTTATCAGGTCTGACTTTGACTTCCCCTGGACGGCTCAGTCATGGAGTTCAGACTTTGCTCACAAGGTTTCACCAAGCGCAGGCAGGGCAGCAGCGAGGAGCCTGCTGTGTGTCACATCTGCGTGTCCTCTCGCAGGGCTGGTGCAGAACAGAGGGAGTTTCCTCCTGCAGAACAGAGCAGGGACCACTTTGCACCCCTGGCCAAGGAATTCCAGGTCAGGGAATGGATTTCTCTCCTTGTCAAACCTTGCAGGATCCATCGGGTGTTGGCAGGACTGTAATTCCACTGAAAATTCGCTTTTTGCATTTTAAAAATAATGTTTAGCCTGGGAAGCAGCGGTGGCCAATGTGTTTATAGTGACACTCTAAACTGAGTATTCAGTCTTATGGAGAGGACTAAGCATCTTTATGTTGTTAATAATAGAATTAACTTCCATTAAAATTCCTTTTTCAGCAGGTGATGTTGCCTCAAAGGTGGCCTTGGTCTCAAAATGTCCAGATATATGCAAGGGAGAAAGATTCTGTGAAAGCAGAATTTGACAGATCCATTATAAATCACCAGTTCAATCCCAGAAATGCTGCTTTCCTTCAGCACAGAGCCCGAGCTGAAAACCAGCCGAACCTGGGCTTCCCCATGCCGACTCAGACGGCCCCTCGCTGCGTTTCTGGGACTGGGAGTTCTGGGAAGAGCAGCGCAGAGACATCCAAGTGAGTCTGGAAGAAGTCAGTCCACATACAGCAATGCTCCAAGGGCCCGTTATCGCTGATTTGTGCTCCAGCTCCTAAAAGGGCACATTAGACAGGATGCAGTGCCAGACCTGCGCTGGCTCCGTTGGTACATACAAGGCCCTTTCAGAACCTGGAGCACTGGGAAAGTGTGCTGCAAAGACAGTCAAATAGCTGAGGGGCCAGCTGGCAGTCTCGTAGTGTTGGCACTGAACCAGAGTTAATAAGACCTGCTGGACCTGAGCTGAGTTTTTGCAATTGGGTTTCTCTTGATCATGATCTCCAGGGTGCCCTGCGATATCCATACAGACTGTATTCCCTCTTGTTATCTGAAGGACCCCGGCCCCACTTGTTCCAGATAGCATGGAGAGATCCCGTTTCTCCATATGTTCATTAGATTTCCTTCAACTTTTCCTCTGTGGAAGCAGCAACACAAGGTTAAGAAGGAAAATCAATATAAATTCTGCAGTTAGATAGGAACTCTAGTCTGATTAGAGAAGAGGCTGAAGTGGAGAGATCTCTACTTTTGCCCTAGGCTGAGCTGTGTTCGTCTTTCGGAACCAAGGAGCTTTCCCCTGGAAATGTTGGGACAGTGATTGCCTTAGGTTGGCTTTGATTCTTCATGAGACCGAGAGGAGAAAAGCTCAAGAAGTTGTCAAGGAACTATCAGACTATTATGAAAAGTTTGATTTACCTGTGCAATTACTTTTTAAAAGACTGAAATACATGCCTGCATAAAAATGACAAGCGAAACAGGAAAAAAGCACGTTCTGTGAAAACATCTGAAATAAAATCAGATGCTAACAGGAAATTAGGAGGACAGAAACGTTAAAATATTTTCAAATGCCTTTGTTTAAGAGCTATATGTCATTTCTTGTCTTTGTAATAATGACAAATGTGCTAGCTTAGGATAGGTAAATGCACACGTAGTCTCAAAGCCTCAATAGCCCAAAGAGCTCTGTGCAGTATGTGGAAAGGCTGTGGGGTCTTCTGAAAGTGGACAGAAATCCAAAGAAATAAATAGAGAAAGATTTACCTGTCAGAAGGTCTGACTGCAGAGTGGTCAGCGTAGAAAATCATCACTACTGGAGAGGAGGAAGTGTAACAAGTAAAAAATAGCAAAGGTGTTCACTGAGGTGCTTGGTTCTTAAGTCTAAAAAGTAGAGAATTCAGGAAAGATTTGGCCTGGGAAATTCCAGTTTAGCAGATCAGGCAATGCCTTCCATGCTCAATTCCCAAGTGCAGCCCCTTCATGCTTTGGGCACTGCATTGCTCACTGAAAGACACGGGCATTCTGCAAAGCAGAGGCCACGTAGGACCTGGATTGCTGTGTCACCAAATTACATCTGGTATTTTTTACAAACCTGCTTGTCTTTCTTAAAGGCACTATAAGGACCCATTTGAAAAATAAAATGAGAATAATAATTTTAAAAGTCACTTCATTCTTTGAGAAAATCACAGAATGGCCAGGGTTGGAAGGGACCTCAAGGATCACGAAGCTCCAACCCCCTGCCACACGCAGGGCCACCAACCTCCCCATTTCATAGCAGCCCAGGCTGCCCAGGGCCCCATTCAACCTGGCCTTGAACACCTCCAGGGATGGATGGGGCATCCACAGCCTCTCTGGGCAGCTGTTCCAGCACCTCACCACTCTCATAGTAAAGAACTTAAAGTAAACAGTAAAGAAGTAAAAATCAGTAAAGAACTTAAAATTTGTGTGTATCCACCAGCAGGGTGAAGAAAAGCCAACCTGCAAAGCTGCATTAAGAAGTCTGATCTCCAGAACAGCCAACCAAGCGCTTCTCCGCATCTCTACAGATCTTCTGACAGCAAATAGCCTGAGGCCCATTTACTAATGCCAAGCTCTGCTCTCACCTAAAATCTTTAGAACTGGACATCAAAGGGAGGAGACCAGGGCTGACACTGAGCGTCTTTATGGTAGGTATGAAAAAATGTTCACAGTGGAAGACTGGAATGAGTTTCATATGGAAACGGGGAATCCCTCTATTGAAATTTTTAGGTGCACGTAAAAGAAACACGCATCAGAGAGATCTAAGAATATTTAGTACTGCCTTGGAAGTGGAGGATGGTTTAGGTGATCTTTTTAGCTACATACCTATAGGATTTGCAAATGTTTGTAATTAATTATGCCAACCAAGGAATAACATAACTACCTGGAATCAAAGTCATAGCCTCGCACACCCAAGCAAGAGCAAACATTTTAGAACTAGTAAATCATCTAAGCATCATAGCTGGTTTGAAACACTTCATCTAAAAATGACAGTTCCTTCAAACTGAAGTTTGGGACTAGATAAATACTCAGTTTAGACAAGGTGGCATTCTGAGTTCAGCACTGAATTATTGGGTAAAATAGAGTCCCTGTGAGCAGAGTCCAGCAGCTGCCCTACGTTAGAGGACAGCCAGCTCCACCCAGCTCCAAGAAGAACCCACAGTGGAACAGTGCTTGGAGAGCTGCAGCCTGCGGGAAGCCCACCCTGCTGAGTTTGGGAAGGATGGCATCCATGGGAGGGACGCAGCAGCAGCATGGGAAGGGAGTGAGGATGAGGGAGTGGCAGGGACTGACCACAGCTTTCATCTTCCATTCCCCTCTGCTGCTCTGGGGCAGGAGGCAGGAGAGGGGGATAGGATCAATGTATATCAAGTTTGCTTTTAGTTCTCACTACTCATGCCTGTTACAAATAGGCAATAAATTACATTAATCTCCCTCAAGCTGAGTCTGTTTTGTCCATTTAAATTCAGCTGCCCGTCGGTGTGAAGCCACCACATTATGCTAGAGAGACATTGCCCTCCTCCAGTCTTTCTTGTGGCATTTTATATGATTAATTAGCAGTTCACTGAGTCAGCAAGTCAGTTTCTGTTCTGACAAATATTCAAAAAAATATAACAGATGTCTGAGACTCCCAATTGATGATAGTCAAATATTTCTCCCTCGCAACTCTTCTTTTCTTACATATGATGCAAATGGACTACATGCCATTAAACAGGGCTGTGGTCCTGACAACTAAGTCAGTAGAAGGTGACCTGAGAGTGGATCTGTACAGCAGCAAGATTAATCATAGAATCATAGGATCGTAGAATCATGGAATCACCAAGGTTGGAAAAGACCTCCAAGATCATCCAGTCCAACCACCCACCTACCATCAATACTTCCCCACTAACCCATGTCTCTCAGAACAACATCTAAACATTTCTTGAAATTCATACAGCGGCTTACAGGGGCTAAGCTAAATTGAAATGGTCAAGAAAGAATGTCAGGAACAACTTGGATCTGTGAGTTGTTTCAAAGCGCTTAGTCTCAGTATAGCACCTTAGCACTGAAGAAGTTTCAGTATGCTTGTAACTAAGCTCCCTCCTGCTTCTGGGCTGTGAAATCACGGGGCCTTGTTGGTATATTGGATCCTTATTCCATCTTCACTGCCTTGATTGCAGGTGGATGCAGACTTTTTCCTCCCTGAGTTTTCCAAGTCTGAATAAGCTTCAATCTTGCCCTTTGTGTGTTGATGCTTGCTGGACTGAGGCTTTAATGAATAGGCTAGAATTATATCCTCCTTCCTCTTCTGCACAATAGCCAACTTGTCAAAATGAAGCCTTGGGCTAACTCAACAACACTGAGGTAGATGTCATGTGCCCTAGAAAATTTTATGCTTCTGCAGAACAAAAGTTGATCCCAAACTGAACACAAAGCAGCCCACAACACAGTGTTTTCTCTGCACAGCTTCAGGAAATGTTTTAATTGTTCTCTACATCTGGGCTATAATGATCCCATGAGGGTCTGAGATGGCTTCCTGCCTGGATTCTGCTGTAAAATACCAGTGCAAGACCTCATCAAGAGTGGTTCAAGCATCCCAGCCTCTCAAAATGGCCTCTTGGGGAAAGGGAGTTTTCCCCTTTATTACTTGAAGGAAAGGAATCACTATCACTACCTTAGCAGAAGGACTGACAGCAGCAGCAGTTGGGATGGAGGTTTCACGTGGTTTGACAACACAGCTAAGCTGACAGAATAGCAGGCTGCTGCCAGAACAGCCAGTCTGCTCTCCCCACCCTGTCCCCAGCCATGCATTCCTGGCATTTCTCCGATCCTAAGAAGGGCTGGTTCAGGTAGATACGTTCAGAGAAAATGAATCCTATTAAAAACAACAAAAAAGACAATTTTCAATGGTCTTGCTTCTTCAACCAGCTCATTGGCTCTGCATTCTTTTCATGAGAGCCAGTTGCTAGTACAGCCAGAAGAACCTTCCAGCTATTTTAAACTCTTTAGCTGCATTAAACACTGGCACCATTGAACCATACTTGCAGGAACAAAGAGAGGCCTCTTCCAGCTCTACCCTGACACATGTGGATAATCACTGCACCCATCTGAATGCATACAACATGTTGGACTGCACAGCACATCCCCAAGCATTAGAGTAAAGGAGCAACCATTCCTGCTGTCACCAGGCTTCTGTCACCACCAGCGACAAAGAGCAGACATGAGGGCAGATGTGGAGAGTCAACTCCTTTTTTCTTGCTTTCTGCAGCCTGCTTCTCTGCCTTTAGCATACAGCAATCCCATGCCCCTTATTGGTCACACTTTGAAAATAACCAATATCAGCTGTTTGGAAGATTCTGCAATTTTTCACTCTCCTTTTTAGGAGAGTTCCTTTTTTTTCTCCCCTAAACTCAATCTTCTTTCCAATTCACTATAACCCAGTTGCCAACACACTTGTTGCCATTGTTAATGTCCTTGGATGAACAAACACCAGCACCTAAATGAAAACTTCACTGCTCTGCTGGTGGGACTTCTTGGTGCTGTTTGAAAATGCTCACCCAGAAGCAGCAGCATGCTGAAGACTCACTATGACAGGTAAGACTCATGCAGTCGTGGAACCACCCACCAAACAGAGATGAATGGTAGGAACTTGAGGATAACAAAAATTACATGAAACATAAAAAGGAGCAGATTGCCAGTGTTCTGAGTGAGAAATCCTCCTAGAGTTGACACTGAAATTCAGATCCACCACCAAATGTTCTGTGTTCACCCTTCACCAGACCCTTTGGATTCAGTCTGATATGCTGTTTGGCGTGTGAGATAGAAAAGTTTGGCTAGATTGCCATGAAATTGGAGAATGAAATAACAGGAAAAAAAAGATAGAGGAATCTTAGGTGAGGGCACTAATTTTCTGCTACTGTAACATGTCAAAATTCTCCTGTGCATTATTAGCTGACACTGGAAGAAACGTAGGCTGGTGTCAGGAACTGGCATACTCAAGTGTATTTCTGACACACAGCTCCTAGCTGAAAGTATCTGCTGTGGTGGACAGATTACTGCACAGCACCAATACTCCTCTGCTGCTGACGTGAAGTCTTTTCACTATACAATTATACGGCAAAGGGATTCTTGAGTTTCATCACTTTCAGGGACTCTAACTCACTCGTCGCAAAAAGGAAGCTTCAGAAATGGGTATGCATTCCACTCCATTGCCTTCTCAGAAAAGAAAAATGGCTGCTATGAATGGTATTCAACATTGCTATGAGTCAAACACGCAGAGGACAGCTAGGCAAACAGAAAGCAGCAGAACTTAGCTCTGACCTTCCTCCCTAGAACTGGCAACAGGCACAAGAGCCAAATGAAATAAGAGTGCATCCCTGAGAGACATCTACAATCTGCCGTGTTGCTCAATATCCAGCACCGCATCAGAACAACTTGTTCAATAAACACGTTGTCAGATAGTTAGACCTATTTTGAGAGCGAGTTGCAGTGAGCCAGAATATGTCAGAGAGCACTGGTTGTGCGTATGGGGATCAGGGACGCCTGCAGAAAGGAAGCCCAAGCAGGTGTCTCCATTGGCCCTATGAGAGCTGACATTTAGGAACATATGAAAGAATTCTAAAGACTACTGTGGAGTTTCAGGGCCATTAAAACAGCTTCTACTGCCCTCTGGAGAAGCTGCCGTCCCTATAAATGCGTGGGGAAAGAGAGAAGGAGAATATTATGGCTCCCCAAGCCCTTAAAGCCAGCAAGCAGCACGCTGAGAAGCGCAGCCTCCATCCTCCCCAGCTGCTGTCACACATCTGCAGCAGCCTCCACGCACCAGCACCGCGCACATTTGTGAGGTGACGTGGATGCGATCCAGAGCAAGCCGTGTAGCCTGGCAGAAGCAGCAGCCCGGCTCTGCAGCCCCACGGCAGCCGGTGGCAGCGGGAGGAGCAGAACGGCACCTCCAGCGCTGCAGGCTGCCATCTCTACAGAGACGAGCAGAGAAAACCGCTGCTGCCCTACCCATGCAGACAAGATAAAGCGCAACCGCCATCACACCCACGAGCAGGGCTTTGCAGCAGAGAAGCCTCGCGAGCGGGTTGGCAGGGCATCACCACATTTATCCCTAAGAACCAGCCCCAAATCCACCCCGCTCCCACCCTGCCCAACCACGCGGACGCATCCCCGCCCCTCTCCGCGCGGCACTGCGCCTGCGTGGCCCGCGGAGCGGAAGGGGCGGGGCCGCTCTACCGGAAGTGGCGTGAGGAGGCATGGCGGCGCTGGCGCGGGCCGCGGTGAGTGGCATTGGCGGGTGGTGCCGCCGAGGGGACGTGCGGTGCTTCACGGCCCCGCCTGCCCGGCTCCGTCCCTCTGGTCCCGGCGGTTCGCCCGCCGCTCTGTGAGCGGCCAGTTCTCGTCCTGAGCTTACCGGCGTGCCTCGTTGTGATCCGTGCGCACGGCGCTCTGCACCGCGCTGCTGGGGCGCTCCCACTTTTGATGCACGGGGCCGGCTCCGATCCTTCCTTCAGAGCGTGATCCAACAGGAGCCGGGGCAGACCTGCGCGTTCCGGCTGGGGCTTTGCCCTTGAGGCCTTCTTTCTGTGCCCCTGGGGCGGTGCTGGGCGGTGGGGATGTGCGTTCCTGCGGGCTCTCCGTTGGAGGTGTTGGGGTGGGAGGAGACGTTATCAGGTTGCAGATTTTGCGTCGAGTGGCAGAGATTGGGTTCCCTTGAGGATGGATTCCCTCTGACTCCCCTCCCTTGTTTTTTCTCATGCATTTGTGTGCTTTTCGTCTGTCAGCTTTTAAAGCCCCTGCAGCACGTTGCCAGATGTCAGCACAGAGTTTACAAAAGGGAGCTTGGAGGCTGCAGCTGATTTGTGCCACAGCACAAACACAGGGGTGGCTGATGCTGTCAGATGGAGACAGGCTGGTGGCAGAAATGCAAGGCCTGTAGTCACAGAGCAGTGCCCGCTTCTGAAAGTAGTCCACCTCGTTTCTGGAATTGATGTCTCGGGTGTGGTATCACAGTGGTGAACCTTTCAGCCCTTCAGCTGAAAACAGCTGAGAGCAAATCTGCCTGAGAGCGACTGGAATGCAGTGAGCTGAGCTCCTCTTTCCTGCTTCAGTGGCTGTGCTCTGTCCTCGCCTGTGGCACTGTGCTATTGCATACCTCTGCATGCCCCAACATTTTTCTTGGCCCCTGTGCTCTAATGCCAAAGCAGCAGAGCTGGGTCAGTATGAAGTTAGTTTCCTGCTGTTTTAATGAGCTGAAGAGGCAATTGCTAGAAAAAAGCGAGAGGGAAGCCAGGCGGGAGCGGAGTAGTGAGTCACTGAGGGTTCAGCCTTCCCTGGATCTGTACCCCATGGAGCCAGTTTCAATGTAAAGCTGCATGCAAAAGGTGCAGGTTTGTCTCCTGTGCTTCCTATCCCTATGCAGTGCTCCTCTCTCACCTGCTTCTGGTATTCAGATTGTAGAGGAAGCTGCTTGAGCTTTTTATCCCAGCTGGAAGAAATTCTCTTTGGACAAGATGTCTGCCATTTTGGGGACTGAAGCATCTTGCTTTGTAATTAGAGAAGTTCAGGAGCTGTTGTAAGTGGCGAGAGTACACAGATACAGATAGGAGGCAGGGGATTTCTAGCAGAAAGCAACATAATTCTGCTCACGTTATGTGATATCATATGATTGCTGATACTTGGTGTTCCATGCTGTCATCTTTTGCAGTAGGATTTAATAGTTGCCCAATCAAATGAAGGCAAATCTTCAGCCTTTAAACATCTCTATACTGAAAACAAGAAGGGACAGTTTTGTTTTTTTCTAATCTTCAGGCTTTCTCAGGCATTTGTTGTATGATACAATCCTGGGTATTTTCTGAACATTTCAGTCAATAGTTCTGTTGTGGTGAAACCATCCTTTATCTAAGAAGAGATACTGAAGGGTAGTTTGTCTGCTAACTATGGCTTTCCTAAAAGTTGCCAGGAAAGGTTTAGAACGCCATAGGTATTTTCTTTCACCTGGATCTTGATAGGACAGCTGGCTGCAGGCTACCATGGAGTAACTCCTTTTGATTTAGACTAGGCATAGACCAGCCATATTGTAAAGAAGGAGCAGCATTTGTGGTTTAAATGGGAGTTGATGTTCTACAGATAGTGATAATGGCTTAGGGAAGATACCTTAACACCCTGTTTTCCCTTATTTCCTTATGTTTTTAATGGTAAATATCCCAATTTGTCTGTCCTGTCCTCTGGACAGATCTGCTGTAGTTACACTTTCACTGGCACCATATGGTGGTTTGGCCGTATCTCCCCTCATCCCAGTGCCTCTATTTGTGCACATTGGTAAAATTTCCATGGAGTTTTCTTTTCTGAAAGCTAAATAGTCGTAGTTCTTGCAGCCTATCCTCACATGTTGGGTGCTTCAAACCCGTAATCATCTTTGTCTCTGTTTAAAAAATAAAGCTATTTTTATAAGAAAAAAAAAGTCTTTTCTCTCTAATAATATATCCACTGTTTCAATATTGATGTAGATCATGTATGAAGGAGACAAGTATTATACTAGCTTGAGTGCTTGAGTATAGCAAGCAAATGAAAGACGCAAAGATAACCCTCTTGCCTCTAATTCCTATTGAAGGAATTTCTTATTGTTGAAATTGACTGGGATGATTCGTGTTTCGGAGTACTAAAGCACAGTGCCTGAGTATGATGAAGATGCATAGAATCTGAGTGTTCGAGTGCTTTTTAGAGCTCCTTCAGTCAATGGAATACGTGTCTGAATTTATTCTGCAGGTGTAAATGTCGTGCTGTGTTTCATGATTTGGACAGCCCACTGCTTCCTCTGACTGATCTGCTTCTGCCAGCATTCTCAGGTGGCATGACTTTATTGGAGGGCAAGGGATTTTTTTTATAGTCAGAATTTATGCTTCTGTCAAATGCAAGTTTGGAATTTAATCTGAGGCTTTTGTTTAAATAACTAAAACCTGTGAAAACAGGAGGGCAGTTAAACTCTTCTTGAGTATTAGAACCTTCTTTTTCATTGCTCGTCTTCCAGAGCTGCCAGGCTGAAGTAACTCAATGGATAGCAGCTTGCAGTGGCTTATTACAGACAGCCATGGTCCAAGGCCAGTGTAGGAGGATGCTTCATGGTATTTTCCAGGTAAGGTATCACTCTACATTAACTATGTAAAAACTGGGATGTGTTTAATCTGTAATAGTTTCTATCAGGCTTCCAGAAATGCTGTCCTTGCTTCGCTGTTGGTATATTGCTGAAACATCAAGGCAGCTTAAAAGGTTTTTGCTTCTGCAAGAGTGAGCTCCCCTACCCTCCATAACACAGTTGTCATCATTCTACCAATGTAGTCTTGTAGTGGGAAAGAATATGAAGCTGTTTTGAGTAGATGACACACCAAAATTGAAATGTAGATGTTGTTTTTCCAAAGCAGATGTTATGAGTTTGTCACATTTGCAGTTAATTGCCAGCACTTTATTGTATTTAATATATATGCCACAATAGCCTTAGGCTTTCTAGTATTGATAGTATGTTTGCCTTGCACAGTGAAACATAGAGTAATATTGTTTCAGTATAAAAGCACTGCTTTGCCTGCTGCTCACAATTTTCAAGTGGCATTCGTAGTGTCAGGTTGTGTCTATCCACAGTAAGCTGACCGTAAGATTGCTTAATAGTTGGAGGTTAAGAACCCATATATGAGAATGCAATTCAAAATGCAAATGCAGAAAGATGCAGCCTATCTGAACAGGATCAAGGTATGTCTGAGTGCTTTCTTCTTGCAAATAAAACCAGAGGAGATTAAGCCTCCCCTTCTGTATGTTACATCTGGACAAGTATTGTTGGAAGTAGTGAAGGAAATGAGTAGTTTTCAAGTTGACTGTTAAAATTAAAGTTAACTCTAAGCCACCAATTTGGTTTTAGTAGGCATCTGGGAATGATGATGCTGAACAAGACAGCGTATTTACTTTGTCTGAATTTATTCTTAAGCAGTTGACCACTAATCTGGGAAAATACTGTAGATGTGTGTCCCACTTCTTATGTGGAGATGCTGCTTGCTTTTACATGTTCTTTATGGTATAGAAGCTTTGTAGCACAAATCATGTGCCATGTGGATGTTAAAGCGATCGCCGGTTACTGTGCAGCTTGTTTTACTCTGGCCTTGGCCACAAAGGCAACTGAATGGACCATAGAGCTACAGCTGAAAATAGCATGGTCTATTTTCATGCCAGGCCAGGAAGAAGAATTATTCTTTACTGAAAGATTAAAGAAATGTAAGCGTGAGGAAATGAAAGCAGATAACTTCTCGTTCTTGAGTTCTGCCAGGCCGTTCCATCCGTACATCTTCAGAACGTTTAAAAACATGTAGTGAGAAGCATTAGGCATGGGCAGCCATCTTGTTTGTAACTGTCAGTAATAGAGTTGTGCTTTTTGTTGCATAAGGTTTTTCAGAATTGTACCCCATCAGCTTGGAAACAAAGTAAGGATCATTGTTGTAAAGTGAAGTATTCACTTGTCAGCAGTCTCTTCAATTTTTCCTTTTTTTCTTTGTTTGGTCCTTTTTACTAGAGATGCAAGACCGGCCAGTTCCAGCTGCCTAAAGCCTGTGGTGGATTGATTGAAGCCAATGGAGCCAAAATGCATCCGAATAGATTGATTTGCAGTACAAATAAGGTTAGAAGAGTTTGATGTTTTTGTTATTGGAGGGCACTTTACGCTAACAATTAGGCAGATAGAGGTAACAAAATGCTTTGAAAGCACGTAGCTGATCAGTCTATGTCAAATGGTTTAGAGTAGCATTCTTAATGGGTCCAATAACTTGAGAAATGTTCTGTTGCTTTCCAGAAAATGAAGTGCTAGTGTAGGAAAGTCAAATCACAGCTGCATTGTTTGTGGTGAAGGTTCTTATAAAAAAGCCCAGTAAAGAAAGAAGGTAAGTTAAGAGAATAATTACTGGTGGCAGGGTGGCAGATGCTCCCTTCTCACCTTCAAAGAAGGAAATGCAGAAGTTGCCCATACATACTGGAAGTGAATCAGATGAGTCCTGATTCCTTACCTTGGAGATAACGTGTAACAAAAGTTTGGCCGTCTGCTAAACTGGAAGTTGTCACGTTGCATATTAATAAAGGCTAATTATTGTTATACTTGGTATTGTTATCTGTATTATTTTGTTAATTTGTGATGCCTGCATCTCTTACATTCATTTCTTTCAGCTTAGTCTAGGAGTCTTCTGGAGCATGAATCACCTCCAGAACTTAATCAAAGGGAATCAGCATCTATCAATTAGTGAATGTCCTGATCCTATTCTTGCTATTTCATTGTGAAGGGAATGGCAAAAAGGAACGTTCACAAAAGAAAAGGGAGGGCAGGAAAAGGGCAGTAAGGGATTTTTGGGTAAAACTTGCATAAAAATCTCATTTTGCTGCCTGTCTGATTATGTCTTTTGCTGGTGTAAGTGTTAGAAATGTTTGGAATTTGAATTGCTTATTTTGACATGGGTAGTTAAAATGAACAAGGGAAGGTGTGAAACGAAGAACTACTGGCTGCTCTTTGCACCTAGTCCTTTTTTCACCTAGTTTTCACCTTTTTCTTCTTTTTAGCCAGTTTCTCAGTTTTTTGAGCTGGTGAAGCAAACCAAATGTGTGGTTTGGTTTTTTTTTTTTTGTTTTTTTCAAAGACTGAAACAAAGTGGCTTGCACCACTTACACCAGGAATTGAGCTAAGAATAGAATCCAGGCCCTCAAAGCTGGGGCATGGCCTGATCACCGTGCCTGCCTGGGACACCTTTTACTTTTACAGAAATACCATTTGGAGGGCAGATCTGGGAGAGCAGAGGGTGGTAAGATGACAGATCTCACAAGGACCATGAAGATCTTCAGGTTGGGAGCGAGGGCCCTTGGTTTTGATGCATTTCTCATTTATCCTTTCCCAGTACAGAAGTAGAGAGAGGTGTAAGGGAGCTTCCTTGAGGTTAAAATAGCCTTGATGTAAGAATCTGTGCAGAGAGGAGGTGTCTTACAACAGGGTAGGTAAGGTAGATAAGTTTTTGGACTGCAGCCTTGTTATTTTGAATAGAAAAATACTTGTCTTTGAAATGTGAACTCAATGAGCTACTCCTAGTGGAAAAGTGGTTTAGATTTAAAGGCAAGCTCCAATTGGTTTTTTTTTTTTTATATATTTTTTGACAAAGTGAAGAGGAATTTTATTTTGAACACTCAGTTTTTGTGTGTTGAGCAGGAAAGATGGACTTGTGTGCCTTTCAGTGTTTTTGGTGAGCTTGTTTAAATTTAAAAGAGAAGATTTCAAAAATGTTTTCTGTTTGGCTTTATACACACTTAAATGACTGTTTAATTGCATTTAGCTACAGTTGTAGCATTGTCAGGATGAACTGTACGTGTCTGTCCATACACTGAACAAAGAATTCACTGCTTAAAGCCCCGCTGCATTTCCTGAGCTAGTTGAGTCAGACTTCTGAATGAAGTAAGAGTCGTGGCAGTTTGTAGCAGAGGGCTGTTCTCAGCTCTTTTATGCTTTTTGGTAGTGGGCTAACAACAGTTGAATCAAGAAAGTGTTGGCTTTTAACTTAATTTCCTCTGCATAATGAAAAGTCTGTAGCAAAGGAAGCTTCATAATGAATTTGTAGACAAGAGACACGTTGTAAAATTGGGGTGCCTGGGTTCACTAGGGATTTAGTATCACATTAATTGATGTGGAAGTTAATTTAGTGAGCTTGGTGTGACAGTGGTCATTGGGACTGAAGTTTCCCATTGAATGTATCCTGTTGTTGCCTGCCTGTCTTATGAAGAGATTCTGTGGCATAAGATGAGGGGTCATTTTTAGTATACAGAAGAATAATGCATGGGATAATCTTGAAAAGCCAAGTAGTAAAGGTGGGATTAAATCTTTATTTACCTATTCATGAACTCATTGGGTCCTATCGCATGTGGCAGAGGTTTGGAAAGCACCTTTAGGTGTGGCTGTTAGCAGTGGGTTGGTGAGCAGGTTTAACAGCCAGCATTCAAAGCAAAGGGGTCCTGGGCAGCAGGGCGCTGTCTTACTGATAGCTGATCAAATGGCACTGAGCACACTGCTTCATACTGACCTGGGCACGATGGAGGTCAAGACACGGGCTGTACATGACATCTGTGGGCTGTACGTGAGTACAGATCGTTCTATCTCACATGCCCTCTGTATGCCATGGAGATCGATTCTGTCTCAAACTGCATTTTGTTATCACCTTTGCAGTCAGTTTTTTTTTTTTTTTTTTTTAATGGAAGTATGTCAGCTTGAGCTGAATATATGTCAGTATTTCAGTGCTTATTTGTCACTTGTGTTGTTTCAAAAATTACTCGTGCTAAGGACGCTATAGAGAATGTACAAATGAGAAATCTGAAAAGCCTGCTGTATGTGGCTATTTTAGGGCTTTCCTGAATTAAGGACTGATAACTGGTGGGCATATACGTAGTACTAGTCTACAAAATTTGTAGAATAGACTGAGAAAGGGAATAGGTAATGGCAATCTGTAACTTCTTATAGGTAAGTTGGGAGCTTTCAATGAACTTGCAAGGTCTGAGGCACAAGGGAATTGATTTTACACAACAAAGCAGCGAAATTCATGTAGAAGCGTGCCATGGAGGTTAAATATTCAAAAACTGTTTGGGGTGCTGAAATTGTAGCTTCCAAAAACAAAGGAGTGCATGCATTTCTAGTACAGGGATGAATCTTTAAAGCTGGGCAAGTACACCCTCGGGAGCTGCAGTGTGTGTGACTGTATTTCCCTGCTCTTCTAAGTAGCTCTTCCAGGTATCTGCAACTGGTCCTTGCTGGAGCTGGGGCACTGGTCTGAGTGTTCTGGCCACGCATGGCAGTTCTTGTGTTCCTGAATTACTTCCCTACTGACGAAATTCTTGGTATTTTCATGTCTTAGGAGGAAGTGCATTGTGAAATTCCATCAATTCAAAGCAATTTAACTTTCCTGGTCAAGGAACTTCCTCAGATGAAAAAGGCTCACACCTGTATTCCTCAAGTATATGTAGGAGATTCACTTGCAGTAGGTTTTGGTTTGAATGGTGAAAATTAGTTTATTGCTGACATAATACTTATACCAAATCATTAGAATTAAATATACTTGATTCATTAGAAATTCTTTTCTGGAGTACAAATGGCAACTACGTATTGTTGTTCAGTGCTGCAGTGATGTTTCAGGCAGAATACCATGAACATTTCTTATCAGCCTAGTGCTGTTTGAGATGTATTGGTAAAACCTTGATCTTCGTGTTTGCAGGCACTGCAAGTCATTGAGGACTGAATATTTCCCTGATCTAGATTTTCTGCAAATAAAACTGAAAATATGTAACAGGAATAAGAATCTGGTGGAGCTTTTCAGTTAAAACAGTGGGTTCCTGTAGCTTCATTAATTTTAAGGGGAGTTGATTGGTTTATATCATATATAATTACTCTAGAATACAATATGTCTGTGAGAATGAGAGAAAATGTGAAAGGACCCAGAATTTATCTTATTTATGATTTATTTGCTCTCTTTCTGTGATTTATTTACTCGTTTTATCTACTCAAGTAAAGGGCAGTCGCTCAGAAAGAATATGGTAATCCAGAATAGGAGAGCACTGTATTAGAAAGCAGATTTCTGTACAATCAGAGCCTGAGCTTACAGTGGAGTACTTGAATTTATAAATAGAGGAATGTAAAGTAAGAAAAACAGGATGCTATTCTGCAGAGAAAACTTGTGTTCGTGTTGGTGAACAAAGAAAGTAACCAGAAAATCCAAAATTCTCTAAGCTTGTAGCCCGCCTCTGATCTGATGTGTCAGGTCTAATTGCTGAGACTGATGTGATAATCCTTCTGTTTTACAGCAGCTTTCTGCAAAAGATTCTGTGCAGACATCTGAGGAGAAAGTGGGTCCTTTCACAAGGATGATAGAAGCCATGGGTTTCACAGGTCCACTGAAGTACAGCAGATGGGTAAAGTGTTTATTTGTCATCTTCTTGATTGTCTGATACTGTTGGCTTTCTTAAGAAAAAAAAAAACAAACAGAAAAACCCATACCCAACTCTCTTTTGGTTGGAAGCAATGCTTACATGGAACAGTTCCAATTATTACCCATGAAAGTTACTGCTTTGTAATGTGGGAGTCTGGTAGTCCAGATCTGGAACCTGCCCTGGTTGCTGTGTTGCCATTTTGGATGTAAGCAGGGGTATTGGATTTGATCTGTAGAGTCTTAATTAAGCCTTCCTAAATTTGTTCCGATATCCTATTTTCCTCTTTGTTGGTGCACCAAGGGACATGATAGCAGCTTTATTATCTTAAAGTAAGTGCAATGTCCACATAGGCCAGCATCTTGTCTCTGAAAAAAGAACCAATAGCAGTTATCTAGAAAGAATTTAATTACAGGAAAACCATGTACTGGTACTTCTCTCACGTGCTCCTCTACCTTCCAGCAGTTGTCTATTTCAGGACAACGTAAGCAGTTTTCTGTAGTATCCATTGATTGGTTTTTGTTCTGTCAATTTGTGCAGTTGCACTTGAAACTCTCATAAGCTTATAGTGTGTACAGTGTCCTGTATCACAGAGCTCCATAGCTGAAATACATGCTGTGGGAAGAAGTACAGTTGTTTTTATTATTTTTTTTTTTAAGAGGTGATTTTTTCTTTCCTTGGGGTGAAGGTTCACATTCTCCCATTCAATTGTGACATTACAGTCTCAGATACACCCTATTAGCTGAGCCTTCCACTGGACTGAAGGGTGCCTGGTCTAACTTGTTTCTATTGCTGGATCTCTGTCATGTTTTTGTTTTTGTTGGCTTTCTTTGATTCTTTCAGTGCTCCGTATTTCTGTGGCAGGAGGATCTCCCACACAGACAGTAGTGAGATGTGTTACCACTGCTGATTGTGTTGCTTTTCAGTCACAGCTGAGCCAATGTCACCCAAATACCTTCTCGTTGGTGTTTTTTAAATAGTCCTTCCCTAAAGCTGTTGTTAACAGTGATTAAATGAGAACAGCTCTGTAAAACAGCTTCAGTTCCATCTGCAGAAAGGAAAAAGGCAAAGATGAAATTCTGAACTTAGCTTTGACCAGGACATGGTATAAAGCAATCACAGGAAAAGGTGCCATGATTCTATGACTGAGAAGGGCTGAGTCCATCTGCAAAGTCAAAAGAGCTGCTCTGAATACCTGCAAGGCAGAGTGGATGTTCTCTGATTCTAGTATGGTGGAGTTGCTTATTGCATCTCGCCCCTCAGAAAGAAAATACAAAGAAAAGATGACTGTATTTTAAGGGAGTGAGTTATTTTGTTTAAAAATCAGTTTCTTTTATCAGGGGCTGCTAAACCTCAGGAGAGGGTAGTTTCTCTCTCATGTGTTTGTATACATATTGTTGTAATAAAGATTCTCATTAGCTACAAGTGTTGATTCAGAGTTCTCCTTAATTGCTTCTCTTTACTGCTTGCTTTTGGCTAGGGAACTTGGGTTTGAAGAGAGTTATTTTGTGGTTAGGGCCCAGGAGACCTGAGTTCATTTTTGGCCTTGCCAGTGCTCTCTATGAGATCTTAGGGAAGTTTCTTAATATTTCTGTTTTTTTTCCACTTTCTTCTCCCTCCCTCCTTACCTCTTTTACCCACCAAAAAACTCCATGATTAAATTTCACCAGTTTCTCCTGTGTTACTTGCCTAATTTAAAGGCTGGATTGCAGAAACTGCTCTTTACAATATGTTTTTAATGTCTAGTAATGCCTGTTCTGGGGCTGTGGCTTTCACAAGGGAGATTTTTACTCCCAGGCCAGGCAGTGTTTCCTTTAAAATGGAAACCTTCACAACTCCAGTAAATGGTGTAAATTATTTTACTGCAAGAATTTTAGACATGCACTCAATTGTTGAGGAAGCTTCTAATCCTTCATTTTTGACAGAAACCTGTAAAAATATAATAGCCCCAGTGTTTCCACAGATGATCAGTTGTAACTTCCATGTCCTGGTTGGAGGATATACAAATATTACTTGGGTAATTTGAAGTGTCATTCAACAGGTATAGGGTGTTTATCTGTAGCATAGTGATTACTGACACAATCCTTAATAGATATCAATTAAAAACAAACAAATCAACCCAGGACTTCTTCCTGGCCTCCAGTTTTTTATTTCTTTTTTGCTTTCCTTGAGATTGATGGGAAGGAATGGATAGTGGTTCTTCTCTTTCACATCTTTCCTGTCATTTCTTGTTCTTTTTGAAGCTTAAGCACATGTATCTTGTTTGTACATTGTGCCCTGAGGTGTTTCTGAACAAAATTAAGCTCTGAAGCACCTGAAATAAACCTCGTATCATTCATCGTGTGGCCTTATTTCCTTGACTTTGAAGCTTTGCTGGTCAGTTTTCATTACTGCGGGGAGGAAGAAGATACTTGTAGTGCATGTCTGGTATATAACTTCTTAAAAATTAAATTATACACAACACTCTTGCATACATAAACAGTGAAAATTATTGGAGGAAACTAAGAGTTGTGAATGGGGATCTTTGGAGTCTGTAGAGAAAGCCATTTCAATTATTTTTGTGATGTAAACATTATATTAAATTTAGATTTAGAAGGGTATTCAAATTAAGTCATTTGGCCATGTGGGGTTTATTTGCCTCAAGGCAAGATGAGTTATACTTTGGTAATTCCTGAGCGATAACATGATGTTTAATGTGCTCTTGAAAAATCTTGAGGGATTGTGATTCTCAGAAGTCTTTTTGGAAGATGGCAGCATATGTGTTTAACAAAAGCAGTGGTGTTCACTAGCTCTTATCATGAATGCTTTGTGTATTGTCTTCTCTTTTTCTTCAGAAAATTAAGGTAGCAGCTCTGCGCATGTACACCTGCTGCGTGGAGAAAACCGACTACGAGGAATTTTTTAACAGTAAGTCATGAATTTGATGCTACTGGAGTTTGAAGTGTTACCCTGATGAGAAAAATGCTGGTGAAAATTGCATATAACTATAAATAAGAAAGCACTTAGTCTTGCCAAGGGTTGAACAGTGCATGGCCAACAAGAAGCTGTCTGTGCTACACCATTATACAGGACAGAGGTGCAGGGGAGAGCTCTGGAGCCTGAAACTGTTAGATTTTGTGTCCTGTAGTGATTAACAGGGGTGGGATAGGAAAAATCTCAGAATAACCTGGAATTGGAAGAATATTGCCTTTTTTTACTACTGAGAGTGAGGTAAGAGGAGAATTCAGATACCTATTCCTTTTTTTTTTTTAATGTGGTCCAATGTGTCCTATCTGTCCCTTGACTAGTTCTGAGAAGGTTCAGTGTAAGGCCTATGTTTGTCTGTTCACCTAGTGCAAAATGTACTGAGAGGGGTTTGTTATATGGTGTTGCTGCTGCAAAAATTTCCAGTGCTTTTCAGAAGGTTTTCCAAAACTCTGATGTGGTTTCAGAAGTGGTAGAAGTGAGAGAACTTTATAAGCAGTTGGAGTCATCGTTAGTGATCAGAAAACTGGAACCTCATTTTTGCTGTGCACGTACCTCTGCTCAGCTGCATGCCCTCTCAAACTTTCCCTTCTTCATCAAAGGTGAATAGAGTGAATAGATGTTTCCCTAGATAAAAGGGATTTCAAAATGTGTCTGGGAAGGAGATGCCACGTATTTTCTTTGCCACAGATTTTCAGGCTCAGTACTGAATAAAAATTACTTCAGTTGTATTCTTGGCATTGTCTTGCTGTGTTAAAGCAAAGATACTCAGAGCTCTCAGCTGTAAGTGTATCACAAAGAGCAGGTGATCTTTCCCTCACGTTTCCCCGTTTTCTCCAGAACATCACTGTTGCTCTGTTTTTCTTTTTGCTCTACAGTGTAAGTTGTAGCCAGTCCAGCTCTGATTTTACACTTAGGGAAATCTTATTGCATATTCTTGAAACCTTTGTTCCGTAAGGAAATCACTTGTTTTGCTCAGATTGACAGTGTGCGATGTGTCTGTTGCTGTTATAAGAATCCCGTGGTGTTGGAGTCATTGTAGCTCTAAAGAAACCGTTGCTCTGATACAAAAACAGGTGTAAGGAGTTTCTGTTGTGGTTCTCTACCTGCAGCTGTTTGGGAGATTGGCTTTAAAACCTAACAGGCAAGTGATGCAGTGTGTTTAAAGAATAGTTCCCCTGAGAGATAGTTTGGATGGGATGGACAGGGACCTTTTAACTGATGTAAAAGAGCTTAGGCTGTAATTCCATGGGTAGCTGAGTTGAAGCAGTGGCCGAAGGGAAAAGGCTCTGTGCTCCTCATGAGCTCTCTGCCTGTTCTCTGGACAGGAAATTACATATCTACTGAAGTGTGTAGGTCACTATAAGAAACTAGTTCAGTGTTTTGCTGGCTTACTGTTTTGTTGTGTTGGGGAACTAGTGGCACATAGAAGGGTCTGATGGCAAGCAGCTGGCATGAATTGAGTGGTGAGTAATATGTGTTTAAAAGATGGGAAACATGGAACCATGCAAGATACCCAACTTTTCAGATCCTCTTTTTTTTTTATTATTATTATTTTTTTTTAAATCAAACTAGATCAGTGAGAACGGGGTTTTCCTGAGTTGTTCCTTTTTCAAGTAAAGATGGGCAAACCTTAAGCTAGGACCACAGCTCGCTCCCAAATGAGCAGTCTGGGTGACTGGAGTAGCAGGAACCCAGGAAGCAGTTACCCTTAGCTCTCTCTCTCAGTGATGTAGCAGGCAAAGGTGTACCTGAGACCATGCTGGTGTGGGTGCTGCACACCTACACGATAAATTGCACTGTTCAGGACCCTTAAGAATAGTAATGCTGTGGCACGGGACCCAGCTCAGGTCTATCTTCACTGAAGCTGGCTGCACACAGACCTAGCAGAGTACTTTTTACTTTTTTCTTGGCTTTGCTGCCCCCAGCACTTCTGGCTGAAGTTGTATGGTGTTGAGATATCCAAGTGAACTGCACAGAGTCAGCTCTGGTCT
The DNA here is from genome assembly GCF_951394365.1 of Tetrao urogallus. Classification (NCBI taxonomy): domain Eukaryota; kingdom Metazoa; phylum Chordata; class Aves; order Galliformes; family Phasianidae; genus Tetrao; species Tetrao urogallus. The sequence continues at coordinate 1,312,309 of NC_136829.1, forward strand.
CTGGAGAGCTTATTAGCTTTTTCTCTGTAGTTTGTGAAAGCTGTTAACCTACTGAGCTGGCCTTGAAAACAGTACACCCATGCATGTGTAAAACCATTTGTGGGCTGATTAACCCTGTGTGATCCAAATTGGTTCTTCAGTGTTTCTGGACTTGCTTTTGTGATGTGGTTGCGCTGTGGCTTGAATCATAACTGCATGACCACGCAGATCTCATAGTGGTGTGCAGATTTCTGTAAGGTGGTTTTCCAACAGGTGAGATAGAACTGCCTGGATATTATGGTGCAGTGACAGATAGTACTTCACATCTTAAACTACTGCGCTTTCTCAGTGCCTTTCTGATGATACCCAGTGAACTTTCTGAGAGTTTCTCTAATGCAGAATGAGCCCTGTGAACTGCCTTTCTCTGTGTTATGCTTTCGAACAACAGTACCCAAAATACAGGAGTTGTGAATCCACCTAACATGTGAAGGAGGTGTTGCAATTGAGGCTGTCTGGTGTTCGATGGCAGTTAATTTTATTGTACCTGCCATTCTGCTGTCCCTTTGTCCATAAATGATCATCAAGCACAATTTTGGGAATTTTTGTTAAGGGCTGATGTTCCAATGTCTGCTATCCTGTACTGCTTATATGGAAAGTGGAGCTGTTTTGGGACTTCAGATATACTTTGTGTAAAAGGGAACAGAGAAGTAGTAGAGGGAATAGCTAGATTACCAGCAGAAAACTTTCTGTGCATGAAGCTTGTGAAGTTTGGGTAGTTCTAACAAATGAAGTAACCATTTGTGAGGATAATGCCTCATATCTTATAACTGAAAGACTAGAAGAGCTCTTAGGATCAGGTAGGTGATACTGAGAGCTGAGCTGGAATTTGTCGATGAGCCTGATCTATGGGGTTGCTGCAATTCATCTTGAACTGTTAATGCTATTAATTGCTCCACGGTCCTGCAGTTGTTGTAGCAAAGTGATGGCTCTATTTCCAACAGTTTCTAGTGGGACTAACAAAGCAGCACAGAAGGGCTGGAGTTTACTTACAGCACTCTGAATCCTTCTGTTCTCTGCAGCCTTTGGGGCATCCTGTAGATACCTGCTGCTCTCCCTGTCAGTCAGTACGAGTGGGATGCTGACACAAAAACACACCTGTTTTATGTTTTTTTTGCAGGATGTGGAGATGTTATCTTATTTCATCCTTCCTTAAATTGTGGTAGTTGCATTTTCCATCACGAGAAATTCTACATTAAAGTTTGTTTCTCTTACCTGATGAATTTTAAGTGCAGTATATGGCTGGAAAAAGATATATGTCCCCATAAGCCTGAGTGTTTATGTCTCTTAAATACACAGATGTGAACAGAGTGTGTTCTGCAGGCAAAACAGATTTATTCCCCAGCTGATAATATCACAGTATTTCACAGGTGTTTTTACAGTCTCACATTTTTTTTTTTCTATATCTAACTACATTCTGAAGGGAATAATTTTCTATTGAACTTTAGGATGGATATTTCTTCCCTTTTAGTTTTCTGATACCAGGTCTCCCGAAACTCCAAATTTTGGAAATGCCTCCTTTCTAAAAGGCTGGTAACTAAGGACAAAGTTGTTACTCTAAAGCAACATCCCTCCTTTGAATTAAGACATAGCCAGTCCTAATACAGAAATTAGAAAGTGAATGAAGAAACAGAAGTGCAACACTTGGGAAGTTAGAGGAAAAAATTCTTCCCTGAATTCTTCTACTGAATAGGTCTTTAAAAACTTTCAGAATTTCCAGCAGTGGAGGTGTGAGCTTTGCTTTGCAATGAGGAGCAGTTTCTGTGGTAGCAGACTGATGCATGCTAACTTCTATTTCAGAAACCTCCGTCTGTTGAACTAAGTGTTTCACTCTGAACCTTGTCTGTGGAACCCTCATTTAATTAACTGGTTTGATTAATGCAAGCACTGTGCACTCTTGCTCTGGTTGGAGATCCTTTGGCTTGCCTTTAGATCAAAGTATTCATTTCTAAGGACTTGAACTGTTTCTGCTTGCAATGAGACAGCCAAAAGGGGAGAAGGGTGGGGGAAACCTGTGGTTAACCTCCAAAACATACTGTTAGTTAGTGACTTTATATGCTCTTAGTGGTGGTGTAGGTGATGTATAGGCATTGATGCTGAAGCTTGGCACGTTCTGTCCCCTGATGGCATCGTCACTTTAAGGAGGAGGAATAGTGATGAGTTGCTTGTTTGCTGTGGTGGCTGCCTGACCGTGGTTGACATGTAAAAAGAAAGAGCCTGTAAAAATTTTGCTTCGTGATCCATGTGAGCCTTCTTGTTACTGCCTGAGAGCCAGGAACTATAGGAGTTAGGAAAGAATACATTGCAGTACCGAAAAAGGGATTGACTTCCCTGAGGCAGATCCAGTGGGAAGGTCTGCTTCTGAACACTCTGCATCCCGGGTTTGAGTAGTCCAGAAGATGAGGCCAAGTGCTGGGTAGGCCAGGGTGTCAGATGCTTTTCATTAGGTACTTCTTCAAGGGACAGCTGTGGAAATGGCTTCCCATGAGGAAGCTTTAAATCTGAGAGGAACTGAAGGACTTCCTGTGCACATAACCCCTAAGTCCATGCTTTCCTAGCATGAGGAAGAGCGATCTGGTTTCTGTGGCATAGAGCCTGAATCTCCAGCCTCCCAACATCAAGACATGGATGGTTTTATGGTGTAATGTCCATGTGCACGTAGACATTTCTGGGAAACCCAGCAGCTGTAGTAGTAGAACAGAATATGGAAAGAGAGATTATTTCCATGGCTGGTTTGTTCTTTTAATCCTGATGTGTGATGGCTTGAGGCAAGGTGCTCCGAGAGAGCCGTGGGTTGTGCAGACACCTAGCAAGTACAGCAGCTGAGTGAGAGCAAAGTGCCAGCTAGCACAGTGAGCAGCATCCTGCCTCTGGCAGCAGGAATCAGCACGTGCTAAAGGAGGAGTGCAAGAACTGGGCAAAGCATCCACAAATACTTCCTTGTTATTCTTTCCTGCTCAGGGACGTCCTGAGGTAGAAGCCATATCTTTTTCTTTGTGATTCTTCATTGTGTTTTTTTTTCCTCCTGTTGGTTTTACCTCAGTTCTAAATATATGAAGCCTTTTGGTATCTACAGTGTCCTGTGACTGCACATTCTAGATCTTAATGATGTCTGACAGTAAATATTTGCTCCCAATATGTACTGAGTAAAGCTAGAAATTTAATTACTAATATCTATTCAGATTTTGGTGTAGTGAATCTGTTAGGTAAAAAAACAGATTAAATTTAAATTAACATTTGTTTTTATTTTTTTTTTTTTCTCTCTCCCATCAAGGGTGCCAAATGCCTGATACATTGAATTCATGGTTTCTAGTAGCCCAGCTTCATGTCTGGTAAGTGAAGCTTGAATAGCAATATAAATAGTCTCAGGAAGTAAAATGATACATACCTTACTGTGCAAAAAAGTAGGCTCCATGATTATTGATAGAAGTGGTAATATTCAATTTACAAAATAATGAATTCTAATAGTTTTCTACTAAGGAGCAAAAAAACCCATGGAGAAACTGACATCTTAAATCTCTGTATTTCTAGGTAATGGAATAACCCGTGCCGTGAGCTTTCTAAAAGCCTTACTCAGCCTGTGTGGAAAAATCCCATTTAGGTGTTTTAGGAAAAGTTTAAATTTATGTAGAAGCGGTTTAAATTGTGAGAATTTGTGGTGGTTGAAGTTTGCTGCTTGTCAGAAGCATTTAACAAATTATAGCACTGGCATTTATTCTTGCGCCTCTGAAATGTACGCACAGGTTGGTGAATGCCAGCTTGGCTACATCTAAAAATATTTAACACCTTAAACATTAAGTTTTTTTCCTCCTTTTTCATTTGTGAAAAGAGTAGCCAAAAAAATCAGTTTTTCATCTAATATTACATACTTATAAAGGTCAGCAGGATGCACAGGGGAGTACAGTAATTCTTGTTAAGTGCCAGATCTTTCATGAAACTGAAGTCCATAGACTTACATTTTACTACCCAAAGACTCGAAAGGAAGTTTGTACTAAAATAGTTGCACTTAAGAACAGGCCTCTTATTTCCTTGCCTCCTTTTTTTTTTTTTCCCCCTTCCCTCCTTTTAATTTCCTGTCTCCTCAATATATTGAAAGATGGGGCAGCTCATTTCACTAAGGAATGAATTAATCAGCGGAACCATTGAATTGGCTAATGAAATCAGTGGACTCAATTAATGGGTCACCCTTGAGATTTGCAGTCTGTTTCTTACTGTTCCATGTGAAAAGGGCTTTAACAACTGAATTAATAAGCTAATCATTTGGTTTGATATTTGGAAAACTGCTGCAATAAATTTTCAAACCAAGCCATTTGTAAGTACTTGAGGAGAAACAAAGGCAGGTAACACAAAACTGCAAAAAACACACTTTTTTCACAACAATTTTGCATTGACAGGGAAATGTGCCATGTATTAGCATGGCATTTTGAGGTGCACAATATTCTTTCACAACTGACAGGCATGAAAATAAATAAGGGAGCTGTGATAGAGAAGGTAGTATTTGATAGACATGGAACATCTGAGATCACAGTTATGTCAGAGGAAGCCAGCAGTTGCTTCTCTTCGAGCCTGTGATGCTAAGGAGACCCTTGGGGGAAACTGAAACATTTTTATGCTTAACCTATAGTCAGTGTGTTAACAAGAAAGTCCTGCACAAGCAGAAAGGAACAAAATCACTGTTTTGTTGGACAGTGATGAAAATGTGAATCTGGAAGGCAGTATGAGGCTAATTTTTAATACGAGGTTCGTTTTTTCTGAAGTTTTTATACCTGGCTTCTCCTTGTTTCTGGCAGCTTGACCTACATGAATGCTGTCATTCTCACAAATCAGAGATCTGGTTTGATGCTCTAGAACACAGAGAAGCCTACTCACTACCGGGGCCTCTGGAACATGGCTGCATGTTTGTGACTATCTCAGTGGACAAGATTCTGCTGTGATATATAGCAGATATATCACTGCGTTCTCTCTGATTCTCTTTTTCAAATCAGTATCTCGGTAAAGAGGGAGCAGGACACGAGGGATTCTGCTAACACTGGCATATGTAAAAGCACCCTACTTCTGAAGGCTCGAACACCTATCTCTCCTCCTAGCCTTTTGTCTCAGGCTAGAAGTCTTTCTGATATGGCAGCCAACAACCGTACCATAGATTCTGTTTGCCGTCTGTTAAGATGTTCCTGTTCCCCCTCATAAGTCTAGATCACTTTCTGGATTACTCGTCCCTTCCTTCTTCACCTACAGACACTGACTTTCAACTGATGTAGAATATCTTCTGAAGCAGGAAAGGATAAGATTTTTTATATATACTTAGGTAAAAACCTTTCTCCTCTCTTGCTGCTGTCATTATCCATCGTGTTCCAATCAACTCTTTGTGCTGCTAGATCCCACCTCTTACAAACTTCAAGATGCTTGTCAGATCATACTCCTTGCATTACAAATTCTGATCGATTCACTGTTGGAATATCTGTCTCTTATTTTCTCTCCTTTTCTATGAACCAAATTTTCTATGTACCAGAAAGGAGGGAGAGAATCAGAAACTCATTTAGTTCAGTTTTCATTAACTTATTTAAAGATAATGTTCCTTCAGATATACTCCATTTCCTTCCAATGTTCTTCTAAAATTGTACTTTAGAAAATCAACCTACTAGTGTTCTTCCCTGAGTTTTATAGGTTATTTCAGTTATCTCCCACCCTTGATGTCAGGAGGACATCAGGCTCAGAAGCCCATACCTTCTAGGAAATCTCAGGCTTTTCATTCCTTCTGCCACGTTGTTCTTTTCTTGTGACAGTCTAATTGAAGTATGGGCTGTGTCCACACAGCTTCCGAATTGCAAAAGAGATGACTTTGACTGTAGTAAGAAATGTCTTATGTGGTACATCCTGCTTTACGTAGCACTTAGGGTCAGAATACAGCAGAGCTTCAGTTCCCTTTCTGAAACTCCAGCAAGGTTTGTTCACTGCTTTCTGTAAGAAAAGCTGTGCTTGTGAAAGTGTTGATCAGTTTGAGTGAGTGTAGAGGAGAAGAACCATCAAGTTTGTGCAAAACAGTTCCTGCAGGGATAGATTTATCAGATTTGAAGAGAAAGGTCTGAGGCTGCTGTATTATTTTGAGGTACGCTGTCTCAAAAGAGAGTAAACTGTCCATGGTTCATCCTAGAAGAGCAGAGTGGAAGGAGTTTAAAATTACACCAAAGAGGGTAATATCTTACCTGAGAGACATTTTAAGAACAAGTTTATCTGGGATGTCTTAAGGTTGATCCTGCCTCACCATGAGCAAATGGGCTGAACAGCCTAAGTGCAGGCATCAGGATGGAGGGAGACTACACAGCCAGGCTGAGGTCTGTTAGCTTGTACCTCCACAAAAACCTGAACTTAGCTGTAAATACTGTACCTAGTGAACTTGCTAGCAAAGGATATCATGTGAACTTGCTAAAGGAGATAACAAGAGTTCAGAATTCTGCTCTGTACCATTATTCTGAGCTTCCATTCATGATGGAGGTGCATATCTCCACATCTAGTTGAAGTCTATTCAGGAGATTTCTTCTCCTGTCTTGAAGTTGCTGGCACTTCATGGATGATGGGTTAAGCAGAACAAAACAACAGCCTTCTTATTTGGTTGGTGTTACACCTGTTGTTAAACCAGAGTCATTTATCTGGTCTGGTATGATGTAACCCTAGAAATAATTGCCTTGGAACACCCGAGGAAGGCAGAATGCCTGGTCCAGTGAAAGGGGATAGCAGGAAGCTCTGAGTGGGCTTTAACCTTGGAGGCTTAATGCTTCATCAGGCATGGGCTGCATAGCACTGAGCTACATCTCAACACTTGGATACAGTAGTGCTGATTTCTGCTTCTGGAGCTTAAACCAGTGCGTTTTACTGTACTGGCAGAAGCAGTCACAGCTGAGGCTCCTGTTGGAAACTGCTGCTTCTCACCTCAGGTGGAAAGAGGATGTATGTGCTCACGTTTCTTTTCAGACATCCTTACGTATTATTTTCTTCTAGTGTAATCTTTCTGCCTAATTAAATATGACATAAATTATCCACCCCAACCAATAGCAGACAATTTTCTAAAGATGGTTTGGAATAGATTTGCTTTCGTGGTTTGACAAAGATGAGTCAGTATTTCAGTAAACTGAAGAACAGATCTGGTAGTGAAATGACAAAATGTTTCACACTGTGTTGACCCAGTTAGAAAGTTTATAGTCTTTAAAGAGTGTGCGTCTTTTTAAACCTCAGACGGCAGGTGTAGTAACAAACTACCAAACTTTAAAATAAACTGCAGAATTCCATGATCTCACTCGTGGTGCTGCAGAACAGCTCTATGACAGCACTATGCATCCAAACACAGAGCTGCCTTTTAGGCTTCGAGGGTAGCAGGCTTTCCTCTGAACACTGCTCCATTCCTGCTCATCAGTGAGCGGTTGTTAACTGCTGGTCTTTGTGCTGCACTCTCTTCTTGGTTCACTGCTGCTGAAGGGAGACGGATGGGAGCTTGTATTTATGCATGTGGGGGTGATTGCCAAGTCTCTCTTGCTATTTTTTTTTTATTTTTTTTTTTTCCCCTGAGGTTGTGAATTGAGTGAGAGTAGTGTAAAAATACTTCTCTCAACCCAAAGTTAGGCTTCCAAGTCTTAGGCTGAGTGGTTTTGCTCTTTGACTTCATAAGAGTGAGCAAAAAAAAAACTTTGAATACAGCAACTCTAACAAATTAACTGTTTTGTACAGGTTAATTATGTAAAAGCATAAGAGGAACAAAGGTTTTGAAGCTGATGAAAGTAAGACAGGTTTTAAGCTCACAATGTGTCTGGCTCGTGTCAGGGCTGATAACTAGAGAGGTGTTCTGAATTCTGGATCATCATTCTAGCTGAAAGCTTTGCAATTTTTCTTTTAGCAGGATGCTGATAGGTTTACTTCTTGCTACCATCTTCACAGAATCTGGAGCACCTCTCCCATGGAGAAAGGTTGAGGGAACTGGGCTTGTTTAGCTTGGAGAAGAGAAAACTCCAGGGAGACCTCATGGTGGACTTCCAGTACTTGAAGGGAGCGTATAAACAGGAGGGGGAATGGTTGTTCACAAGGGTGGATAGTGACAGGACAAGGGGGAATGGATTTAAACTGAGACAGGGGAGGTTTAGGTTGGGTATTAGGAGGAAGTTTTTCAGCCAGAGGGTGGTGAGGCACTGGCACAGCTTGCCCAAGGAGGCTGTGGATGCCCCATCCCTGCAGGCATTCAAGGCCAGGCTGGATGTGGCTCTGGGCAGCCTGGGCTGCTGTTTGGCAACCCTGAGCATAGCAGGGGGTTGAGACTGGGTGAGCATTGTGGTCCTTTTCAGCCCAGGCCATCATGATTCCCTGATTCTTTGATCTAAATTGTAATTGTTTGCTGGGTTCTGTTAGAAATGGAATTGTCACTACCACCATATATATCTTGAGAGTCCTTACAGCTCTGTTTCCTGAGCCAGGAATTGCTGCTCTTCCCAATGTTCCCTTTGCTGACTGCTGTCCTTCCCCTCTCTCCCTATTATCCTCTCCCAAGGCTCTCACTCACTGACCCTCTTTGATCACTGATCTCCTTGCCATGCCTCAGTCCCTCTCCAATCTTTTGACCTCATTCTGCCAGGACTGTTATGCTGGAGCCTGACCTGCCTCTCACCTGATGGCTGCCATTTTCAAAAGCATTCATGTAGAAATCAGGTTCTGGCTCAAGGGCTTTTCTTCTTTTGATACTGTAGTGTGAGTGGAACGGACCTTGTATGGGACTTAAATGTATGGTTCTATTTAGAAAAGAGTATAGGAGCAATGCAGCTCTTTCAGCTTGTTTTACCTCTGTGACTCAACATTGGCAGTAAGTTTTGCTTCCTTTGCTGGTTTAAAAAAAACAAAAAAAAACAAACAAACAAAAAAAAAAACAAAAACAACACAAAGAAACACTTTCCTTTACTAACTGGCAAATCAGATAGAATCCATCATGAAGATTGGCATCTGCCCTTTTGCAGGTCAGCCCAACAGACAAGCTTCAGATGTTTATGATTTTCCCTGTTGAGCTGGCATTCACAGAGCAACGAATACTTCTAATGCCTGAAGGGAGGCCCAGATCTTATCTCCGCTGCAGAAATGAGCAGATACATAAATCATTTTTACCTCTTAACTCTTGCAGTGCTTTCACTATTAGTAACACGGCTGCTTCAAAGTGGCCTATAGCAGCTCTGCTCTCTTGCTTTTTCAAAAGGTGTGAGGAAAAAGCTTTTACATGAACAGCCCCCCAAGCATAGCATGTCTCTGTGCAAATCAGTGATTTATTTCAGATTCAGTGTTGGAGCATCCTGTCATCCCAGCTTTCTGCCTTGCAGTGCAGCAGCAGAGCTGACTAGCGAGGTAATGAACGTGTTCTGGTGGTGGGACTCATCTCCTAGGTCAGTGAGGGAGCAGCCTGCATTTCAGTTCATGCTGTTTACAGATGTAATTTAAAAAAAAAAAAAAAGTATGGTTGTGATGGCTTGTTTTTTGGACTGAACAGCACCAGTAGCTTGAGTGGCTTTAAGGTAAAACAGCCCAACCTGGTATTCTCATTAAGATCCTGCTCACAAACTTGTGATTTCTTCTAGCATGTAGGGGTTTTGCCAAGTGGTTGGATGTGTATCCTAAGACCCCTGTAGATGAAATAATTTAGGACGTTGCTAATGTGAGTTTGGGTGAAGTCTGTGACCTGCTTAAGCTTTCACTACTTGGCTAGTGCAGTCTTTTCCAGTATTTTAGTACACCAAGCTGAATTACAGCTGGCTTGTAGCCTAGGATTAGAAAAGACATTTGTTCTTGCTCCAAAGGATGATATGTTCTTAAGGCTCTGGAATTTAAGTTGCAGTACTGCTTAACTAGATTACAGTGCTGTCAGCCAAAATAGAATCCACTGTCACTCTTCTGTAGCTGGATTGGCCAAAATCCAGGAGATACAGCCCTCAAGTACAGGATGAACAAGTTTATGATAGTTGCTTTTTAAAAAATCTTATTTTTATTAACTGATGACAAAAGCCATTCTCACTGTAAGAAGAATCTTAAGTGAGCTGAAGCTGATTAAATTTATTGTTTAAACTTGAAGAAAAACTAAAAGCTATGAATGTGGTGTGTATGTTCCTGCAGGATGTGTCTGGTGCGAATGAAGCAGGAGGGTCGAGCAGGAAAATACATGTGTCGCTATATCGTCCACTGCATGTGGGAGGACGTTGAGCAGCGTGGCAAGGTGATGGGGGTAAGTTAACTCTGGTGCTGGTAATCTTGATGACTGTAATGACTGAGTTCTTGCAATGGGTTTGTAATTTTGCATATCTTGGAAGAATGCTTAACAATAAATCTTAAACGTAGCTACGCGTATATTTCTTCATGAGCTTCAGCTGGTACAAGTGGATATCATCTTGGCCACTCATTCCTGCAGCTGTTGTACGGAGCCACTGACTTTGTTTTGGCCTGGATGTGATGATGATTTGCATGGAAGTAATTAATTTTTCAGATATTTGCCATGTGATTACATAAACAAGGACACTGCTGTAACAGGATGGGCATTTGGGGATAGGAAATAAGCAGTTCGAGTAGGAAGATACGTCACTAGTGCCAGCCTTACAACTGCAATTTAAGTCATTCCTTAAGAGCTTTGAGTTTTGTCTGTATCCAGGATGGTGAGCAAAAGGAAGGTCAAGGGACAAAGCTATTATGTTAAGTTTCTGCATGTGACTATGTACTTTTCATTAGTTTAATTTTCATTCTGGATTCTTAATATATCTAGTCGTTTCAAAAGAAAAGTGTTAAGGAAAGCATAGCTCCAAGGATAGTTGATTTGGAAGTCTGAAAGAAGAAGAGACTCGGTCTTCTTGGCCTATACTATGAGCAGGGTTATGCTAGGTAGTTGTAACAGTTGTTTCTGACCCTGTAGTCTGTGGATACGTTTCTCCTTCATCGTGTTGGTGACAGTGTCCAGTATGACAGTGGTGGCAGTAGCCTGATGTAGTTGAGAATATCAGTGTTCAGGATACTTCTAGTGAGAGACCAGGGCTAGGAAAGGTCTTCTGTGATGCTGGAAAAAGAAGTATAGAATTGTTAAATTATTATATAGAGGTTTTTCTGACGAACAAGGAAATTAACGAGTGAGTTTATGATTTGGTGTGAGATCACACCAGTAATTCAAGAAGTTTTCTTTTTGTTGATATTCTGTTTTGCATGTGGTCGGTCTTAAAAAGCATTGATTCTGTTGCAACTTCAGTGATTCTATCAATCTTTTTATTTTAGTTTTTTCTTTTTTTCCCCAATCTGTTGGACATTAACTTTCCTTGTTACAGACTGGTTTTTAAGATGGGTCTAAATTTAGGCATCTTAAAATTTCTGGCTACATTAATGAGCAAGACAAAAAGAAATGGGAATCCTTCTGTCGTGGTCAGATGCCATGAGGCAGTGTGATCAAGCCTGGTTAAATTAGATGATTGCTGGTACAGGGCATTCTTCGTAGCACTTTCTTTTTCTGAAGCTCTTAAAGTATTCTTGCATTCTAGGAGACAGACAATGATATAAATACTCATATAACAGGTTTCAAACAGCTGCTTTTGTGCAATGCCTGTTGGGCACAAGCACTTCACAGAGCAGAGGAACTGAACCAGTTTCTGGAAGTCTTGAAGGCCAGATGGCAAACACCTCACATTATTAACTGGCTATTCTAATGTCTCTGTATTTACTTTAAGCATTGCAAATTATTAATTAGCATTCTAAACTCATCTTTAATTGTATTTCTCACTTATTTTGTTTTCAGTATTTCCTTGTCCTGTGCTTTTGGCCTTAATTTCCTTTCTAACCTAGTCCTGGCTAGGAGAGAGAAACAAAAACATTAAGCCCATGGTATGTGAAAAGTATGAGGAAAAAGATGGAATTAAATGGGAAACTTACATGCTTTTGTCCTTTTCCTGTGCCTTCCATGTCGTAGCAGTGGTTGCTTCATGTTTCTGAAGGAACTGAAGGCAATTCAGATCCTTGATATGGGTGTAAATTTAAGGTTGTTTTTTTATAAGAGCAAACAAAGAAAAAAAAACCTACATTGCTGCTCCCCAATCCTCCAAAAATCCCTTTGGGGTTTTTTGAACTCCATCTGGGCAGAGAGTGAATGCTACTTCTGGACAGAAAGCTGTTTTTCAGTTCCTTTTGACATTGATTTTTCCTAATACCAACTAACCTCAAATGCCATCATCTAGTTTTCCTTGCAGGGTTTGAAACAGCAGAAAGCAGCAACGAGAAGCAAAGCTGTTTGCTACTCTTAAAATCATGCTGAACTCAAAAATGAAGCATGGTGCAAGTTAGAATTGTATGAAGTTTAATGAAGAACTTGAAAGGGAAGAAGATAAAACTCGTAGTCTGTTCTTTGTGAAGAAAAGCATGCAACCATTTCTGCAAACTGAATTATTCCTTTGCTCTCAAAATTCCCCCCAGAATGTTTTAAATGAGAAGAAAAAAGTGTGTCCTTATGCTTTTCATCCAATCTGGAGCTTCGAATGTTAATAAATGCTTGTTATAATTGTATGGTTGCTGTATGATGCAACTGTGAAGAGTTCTTAAGTGGTTTGAATGCCATTCATTCCCTGCTTGACAAGCTAGGCGCCTTTTCAGTTTGTCTTTGAGTTTAAATTTCACAATCTTTAATAATGATAATGCAACATAATAGCAAACAGGCTCAGATTGTAATAATGTGATTCCTGTGATGTGTTTTACATTGGTTCTAAGATAGTTTTTGACTGTAGCCTAGTCTTAATGTAGCTTTTATGTAGCAATAGCTGATGCTTTAACAAAGTACATACACACTTAAAGTCTTGATCCCACAAACCAGCTTCATCTGTGCCTATGTTTGATATTGTTGAACTGCACAGAGGCCCTTTGATTTTAATTACATTCCTTGTAAGAGAAGGTAAACTCTGGAGTGACAGCTAACTAGATGTGTGTAGATGTGAGGTGTGTCAGAAAGTGTGGTGAAGTGTGCTAGATAGTAAACTTGGAGATCAGGACTGCTCTTTTCTCCATACTGTTTGTGAAGGTACAGCTTACGTGACCGTTTAATGTTTTTCTATCTTTTAATTATTCTTGATCTTTCAATCACTAGTTTGTCAGCTTTGAACTCTTTAGTTTCTTCAAGTAGTGTTTATTGTGTATTGGATGAAAATACTTTCATACATTTTATACATTTTATGCCTTAGCTCCCTTGCTGCTTATCTCTATTCCTTTCCTCTGTGCTAGTGATGTTACCTACCATCCTGTTCTGGCCAAGACCCTGCACAGGTGACTCCTGTTTTGTCCCTGCCTGCTCACCCTTCCTCACTTTCTTCACTGCACATGCATGTGCTCTGCCTGAACTCCTTCCTCACATCTCACTTGAGCAGTTCCAAGGGGCAGAGAGGATAGGTGAAGGACACTTACCCTCAGTATTAGGTTCTGCCTATTATTCCTGATATATTATCCTTAGCATTTCATTTTAAATGAAGTTGAGGTCATGCTTTGCCTTCTCTCTCAAGCTCTGACAAAACATTTGTGAGCTGACTGAGCAATACGTGTAACAGTTACTTATTCTCAAGCATTTCAGTCTTGCAGTCAGTATATACTCTGCCTTCAAAATAAGGTAATTAAATATATCAAAAGAAGAACAGGAGATACAAAGATAATGGCATTACTGTTTCTCTGCTGATGATTTCAGATTTCATAATCTGAGCCTTTCTCAGAAGTAAGTCAAACGAAAGGAAATTTTCCTGGATTCTTTTAGGTCACTAAGCTGTCACCTGCACGGCTCCCAGGTGAGGACATTCTATACCCAGCTTTTTCTGTCCTGCAATGTCTCAGTGGTCAGCATTAAGCAGACTGGTACACTGCTGTATTGTGGTATAGGGGACAGAGCACCTGTATGAAACTTGCTGCTTGGATGCAATTAGCTGAACTTGCTGACAGGCCAGGCTGCAATTCTTCAGCTCGTTTTCATATCTAGCAGCAATTCCAGCACTTGATGTAGAAAATGGATATTATATTCCTGAATTGATACTGATGGTTTATTAAAATATGCCATCTGCTCTTAAGTACACAAGTTCAGTGGAGCCGAAAGTGATAGAATGCCAGGCATTTTAACTGCTAATTTACATCAGCTCCGACTCCAAATGGAGTTTGTATTATTTCAAAAACTGGTTGTTAAAATTGCTGAAATCTAAATCTCAGCTACAAAGTTGTGGGACTTGTTAGCCTGAGCTCCTTCAGCACTCCTGAATGTCGGCAAGAGTCAGAAACCAAAACTTGACGCAGCTGTAAAAACACACGGAGAGCCTGTGGCCTCAGCAAATTCTACTGGTGCAGGCATATTTCAGATATAAATTTTACTCTGCTGTCCCTACTACTAATGAAGTCAGTTTCTTTTGGTGGGTTTGCAGCCAGGTGTGTCCAGTTCTGTGGCTAACCAGTGCTCTTTACTTAATTTTTCCACTAGTGACATTTCTATCAAACTTTAAAAACAAACAGAAAAATTGGCTTGATGCAATGGCTCCAAGTGTTAATAGTAACATTAGGCTGGGTACAAGGCTTCCTTTCGATCCTGCTTTGCCAGAGATCTCCACCTTGTGGCTTGCACTGAATAGATTTATACTCCTCAAACGGGCAGATGCTTCATCCATTTGTAAGGGGAATTCAGGCAATACTGGAAATTGCAGCTATTTGTCTTCCTATCAGAGTGCTTCCCCAACGTGAATATTAACCTGAGCCGAGTATTGTCGCAGTAACTGTGTATGTGAAAGCAGTTATTGTGGGTCTGAGTGTATTTGAATACCTTTAGATGATGCAGAAGGGCTTCTGGATGCTGGAGTTCCATGGAGCAGAATTTCAGCTGATTGACAACAGAAATATGATTTTTTTAAAGGAAAAAAAAAAAACGAGTCACTCAAGAACAATGAAAACTGATGCAAATCACATGCTGTCTTAGATGCATCAGTCTTTATCCAACTACGTGCAAGCTGCTGTTGGGCTGCTCTTGGCAGCAATATTCTTGTGCGTTGTGGTAGCGTTGTGCTTCTGAAATGAGTAACACATTTGCAGTGCAAAAGAACAATTCCAGTTTATAACCATACGTGTTCTTATCTCTTTTACAGCTTTCAGAACAAGAGGGGCTGACAAGCCAGGCATGCCAGACCTGTTTTAATTTATCTTAATCCCACTTTCCTGTTTTCCCACCAGACCACTCAGGACCCCTGCCCCCTTTTTCCAGGAACACATCTAGGTGTCTTTTGAATTCATTTATTGGCTCTGCAGCGCATAGCACAATGCAGCCTTTGTTATACTCATAGCCAGAGCTGTTTATATACAGTGACCCATAATTTGCTCTCAGTTACATTGGTGTACATCTGAGGTAACACCATCAGAATCAATAACGTGGTTCACATCAGTGTAACTGAGAGCAGAATTTAGCTCTGTAAACTTGAACACAATTTTGTCTTTTAACTGAGAAGAGACATTAGAAGATTAAAATATCGTCTTGCTTTACACTAACAAAACAAGCAAACAAAAGCCAGCCAGAACTTAGGCTTACATCCTCCATTACTGGACTTGCCTGAACATGACACAGTACACTTCAAGTTGTTGTTTTTTGTGGAGAGTTAAAAGTCTGACACTTACCTAAGGACTCAGAAATCACAGTCAGAGTGAGACCAGTGTGATTCTGGAATGGCTTTCAGAGTTGAGGACATGGCATAAAGTTGATAGCATTTCAAGATTGAAGTCAAACTTTGTACTGACTGTTATTTGCTGTTGATTCACCCACTTGAAAGTGCTTGAAAGTTCAGGAGGTCCTTTTCAGGCTGGTCTTTAAAGTCTTGTGGGAAATCATGGGTCAAATGGGGTTGCTCAGAACTCAAATTGCGTTGTTATGGGAGAACAGGAACAGCAGGAAAGTGTGATTTTGTTTAGTTTATCTGTACAACTAAGAGGAAAAGTTGAAATTCCAAATGATCCGTGTATTTTTAAATATGCAATGTTAATAGGACGTTTTAAGGAGAAAAGTGTTAGGATACTAACAGCTGTATTCACAGAGCATGAAAGCCAAGCTGTGTCGGTTCTGTACACCACTCGTGGATCCAGTAGTTCTTGTGCTCTCCTGCTGGTTTTTTGTTATCAGAGCTCTTCATTTGCAGTTCGTCAGGACAAGAAATACAGAAAAATACATTTATTGACAGTTCTTTAGTCCAACATAAGGTGATGGTGTTTCTTTGTTCTCTTAAGAAAATAATCCACGCATAAAAAGTTAAGCATTAAACTTCTCTAGGTAGAAGAGCCATGTATGTAGACAACACTTGTTTAGAATGTAAAATACTGTGGACCTCAAGATCCTTGGCACAAAAGAGCATTGCCTGTGATCGTGTAGAGTGAATGTTTATTCCTTTTTGGTGGTTGGAGTGTTCTTGAAATTGCAATTGTAGGACCTGTTTATTTAGCAGTATGAAGGCAATCAAAGAGACAAATCATGTAGCAGATGGGGTTCTTGTTGCTGCTCTTTTACCAAGATAAAGCAGCCTGCCAAGGATCTGGTGACCAATGGAGCTGCATCGAGGCTGTATGAATAAAAGGGGGGAGAGGATCCACCAAAGCCATACCTGAGGACAGGATGGATTGCCGTTTCAGAGCTTCAGGTTCTTCTCCACTGGCTTGAGAGAAAGGCTAGCTGACCAGTTTGAATTGGATGCTAAACTTCTGTCTAAATAGAAGTGAAAAATACTCCAAGGAGAATGTTCAACATCCTAAACAGCTTGATAGAATAATTTACATCTAGTTATCAATATTGTATTTGGAGTAGGAAAGCATGATGGGGTCGCACCATATCCTGGGAGCTGCATGCTTCAGAGGGAAGTTGCAAACATGTATTGTGTGCTTGGGAATGTGTGTGAATACAAAATGATTAGCTGTTATCTATGCAATAGAGTAGTTAAAGTTTATTTAATAAAACTAAAAATAATTTTTAAAAAAGGGATACTTTCCCCTTAAAGGTAATCTGAAATCTTGAGTAGGTGGCCATGAAGATTTCAATAGATTGGTTACTGTCATTGAGTTTTAATTAGGGAAGCCAAAAACATGTGTTTTATGTCAAATCAAGTAAGATGGAATGTAAGAATCTTTGGCTTGTTCTCAGAAGCTTTGTCTGTGGTGAAACGTTGTTCTTGCTTCATCAATAGGACATGAACTTCGATTTCTTTGCCTGCAGTCACCTTCAGAATGTCACCGGGAAGTGATTTCACAGCACCAAATTCAAAGGCAGAATTTCATTCCAATTGCATGAAGTCCACCAGCATATAAAAGAAACAGGGATGCAAGCAGAAAAGGAATGAAGCATAAACTCTTGATCGCTTTTCAAAAAGCTCCAAAGCTCATAGCAAACTTCCATTAGTTTGTCATTTAATAAATGAGAAAGAGAGCCAGACACTGCTTCCAGAGCGTATTTAGTATGATCTCCTTTAACTTAAATACGCAGGAGGATGTTTGTGTGTGGAATGTTACCTTGAAAACACCCAAACCATGATGAAGCCTGGCACAGGTAGTGTGGGTGGTGATAAGAGCTTAGCTTTGCCAGGTCGTAGAGGTTAGAAATGGGCTATTTCACAGGTTCTGTTTTTAATGTAGTTCTAGAACCAGGGTCTGTGGGACTAACATCCCTGACGGTCTGAAATAGGCATGTCTGCTGCATGCCAAGGATACGTGGCATTGAAATCAAGGCATAAGATATGCTTGAATTCTTTTCAACTGGCCTGCCTCAGTTTTCTGTAGAATTTGACATAAAAATTTTAATTTTAGTTTCCCAGATGTGTTGGATGTTATTGCTGTATAGCAGTGTCCGTGGTCTGTTTTGTGCCTTCCTCTGATGCCTACAAGAACTACACTGGAAGCTGCCTTGTGCCTTTTCTACAAATGCTCCTGCCATTATTCCCCACATACTACACCTGTGAGATTCACATGCCAAAGCTGATGTTACTGTGCCGTGGCTGTAGGCACTAAGTGCCGCCTTGCTCTCCTCAAACTCCTGCAGCGTAGCATAGCTCCAAAATCCAGTGCTGAGCAACAGAACTGCTGCTCACCACAACTGTATTATTTTTCTTTTGACAGCATAGCGATGACAGTGGAAACAGGGAAGGGACCCATATCGAACCTGCAGCCATCTCCAGGCTCAGTAGAACTGGAATAGCAGTTAGAACTGGCTCAGCACTTAGGTTGTCAGTGTTGTCTGGCTTCTGCCATTGCTCTGTGTATCACTCATGGTTCAGCTTGTGCTTTGCCTACAGTCAATGCAAAGTTAAATAACGTGGTATTGTACTGGGTATTCTGAAATTTGCTATCAACTTCCTTGGAGTTTGTCCCAAAATTCCACAACTGAGTTCAACTGATCTTCTTGGCTAATTCTTGTGAGTCTCTTGGAAGCGAAGTATTTCATGTTATGAATGTAGTTCTTTAATAATGTTAAGCTGCTACAAGGAAAACACATGCACTTTTAAGCAAAATATCTAGATCAGTGTCCCTTTTAAATCAAAGCATGGGGAGTTCTCAGTGCATTTTGATTATATTGTTGCCTGTGATTTTCACTGTGACTAGAATGTCACTGATACCTTCTGCTTCCTCTTCAAAACCTGTATGATTTAACACTGTGATTGAAGTGCTGTGTTTTGCATGAATTCTGGACTTAGCTCTAGGGCACAAATGGCACCAGTGAGATCTGCTTAGTGTTTGGGATCTCTTCTCTAATCTTTATTTTGCAGAAGAATTAGCAACTATTTTTGATTCCTGTGTTTCTGATGGAAAATGTGAATGCAGATTCTCAGGCTATTCTGTTTACAGGACAGAAAGGGGCACAGTTTGAGGGACATTGTTTTCTCTGTGACAGGCAGTGCATTCAATCTAGAGGGATCTTTGTCGTGCTTCAGCAATATCTGTACAGCTGTGTTGAGCAGCCTTTACCTGTGCTGCTTCGTCTTCTGTAATAAGAATGTGGTGATGCTGTTTTGATTGCCTTCCTTGCATGACTCTGTTTTTTTTTCAGGAGCAGCAAAAGTAGAAGTTTACTTCCCCATTTATGACTCTCCTTTGTGGTGAATTGGCTGTACTGATTTCTGTTATGCCTCATTTTGACATTTACTTGCAGTACATGGGCAATTACTGAAGGTCTAATCTCACCAATTCTGAATGTTTTCTGAATGCTTCACCAAGGGAGGGTTGTGCCTGACCAATCTGATGGTCTTCTATAATGGATTGACAGCATCAGTGGACAAAGACTGCCAATAATGTCATCTACCTGGACTTCTGCAAAGCCTGTGATATGGTCCCCTGACACATCCTTATCTCTAAATTGGAGAGGTACAGCTTTGAGGGGCGGATAGTTTGGTGAATATTGAATTGTTGGGATGGTCACAATCAGAGGGTTGTGCTTAGTGACTCTGTGTCCAGGTGGAGGCCAGTGACAAGCAATGTCCCTCAGGGGTCTGTGTGGGTCTGGTGCTCTTTAACATCTTTATCAGTTAGATAGATGATGGGATCAAGTGCACCTTCTGCAGGTCACTTTGACTTTAAGCTGAGTGGTGCAGTTAATATGGCAGAAGGAAGGGATGCCATCCACACGGACCTTGATAGACTCAAAAGCTGGGCCCATGTGAACCTAATCCCAGATATGTATGCAGACTGGAAGAAGAACTCTTTGAAAGTAGTCTTGCTGAGAAGGACTTAAAGGTCATGATAGATTAAAAGATTAACATGAGACAGCAGTGTGTGCTTGCAGCCCAGAAGGCTGATAGTAATCCTGGGTGGGTGGTCCAGGGCAGGGATGTGATTGTCCCTCTCTGCTCTGCCCTCGTGAGGCCTCAGCTGGAGTACTGCATCCAGCTCAGGGGCCCACAGCAAAGGAAAGATGTGGAGCTTTTGGGGAGGATTCAGAGGAAGGCCATGGGCACCTCAGAAGGCTGGAGCACCTCTCCTATGTAGACAGGCTGAAGGAGCTTAGGGTGTTCAGCTTGGAGAGGAGAAAGCTGTGGGGAGACCTCACTGCAGCCTTCCAATATTTAAAGAGAGATTATAAACAGGAGGGAAATGATTTTTTGCATGAGTAGATAATGATAGTACAAAGAACGGTTTTAAACTAGAGGAGAGAAGACTTAGATTAGATGTCAGGGGGAAGAGAGAGAGAGTGGCGAAGCGTTGGAACAGGTTGGCTTGATGGGAGCCTGGGCAGCCTGATCTGGTGGTTGGGAACCCTGCAGCAGGGAAGTTGAAGCCTGACGATCCTTGAGGTGCCTTCCTACCCAAGCTATTCTCTGATTTTTATTTTTTTTTCTTTCCCTTGTTGGCCTTGGTCATTTTTTATTACGCTGATTCCTGAATTCACTTGAGCTTCCGTCTTCCCTTTTTGGGGCTTTTGCCTGCTTTCATGTCTGTCATGTCAGCATGTCTCATACTTCTTTCCTACCTCTCATTTTGTAGAGAAATTAGTCTGTTGCTGTACCATTTCCTTTTAAATGTCTTCTGTTAATTATCTTTGTTTCTTTGCAGGACATCTTTTTTTATGTCACATCCTTGCTTCCTTATGTTCTTTCATGTTCAGCTAATCAGTTTAATAATTATTTAATTCAGCTAATAATCATCAGTGCCAGTTATGCCTGCCATGCAGCTTCACTGATTCCTTGGTCACACTGCCTCTGCTCAATATGCTCTTCCAGCAACTTTGTAGTGCAGAGGTCCACAATGAAGGCTTGGGATCTGCCCTCCTTTCTGCTTGTTTCAAACCTACACTTGTAAGTTGAAGCATTTTCATGGCTTTGCCTTTTTCAACTCCAGATCATTTTTTTTCCTTCAGTTTCATTATTTCTCCACCTGAACGTTTGCTTTTAATGAGGGGTCCAAAACCAAATACAATATTTGAGGTGCAGCCTCATTGTGCCATGAACAAGGAGATGGTCACTTCCCTAGTCTTGCTGGCCACGTTATTTCTGATGCACACCAGACTGCTGTTGGCCTTTTTGGCTACCTGAGCACACTGCTGGCTCATGTTCAGCCAGCTGTTGTTCATGACCCCCAGGTCCTTTACTGCCAGGCAGCTTTCCAGCCACTTTTCCCCCAAGCCTGTACAGCTGCATGGGGTTGTTATGACCCAAGTGCAGGACCTGGCACTTACTCTTGTTAGATGTTATGTGACTGGGCTCAGCCCATATACTCAGCCTATTCAGATCCCTCTGTAGAGCCTTCCTGCCCTCAGGCAGATCCACGGTCCCGCCTAACTTGGTATCATCCAGAGACTTACAGGTACACTTTCTGCTCCTGCAGATGGTTCTGTGCTGATGGAATTGTACAGCTCCTTCATAGTTCAGGTCTTAAATTCTGCTGCAGATGCAGTGTCTTCATGTTTGTAATGCACCTACTGTGGTGCCTTGTAGCCTGGCTACATAAGTGGGTTGCGAATGTTTATATTTTTCTGTTAGAACTCAGTTTATTTTTTTACTTCATTTTCTGACTTCTGCAGCCCATTTTACTTGTTTATAAAACTCTCAGTACTGTGAAGCCCTTTATGACTGCTTTTGGTAACGACTCCCACAGTAAAATAAATGACAATGGCCATGGAGTGCAAATACAGTGTATTCGAGTAATTTCAATGCTGTCTTTCATGCTTCTTTACTGTCTTTTACTTTCATACAAGCAGTCGTATGTGATGCTTTTGTGCACACCTAGACAGACTTCTGTTTTCCATTCTGTATTGGGAATCTCTGTAGATTCCGTTATTTCTGTTCCGTTTTGTTTGGGGGCACAAACACCACTTGCTCAATCTCTATTGGTATTGAGTAGCTAATTATCATTACACTTCTGAACGAGCTTGAATGTTGTTTCTATGTTCAAAGGGCAGGAAACAATGCAAAAAGTTAAAACAATATTACCAGAATACCAGCGTATCTGATCTTAGTAAGCGATCCCTATTTATTGCTTGCATCATGTTGATTTTCAGGCTGGTCAGTTGGCCTTGTGGGCACAAGAACAACTGCATGTACAGAGGGATATTTGTCTTGCACTGTGGGATAATGTAGATGGGAGTCTGGATCGGTGAAGTCTTGGTGTATGTAAAATAAGCAACGCTGATCTGAGTTGATTTTCAGACGGCTTGGGTATATGTATCAAATGTAGGTGGTAGATAACAAAAAGCTGGCAGGCCTGTGAATGGTGCTTGTTCTGAGAATGTCACCTGAATGATAAATTCATTTGTCTAGTTTGTGATACAGGCACTCCCTGCTTTCCTGCTGGTCGTTGCTATTGATAAGCTTCTATGCGAAGTCTTGGTTTTTTTAAATTGAGGAAATGGTGGAGACCACGTAGTTGGTGGAAGTCCCTGGCTGTAGCCCTGCAGACAGCTTTGTACCAAAGAGCTGGAAAATAACGTGTTTGAGAGCATCCTAAATTTACCCTTTTCTATTCCCTGTTTAATTCTGTTCTTGATGATGGTCCATATGCAGGTTTAATATGCGCTACTTAAGAAAAAGTGCACGAGGAAATTTTTGCCCTCTTAAAACCCTTGCCCAATCTCTCAGGATCTTCTGCAAGTTTATTTATCTACAGTAGCATCAAGCCTGAATGAAATGCTGAAGTGAGATGGAAAGCTCACAGTATCTCTTACCATGCGGCTTTTTCATGGTTTGCTTTCCTCCTTTGCCTTTTACTTGAGGGCAGAACTAGGGTAGAGAAATAATTTTTGTTCGCTTCTGAAAGGTTACAGTAATAAAGAAACTCTTGTTAACATCAGAGTATATGGCAGGCAGGAGTTTTCACAGTCTGGCATTGTTTATTTTACCAGCAATTTGGAACCTTCTACACTCTTAAAATATTGGCAAGAAAATATTTAACTGTTAACTATTCCGTGCCATGCGTATGCTGGAAGCCCTGGGGAGGAGGAGTGCTCAGGGAAATCGGGGTTTTTGCAGCTTATGATTGAAACCAGAAGGTGCAGGATATTGGTAGAAGGTGAAAGCAATGCGACTTCAAATTTCAGCTTTACCCAAAGGTACAGCTGATGGCAGAATGTCCAACAGGTCACGTATAAAAGGCTGTGAAGATAGCGGGACGTCTGGAGCAAACACGACCAAGCTTAGATGCAGCAGAAAGGAATTTCAAAGATAGAGTGTTTGCATTTGTCTTGGCCTCTGTTACTGAGTAAAGACCGTAGCAGTTCTAGGTATTAGCATCAAAGTTTAGGTTGGTTAATTGCTTATTGATTGCATGGAATCTAATAATTGCCCCTCTGTTTTGAAAAGAAATTAATTCCTTTTTTTTTTTTTTTTTTTGCGGAGAGGGTTTTTGGAGAGGAGATGGAACAGCTGCTTTGGGTGACTTGCTTACTGCTACCAGAAGAAACTTGGAGACTCCTTGGAAAAGGCATTTCCTTATTTTTTTCCCCCAGGGAGAAATAATTATTTGCTACGAGCAGGATCATTCTTCTAGCATTTCTACATAATATGCAGCCTGTTCCTGTAAAACTACTAATAGCTGTGCTACAAACAGCATTTCTTTTCTAATCACAGTGGCTTATTTCAGGTGAAATTAATAGGAAGTCAGCAAAGCGAGCTGAGGATCAGAATTTGTGATCTAATGGGCTGCGGCTGTGCTGCTGTGAGTTAGGGGGGAGCAGATGCACAGAGAGATGTCAATCTCTCTGCAAACATCAGTGAAAAAAATAATGAAATGGAACATATTCAGTGGTCATCTTCTGGTGTCGGATGAAGATCCTGCCTTCCACTTCTAACAACAACCAGAGATATTTGGGAAAAAGAATAAGAAGCAGAACAAATGTATAGCACCTCTCTTCTGGTGTGCCCTTTCAGCATTCACTACTGAGTAATGTGAGAGTCGTGTGGGAATTGTCACATGCACGTATACATTAAATACAATCATAGTGTGATGGGTGAGCAGCTGGCTGGTGGGCAGGACTCAAGGCTTATAGTAACCGAGGGTACATCAGGCTGGTGCCTGGTCACCAGTGGGCTTCTGCAGGGCCCTGTTTTAGGGACAGTCATCTTTTTTGTATTTTTGGTTTTTAATGTCCTGTGAAAAGACATCTACAAATTAATAAGAAAACTTTCTCTACATGAGAAAGTTTTTCCATTTGTTTTTCAGGTATTTTTTGGACCCTTCATCAGCTTTTTTTTTATGAGAGAGGAATAATTCCTTGTTTATTTGCTCCATACCACATGATTTTACCTCTCCCATCATCTTCCTCATTCCTACCTGAACAAAGCTAGCACATCCTCACGTGTCTAATCACAGTATTGATCATCTTGATCTTCTGTTTTCTACTTTTTTAAAATGTCTTTTCCGAAACGAAAATATAAGACGTTTGACCTACAGGCACACTATAGATTTGTGGCAGAAGAGTTTCTGTTCTGGTTTATGTTCCTTTCTGAACAATTCTTGAAATTGATTTGTCTTTCTCCACTATTGAATGTTAAGCTGAAATTTTGGAGATTTATCCACAAAAACTTTTAAGATCCATTTCCTGAATTATAGCTGTTAAACGGGGCACGCTGTTCTGTAGATTTTATGGTTGCTTTTTCTTATCATTTACTACTAGTACATTTATCAGCACTGAATATTACTGGGCAGAGTCATCTGTGATTTTTAATTTCATTCATTACTGTATTTTCTACTAATTTTTACCAACATCAGTCAGATTTCTATGTTTGTGCTCCACTGGATCATCTGAAATACTTGTCCAAATAGACTCTGTGCTTCATGGCTCTTCAATCTAATATTTTTCGTGTAGTTTGGAACTTTGGGAGCATGGGGGTTTCGGTATGCTTGTGTTCTGTTAAGCCTTTTTCTGTGGGCAGATCATACTACGTGGAACACAGTGGATGCTCTGAATCCTGTATGGTGGTGAGGTGGTGAAGTACTTCTTTCAGACTCATCCAGAGAAACACCAGGACCATCAGATGAAGCTAGCAGACACCACTTTCAAAAGAAGCAAGCAGCAGATGGTTGTTCTCACGAGTAGTAGACCAGGGAACTGAAGCATATGCAGATGCAGCAAGTTCACTGAATAAGTTGTTTGAAATAGAGACCTTCTAAAGGCTGCTGTGTAAACACATCAAGGGTTAAGAAATGCCCGAGCTCAAAGTGTTTGTGAGAATGCTTCGAGGAAGTGCATGTCAGCCTGCACTCCTGCTATCTCTCTCAGTGTATCTGGCTGCTGTTGAAGCCGGATGGCGTGTTGGGTGGACCCTCAGTCTGCTGCAGTACAGTTGCATGTGACTCTTTCTCACAGTTACTCAAGTTTGTCTCAGTAATGAGATCAGGTTTTATGGGATCTGTGTGAAGTGCTCATGGTGAATATCTACCCTAATGATTTATTTTGCTTCACTACTGTCTTCTCCAAGTGCCTCTTTTAAACTGGATCGTGTAACTTCCTTTCAGTCTCTCAGTCAGAATTCTTGCTTCTGGTGCGTTCAGAAACATTTTAATGATCAGCTTTAGGATTTTAGCAAGTGATTTTTCTGAGAGGCATTACAGCAAAAAATCCTCTACACCTGCTCACCCCTACAGAGAATCAGAGCAACTAGACAGAGAGCACAGCAATTCGACCTTTCTTCCATGATCTCAATCTTCAGAGATCGTCAGTGAGCTCTGCCAGCCGTGCACCACAGAGAAAAGAAAAATTCAGAATAAGCCCCCATGTATTTAGTATGATTAGGATTGTATTGTGACCTCCTGCATTTTTTACTGTTACCATGGCAAAGTTTCCAAATTAATAGACTGCGAGATAGAAACATACCTTCTAGTAGACATCTAGGGATGACCATCATTATTTTTGCTGAAATATGTAGATAATGTGGTATAACTTGCTTTGCTACGTCTGCCTGGAATACATGCGTGCTCTGAGGTGTGTTATTGGTCACTGCAGTTACGAAGGTAGCAGAGCATAAAAGAACTCTTTCCAATAGCATGTTGTTTTAATAGATTTAACATTTGGCAGAAACTGGTTCTGGTACAATCTAAAATATATTTAGGTTAGTGCAATGTTGAAATAGGTTGTCACTGAATTTTTAAGAAGGCTTTAAAGACCATTTACCAAAGTTAATTATCTGCTGTGGTGCATTACAAAATTAATGACTTTTAATTAGAATCGTCAAAAAGTTAGTATTCTAAAGTATGTGGGGAGTCACAGCTGCAGCTAATTGGAAGCCAGTAAACTTGACCTTATTTGCAGGCAAAGCAACAGTGGTTAATAAAAGACTCAAAAAATGAAGGTTGGAAAAATAATTTCTGCAATTTCTTTGTCATTCAGCTATGTGAGGTTGCCTGAAGGAGCTAGCCTTTTCGGCCCCTTACTGAGAAGCTATTTTTAATCTGCTTTATTAATTCAATCTTTTTGATCTTAGCTGCAGTCTCAGTCGTTTTCAAGATTATTGTCCTACAAGTAGTAGTTATGTTCTTGGCAGAAATAAAAGGGCTGTGTGCAGTCTTCTCCATTTTATGCCATGTGCATTTATTAAAAGGGCAGCAAAACACTTCAAATGCCTGTGTGTAACTGTATGTGGCTCCTTTATTTACAACTCATGTAAACGTCTGTGTACAAGTCATTCTTTCCAAATGCAGATTTAAGAAAGGTGTGGAGGGGAGAAAAAGAAAAAAAGCCTGAATTGCAGAGAAATGGCAAAAAAATATTGTGGAAGGTTCGTCCTGTGTCTTCTTCAGGAACTTCTGCTGACACTCACTGTTCCAATAATCAAAAGTGTAAATAAGAGTGATTCATGTTTATGACAGCATGGCAAGCAGAAGTCCTTGGAGTAGACTCAGTCATAACAGCAGAAGGGTTCTCATACCTGCGTGACTTGTTTTGCACAAGAGATGGACTGATTTCACTGCATCAGCAGAAAACGCTACTTTGCTGCCACGGCTTCTGAGCGCTGCAGGTGTGCTCTGATGGTGCAGCACTCAGTGCACCCAGCACAAACTCACCTCTACAAGCCTCAGTTTGGTGGAGAAGATGACTTTGGTGGCACTCTTACCGTGTGTGTGTGCAGAGCAAATACATTGTACGGCACAGAAGAAGCTTTATATTCTAGCAGGAATGGTATAATGGGAATGAGGGGGTGGAAGCTAAAGCCAGAAAATTCAAATATGAAATGAGATGCACATGTTCAGCTGTGAGGGTGATATGCTTTAGCCAAGCACAACTTACTGAGCTTAGTACAGAGGGAACTCAGTGAAATGTAATGGCCTGTGATATGCAGAGGGTCAGGTTCTATGATCTAATCATTTCTTCTGGCTGAAATCTCTTCATAAAAAAATCTAGTTCAACCATAACTTATGGCCTAAAGAGAGGAATTGCTGCATGAAATTCAATGACCAGTGCTTGCACAAGGTGAGGTTAGAAGTGTCCCTTCTGGCTTTATAGTCTATGGATGGATTAATGTGTTAAAGTAGCTTAAGGGCAATATATGCTGGCAAAAAAAAAAAACAAAAACAAAAAACAACCAAAAGAAACTCCTATTAAAGTACTTTCAACTAATGTAGCCTGTGGAGATGGCAGCTCTGTCAGCAATCACATGTGCTATGGCCCAATAGGGAACATCTACGTTGAGGGAAACAGCTGACGATCCAGCATCCCTGTGACATGGTCTGCTCTTTGTGCTGGTGCTGGACCGATCCCATGGGGCGAATGCCCCTTTGCAGGCAGAGCACATCTCAGCACGTTATTTTCCTGTTTCTGCACTCTGGGAATTTTCTGCAGCGTAAACCAAAGATGGTAAGTGCAGCTGAGGAGGAGATTCATTATGAAAGAACATTCTCCATTCAACAGAAGGGATTAATGCAGACTTATCCTAAAGCAGCTTTCAATTTAACTGCTGTACATGAGATATTTCCATATTTAGCATAAGCAACAGAGCAGTGTGCTCTTACATTCCTAGAAATTTTGTTAGAATAAAAAGGCCTCAACTGCGACATGATATAATAAGTTGCCTGGTATAGCAGTAAGCCTCAGCATCTGGCTGCTGAACAGTGCATGTTGGACTTGCTGAAGCTGAAGATAAGGTTTCTTATTGCAATACAACAGTGCAGAACGAAGTTTTGCAGGCAGTGTGGGATGATGGAGTGTTTTAATGAGAAGTCCTCACGTGTAGGAAGATGTACAAAACCACATTCTGTGTTTTGAGCTAAGATGGTTCTGTTTGTCAATTAAGGTGATGGATGTAAACTTATTGTGGTGATGGCTCTACAATGGGTTGTTGCAAAGAAGGCAAAGGGCTCAGTTCTTAGAAGAGCTCCAGATGTTATTGATTTCTTTCTTGTTATTAGCAATTACTCACTTGGAATTGCCTGGCAGTTCTTGTTCTTAATAATGAACTGCAGAAGAGTCTGCGGAATCATGACCAACCAGGCCGTGAAACTGGCTAGTGGTAAGAATACGTACATCTTTGAGAAGAGGAAGCATTTCCAACAAACCCTGATTTGGATTTGCTTGTTTTTCTTGCTTTACAAAGAAGAGTGGCTTTTTTCTTTTCCTGCAGCGATTGTACCTAACGCAGGCTGTGGCATTCTTCAGAAAGTGTAGTATTCCTTTAAATGTAATTTTATTGCCTGAGATACTGCTTCATCCCCGAAGTCACATTTTACATTTTAAACTGTTTGTCTTTTAAGATGTATTTATTGCCGTGTTTGTTTAACTTGGTTATCTCCTTCATCAATCTATTTCTTGCTAACTTAAAGCTGCTGCTCTTTGTTTTTAGTACAGAAAGCTGTGTCCCGAGGGACGTATAGTCCAGGACTTGTCTCTGTAATGGGACTATTTGTTTTCTTTGCCCCTTGCAGTTGCCTGCTGTAACATTTGTAGTATGTGTTAAGTAATCCTTGAGGTAACATTTTTATTATGTCATAAAAAGTGCGTGGCAAATATATAATAACTCATGGAATTTGTTTGTTTAAAAATGGAAGGATAATTTATTGAGTGTGTTACATGAGACCTGCTCCCCCTTATTAGAGCTGTAGAAGTGCAGCTTATTTAGAAGTACGTTCTATTGAGAAAAACCACGATCTCTGACATGCATAGAAAGTTTGAGCATGGTTGGGTAGAAATGACATCATAGTTTATGTACTCAATAAAAATTTAATTAAGTCATTACAGAAGTTGCAGTCATCATTTAACCCTCTGATTTCTTATGTTTAGTTCTTTTTTTAAACATTCAGTAATAACCAGTCACCAAATCTTGATAGCCTATAAAATATCTGCATGAATTTTAATAGTTTATATTAATGGAAAAATATGAGTAACGGACATGAAAGGAATTTTCCTTGTGTTTGCACTATATGCATTTCTGTAAAAATCAACTGATGAAGAAAGATAGTGGTTGAATGGAGGAATATGTGAACTGGAGATTTGCTAGCGTGGTAAAAACTAAATCACATTCTGGTAGAAAAGTTTGTTGTATTAGCACCAAGTTGAGTCTCTTGGGGATGCCAAGTATGTATTGGGATGTGGTTCACACTTTCATCAGTTTTAAGATACTAGATGTGATTATTTCACAGCTTTTCTTTAGCCTTATCACAAGCTGTACATCAAAGACAGTAGTGCTCGCTCCACTGGAGAACTGGTTCTCTACCCCGTATCCCTGTTGTCAGTGCTTTGTTATTTGTAAAAGCTGTCTCCAAGATGCGAGGTGTGTGAAACAAATAAAATGATGATTTACCAGTGGAAGCACAGCTCATCTCTCGGGAGAAGCGCTCTATATTAAATTGTTCTATTGGTAGAGGTAAAAGATCCAGGCAGAAGGAGCAGGCAGTTTGCACCAGGGAGGTGCATGTGAGTTATTCCAGCCATCGCTCTGGACCTAGCAGTTGATCGCTTTTCATTCTGTCTTCAGCTCACACGTGGGTCAGTTGTTCAAGCCAGTGAGTGGTGAAGACCAGGCGAGCATCTATTTAAGCAATTGTTAAATTATGTAAAAGTTAAATTATGTAAAAGTTCCATTAAACTGAGCCGCAGAGCGTGGGGGGAAGTAGCTGTATCATTACAAGCTGTAAGAAATGCAGTGTTCGTGAACAATAGCGAGTCTGAGCTTCTGGTGAGATGCTGTAAGAGCAGAAATGGGACTCCTGAATGCACATCCGTATTGAGAAGTAATTAAGAAGTGGTGGGGATGCTGCCTCTATCTCTAGCAGTGCATCACTTCTCCTGGTTATGGGATGTCCAGCTTTGGAGTCCCTTGCTTTAGGAAAAAAAATTATTGAAGGACTACAGAGTTTCTAAAAGCTCTGTATGAATGAACCCAAGGTCTGGAAAACCTGCCCAACAGTTATAGTGCAGAAGTCTTCATTGTGTTAGTCAGTGCTGCTACTGAAAGTGAACTACATTGCCTTCACTCTTCACCCAGTTGCTTTTTTTTTTTCCTCTACTCATGTGCCTGTACATCAGCTGTGGTGACTGAAATTCTTGTGCTATTTGAACATTCTAACATGGGCTGTCTTTCTTTTGTGCATGGACTAAGAGTTTTGTAAATTGTTCTAAAACCTTTGGCAACATGAACATCACTGCTCACAACCAAATCCTAACCTATTTGGACCAAGGCACTTTGCCTTCTTTTCCTACAGGTGATGTTTTTTCATCACCTCCTGAGAACCTATACAAATGTGTTTCTGTTTTATTTTTCAGATTAATTCTGTTGTTCTAAAGCAAGATTTGAGAAGTATGGTAGAAAATTTCTATGCAGCTCTGTTTGGATATGATGAGGTAAGAAGGATGTTTTCAGAGAATGGTGCAAGAAAAAACAGACTGAGCAGAGAATGCTGCAGATGAGTAGCAGTTTGTTGTGTGCATCCTCAGAGAAATGTTAACTTGTGGAAGCAAAATTCTTAGTGATCACCTTAGGTCTTGAATTGCGGTGTTTTTAAGGAGAAAAGGAAGCACTTAACATACCAGTTTAAACCATGGCACATGGAAGAAGGAATGTTCTTTCTTGTTCTTCACCATCCCTGCTGTCAGTCACATTTTCTCCCTCTGAATCCCATTGTACTCAGTTATACTTCAAGAGCAAAAAGTATTTATAGGGAGTGACTAAGTGAGAGAGAGAGTTTTTAAGGAATTATCTGGTAAATAATTGAAGCCAGAAGTACCACCGTGCACAAGCATCTATGGGGCTTCCAAAGGGAAAAATACGTTTGTATTCAGCTCCTCTAGTAGTTAATATATTTGCTCTCGTGGATATTGATCTTCAGATACTCTTCTCGTTCACATGATGATGTTATTTTTTAAAACATCGATTTGCATTATTATAAACTTATTATTAAACTATACTTATATATATATATATATATACTTATTAAACTATAGTTTATTGTTATAAACTATTGTAAACTTAGATTGCAAGTCTTAATCTAGTTTTAAGCATAACCAGGACGTGTCTCCCTGTCTTTTTTTTTTTTTTTTTCCCCTTACAATCTCTTTGGAAACAAGATGTCTAGTTAAATTAAAGGCAAATGATGACCTCTTCTATTTTTATCTGAATTTTTTAAAGTTCTCTCTTGCCTTTGGCAAATGTGTCAGCTGAAGACAGAAGTTACAAGACTATGGTGCTAACACCATATAATCTAAAAAGACAATAAAAGTAAGAGAGAATTTAGACAAAAGTGCCTGTGGATGTGGTTCTTGTGTAAGCCAAAAATAATATTAGATTTAACTGGAAAAATGTAGATAGTTCTTGATGAATAATTCATTTTTTCCTCATTTAAACAGAAAATGGACAAGAAAAGCAAAATTGCAAAGCTGTGATTACTTTTCTGCAGCATCATGTTTTATATCCTTTCAGTTTTTCTTCTCCAGGCATCACAGCCTTCGTGCAGCTTTGTGAGGTGGTGCTGTTTTTGAGGATATTGTAAATATCTGATAAGCAGAAGTCAAGTAGATGGGGCCAGGCTTTGCTCTGTGGTGCCCAGCAATGGAACAAGGGGCAACAGGCACAAAATGGAACATGGGAAGTTCCATCTAAACATAGGGAAGAAAATATTTACTGTCAGAGTGATGGAGCCTTGGAACAGGCTGCCCAAAGAGGTGGTGGAGTCTCCCTCTCTGGAGATGTTCAGGCACACCTGGATGCTTTACTGTGCAACCTACTCTGGGGAACCTGCTTTAGCAGGAAGTGGGAGATCTCCAGAGGTTCCTTCCAGCTCCTCCAGTTCTGTGATTGTGTCATTTCATAGCTTCTAGAAATGCATTTATCAGCTTCTACATTAGGAATACCCTAACCTAGGCTTTTTCCAGATTGATTTGCCAGAATATTTGTTATAAGCTGCTCTGTAAATCAGTTAATTTAAGCCCAGGGTTGTTTTTCCATTCTGGAAAAGAGTGATGCAGATGTCTTTTTGTACTACAGTCTACACCAGCTGTGGGTTTGAGGCATCTAATTTTGTCAGGTGCCGAGTAGAATCATAGAATCATTAAGATTGGAAAAGATCTCTATCAAGTTCAACTGCCAACACACCACCACCATGCCCACTAAATCACATCTCTCAGTGCCACATCCTACGTTTCTCGAATGCCTCCAGGGACAGGGACTCTACCAGTTTCCTGGGCAGCCTGTGCCAGTGCATTAGCACTCTTTCTGAGAAGAAATTTTTCCTAATGTCCAACCTGACCCTCCTCTGATGCAACTTCTCTCATCCTATCGCAAGTCAGCTAGGATAAGAGGCTGGTTCCTACCTTGTTACAGCCTCCTTTCAGGGAGTTGTAGAGAGCGATAAGGTGTCCCCTGAGCCTTCTCCAGACTGAACCATCCCAGTTCCCTCAGCTGCTCCTCATAAGATCTGTGTTCCAGACCCTTCACAGCTTCGTTGCCTCTCTCTGGACATGCTCCAGGGCCCCAGTGTCCTTCTTGTAATGAAGAGCCCAGCAGTGAACACAGTACCTGAGCTGTGGTCTCCCCAGTGCCAAGTACAGAGAGACCAGCACTTCCTTAGCACTTCTGACTACACCGTTTCAGTTGTCTTTAGTTCAGACCCTCTTCGTGTGCACTTTTTAACCCCTCTTTATACTTCCTGTAGGGAATCCTGTCTGATGATCACGTTCTGGCAGCAGCTCTATGGAGAAACCTTTTTAACAGGAACTGTGAGGACCCTCGGCACCTGGAGTTGCTCGTGGAGTACGTGCGCAAACAGGTACACGGCAGCTCCCAGCACAGCTTCTCTCCATTCTCTTGGTTGGGGTATTGACTTTTACTTTTATTCCTTGGGTACTACATAGCTCCGTTGTCTTTATCACTTTTTTTAACCTGTTGAATGTTTATAAGAAGATAAAAGTAAAAACATAAAAACTAACAGATTCATTGCAGTTTGAATAATATCTGGAGAGAAATTCACAGAAGACTGGGAGCATCCCTGCGTATTCTTTTCCTGGATCCACTTTTTGAAGGGGCTCAACAGAACATTCCAGCTGTGGATGGTAACTTGTTGTGCAGTTACACCTGCTGCTGTGGAGACCAAATCCTCTTGATAACAAAGTAGATTACATACAGTGATTGAAAGTCTTCTGATTGCTTGGGGAAAGGTGTAAAGTATTTGTTTTCCAGGTTCATTCAGTTATTACGTGGAGGAAAATATGTTAAATAGTGTCTGTCCTCTGAACCTTTAGGAGGTTTCTGAGCCAGATTTCTAGGAAGCATTGGGTAGGAAAATGTGGTCCATGTGGGTACCAGAGACAGAAAATGGGTGAGAGAGGGCTGGAGGAAGGGTGTACCTGTGGGACAGGAAATTGGAGACCAGAAACTCCACAGCAGCATTCTCAGTAGAGTCTCCAATGCTGAATTTAGGACCAGATGGAGAGTTGGAGATGTATTTCAGTGTAACTCAGAAAATGGAATGGAAAATGAGGGGAATTTGTCAAAGAGACCGAAGATGCTTTTGGAATGCCAGCAGGCAGTGTATGCTGGCTGTGCACTGCCATCTGGAAAGTGTGTAGCAGCTTTATAAACTGAAGCAGAATATGGGAAAGAAGCTGTCAGCCGCCTAATAGGAAATAGTGATTACACAGATAAACACAGTACATTGGAGAAAAGTCAGCACAGCTTCTATGGAGGCAGGTCACGTCTCACCCATCTGTGGCTTGAAAGCATCAGTGTAGATAACAAGTATCTGATTTATGTCATCTTTATGGATTTTTAGGGAACATCAAAAAAGCACCTCTACAATGATTTCTTTTAAAAGCAAGAAAAAAATTGAGCAGTCACAGGGGAAGAGTGAATGTACTCATAGACAAGCAAGTGATTGAAATATAGACAACAGAGGTCAATAAATCCTCAATTGTTAACAGAAGAGAGAAGGTTCATTGCAGTAAGAATTCGTAACTGCATGAAGAAATGGTTGATGCAGTTGAGTGTAGACAGTTACAAAGTGGTGCACTTAAGGAGAAAAACAAATCCAACTTTACGTTTAAAGAGATGAGCTTTTAGACCTTTGTGGTCTAAATGAGTCCTTGAGATTATTATTTTAATATGTAAATGACAACTCAGTGCTGATTAGTGTTTGAAAAAAAGTAAAACAAATGCTCAGAACTACTAAGGAAGGAATGGAGAATAAACTATAGTGTCATAGTGCCACTTTTTGAGTAATCTGTAAGGGCCCAAAACAGCAAGAAAGATAAAAACTGAACTGAAAAAGGCTCAGAGAAGAGCAGTGGAATTGGGAGGAAACAAATTCTGTAGCAGCAGTGACTAGATTCCTTGTCTCTAAAACAGCTGGGAAAGAATGTGAGACAGCTCTATGAGACCTTGAAGGTAATGTGCATGGAAGGTGAGTGAGTGTGTTAGTTGCACACTAGTGGGAAGCTAAGCTTCACCACACTGTTCTCTCACTCCCCTTCCTCAAAAGAACAAGGGAAGAAATTATGATAGGGAAAAAAAGCTCACAGGTTGAGATAAGAACTCACCAATTACAATCACAGGCAAAATAGACTCAGCATAGGGAAATTAGTGTGGTTTGTGCTGCTAACTATTAACAGACTGGAACAATGGGAACTAAAAGCAAACTGAAAACACCTTTGTTCCATGCCCCAGTGGTGCTAGGGAATGGGGAAAAGGGGCTGTGATCAGTCCCTCATGCTTCCTTTCTGCTGTTCCCTGTTGGTTGCTGCCTCCCCCTGCTCCACATGGGGCCCCTTCAATGGATGTCATCCCTCCTGAACAGATCCTGCATGGACTTCCCACGAGCTGCAGCTCTCCAAGCACTGCTCCAGCATGACTCTGTACCACGGGGCCCATCCTTCAGAAGCAGACTGCTCCAGCATCTGGTTGTCTGCAGCACTCATTTCTGATTTCTCACTCATCTCTCCCAGCTTCTGTTGCACTGTTGCACAGCAGTTTGTTCTTCCATCTGTTCTGCCAGACCCAACGTCATTCCTCTGGCCAATGGCAGCTCCGTTTTGGAGGGGGCTGGAGCTGGCTCAGGTCTAACATGGGGCTCTGCTCACAGACCTCTCTCTCTCTTGCATCCCTTCTCGCTACCAAACCCTTGCTACTTAAACCCAATACAGCAAGGAAAGGCTGAGCATGGATTGCCACACGGTGCTTGGGATGCTGTGTCAGCTCCACTGTCACTGGCAACGCTTATGGAAGAGAAACCTGTCCAGGGGTATGAAGTACAGAACAACCACTTCAGGCTCAAAATCTCTGAACTAACAAATGGGTAACACATGGAGGGGTGGGAAATAAGGAAGTAAGATGGTGCTTGTGCATTGTATTGAATGGCTGCTGGGAAGTCTGTTGACTCTCAGTAACACAGTGCTGTGTGTAGGTGGCTTTTCAGTCTGATCCTGTGACTGTTGCTGTATTCTTTCCTCTGTTGAGAAACTGCTTGTCAAATTATATTGTGTTTCTAGTAAACACTGTAAATCCTTTGTGTATGATATCTTTTGCACAAGTTCTTGCTGATCCTGTTTTAACAGTGACTATTAGTGGATGCACAGAGAAGAATACAACAACAGGGCTGGTATGGGTACTAATTCCCTGTTGATTCTCCCAGCAATCTGTGTTCAGAGATGTCCTGAGCTAGAGATGGTACTTCTGAGTTTTAATGCCCCCTGATGGGCCCTTTTTCTTCTCCCATGCCCATTTCCCCCTCTCAAGTCCCTGAAATGTCCTGTGGCAGCAAGCTTGCATTTACAATGTGTTAACAGTGCCTTGCCTGACAACAATACTGAAGTGTTCACTGAGTGTTTTGCTTACATTACACCTTAACGTTTCTTTTGATGTCAGTTATTTCTTGTAGTGTTCACTCTCTGTTCAGCTGCTCCAGCCTGTGTGTTTTTATAAATCTCAGCTGTTCCCTGCTGGTCAGGTCCTTTTCTATAGGAGAAAGCCCTGGCTGACATGAAACCACTCTTGTTAGAGCACTCCATGCAGGTAGTGATACCGGCAGTGTGTCATTGGAATTAACTGCCTGGAACTCGAAATGCTTTGCGTGGCTCTTCTTTGTCCTGTTGCCAGACTTTCAGAGGAAGCATTAGCTGAGGCATAAGCGGACAGCCTTGTGTGGTTAACTCCAGTTGATCTGCAGATGCTTATCTCCTTCCTTTCTGCAACGCTTAAGTAATCACGACTCTTTTTCACTCCTCAAAAATGACAAAGCATGCTAGAAAGGAAGATGTTTGCGTAGCTCTTGAGGACCTTGAATGGAGTGCAGGACTTTGTGCTAACACCCCATCTCCTGCAGGTGCAGCACCTGGATGCACTGAGCGGGGAGGACCTGCTGCTGACAGGCGAGGTGAGCTGGAGGCCTCTGGTGGAGAGCAACGCTCGCAGCATCCTCAAGCCCCTTTCTCCTGTTTACAACGACGAAGGACTCTGAGAGCATTCGTCAAACCAGCTTGGGAAACAGGCCTGAATTGGGCTGAAGCTGTGGGATCAGGAAGGAAAGTTTGCTATTGAAAAGGAATGTATTTAAATAGATGTCTTACCTGTGGTGACTTGATAGCAAATTGGACAGCCATAGTCTTCTGAATTTTCACCCGGTTTGAGAACCTCTGTTCTTTTTATGGCACAGAGTGGTCCTTGCACGCAAACTGCAAGACCTGCCTTCCATCTTTGGGAAAACAGCTGCTTTAACCGTGACTTAGTTATCTCCAGAAGCCATTTCTGTCCCTTGCCTCATCTGGAGAGCTGCTACCTACAGAAATAACGGTGTTCTTATGCTGGCTGAATGGTTGTGAATACAAATCTGTGCTTTGCATTGTAGATATTAATGAATTCTAAAAGCCTGGTATCAAGAAAGAACGGCCCGTTTTTCTTTAATAGAGTTTAGAGTTACTTTATCAGGTTCTGAAGGATTTTCCATGAAAATCCTTCTTAGGAACTCTGCTCTGTTGCACAAGAATAGGAGGATGCAAAGAATAATGCACAGTCCTCAGCAGTCCTGTGACTGTAGCCATCTTAATGAGGAAAGAGTCTGAAGCGTGTTTGGGCTGCCACCCAAGGCTGTCTCAGAGTGCTTGGTATTTCAGAGGAGCTCTGCCTTGCTGATAGTTCCATATTCTTTTTAGAGCTGTGGTCTAAGAATTTCTTCCTGAAAATGACATTGCTGTTTCTGTGCGTGGCCCTTAATGGCACAGGACTGTGCTGCCTCCCACCCCCAAAGCAGTGGCCCAGGGCTTTTCAACAAGACCTGTCAACCCCAGCTAAAAGTTGATATGGCTCTGCAAGCAAATTACACTGATACAGTAATTATGGGAGCCAGAGCTCCACTAATTAAACCAGCAGAGGCTGAGGTGTACTGCGTAGGTGGATGGTTCACAGGGCTATTTCCAGGCCAAAACAGTTTTCATTTCACTCCTGTCAAAACTGCAGTTGGTAATAAATGCCATTCTGGGTACAATCCATGCGTGTGCATTTTCTGTGCTCTGCAAGACTTTGATAAGAATCAGTCCTTAATATCAGTCAGATATTAAGGCGTATTCCTAATAATGCTATGATGCAAAAGTCGAGGATGGTAATTCTGTAGTTGATGAGGTGGTGTTTCCGTAGAAATTGTGACTGCCTGGATGTGACTGTTCTTCTTTCTGAAGCTGTTTTGGTGAGTACCTGACATCCCTCCTCTGAATAGCAGTTGGGTGTAGCAGACAGGCTCCCAAACACCGGCTTGCTTTTTTTTTTCCCCTTTGCCTCTCTTAAGGAGCCTTCTCTGTATAAAAAAGGCATTTTGTTATTTTTTTTTTTTTTCCAGGGCGAACTTCCTCAGTTTAACTTGTTATAAAATGAGTCATGTAAAGAAACCCTCAATGTGTGAGGTGTATCCCTTCTCTGTGAAAACATTACAGACCAAACAACTTGCTTGCAGTTTATTTAAGATGCTTTTGTTGAAAGCTGAGCTAAGCAGAGAAACCTCTTATGTGTGAAGTATTATACAGTGTGTGTGAGATAATAACACCTTGTAATTCATTACAGCTGGGTTGTATTTACATAAAAGAAGGCTGAGCTGTGTAGGAATTTGCTGATTAATTTATTTTTAATGGGAGTGAAGTATACCAAGTACCAAAATAAACTTTACTTTGTGTATCTTACTGCTCCTGAAATAGGTGGAAAAATTAATGGTAGATATTTTGGCTCAAAGCTACATACATTAATTCACATACAAAACAGTCATTTAAACTTTAACCCCTTTCCTGCTACGTAATTTAAACCTGGGCTCGTGTTATCCATGCCATGGGAACACAGGACTGGGATACATCACCTCCTGAGGCAGAGCACCGGGTGCTGGGCGCAGCTCGGGGCTGCGTAGCGGCTGTGGTGCTGATGCTGCAGGGCCAGCAAGGCAGCAGCATCCATGGGAGCATTGCTGTGGGGATAGCACTGCCTTTGGTAGTATGGGTGTGGGACAGCCAAGTGGCCAGAACTTGAAGCTTCTCCTGGGTTCGTGGGCAAGAGGCTTCAGAGTTCACGGCGCTGGTTTGTGGTTGATGGCGTCTGCTTTTGCAGTTATTAATATGAGGATGGAAGACCTATAATCTTGCTGCAGAAGATGCCTTCAACTGCACCACTGTTATGGAGCCGAGCCAGCTGTCACGGTGTGTTCTGGACAGAAACGTGTGGGACATGCTAAGAAAACAAGGTAGATGCTGTCTGTGAATTAAGAGTGATCTCTTTTAAGGAGGAAACATACACTGGAGGCTGCACGGGGCCAGAGAAGACTGCTTCCCAACCATTAGTAACGTGGAGACAGCATTTGGGTGCAAAGTATGGTCCCTGCTCTTCAGAGAAGCGTGCCAATAGGCTAGAAAGCCACTGCCTACATCTTGTGGCACCTTTACAGCCAGAACTTAGGGTCTTTGAGTGAGAATATGCATTGCTAGAAGCAAAATCTGCACCTTGCAAGCACTGCAGCAGCAATGATTAGCAGCTAAATGATTGCTACATAAAGAAGTGCAGCAAAACACAGTTATTTTTACCAAGTGTTCCAAAGGCTGCTTTCCCATTGTGAAGGTTTTGCAAAGGGAATCGTTACAAGTGTTTTGTTTATGGACAGTTCTTTCTGTTGCATCACCCTGGGGGCACTGACTGTATTTTAAGTGAATAAATGGATGTACATTTCTTCTGGAAGGAGCCATGTTGAGCACTTAGCCATCCAGCCTGCTCTCCCCTGTCACCTACAGAGTTTGGAGATTGCTGTTTATTCTAAAGGAGTTGTTCCCCCTACTGTCAAGAGAAACAAGCCTCTGCAAGCACTCTTTTCAGCTACATTGTGGCTTCCTTGTTTCTGTGAACAGATGTCTCTTGCTGCAGTTATATTCTGAGAAGTGCTGAGGCTGGGGGCAGCCATCCGATACCCTTGGATCCCTGATCTTTATTTTGGGTGGTTACATGTTTTTCTCCTCCTCTGTTCCTGTAGTTCACACCTCTTGTTGGTGTTTGTATCTAACAGTTTTCTCCTCTTTCTCACGACAGCTACAGCACTAAGATTGCAAGCGTCCTTGGTGATGTGCGTGTTTCCTGCCCTGTTAAAATGCAGTTACCACTTCCCAGATTTCTGCAACCTGTCCTCACCTTCCACAAAGTGCAAATTTTAGTCATGTTCCTGCCAAGCCAAGCCCTCGGGTCAGAATTGTGGCTCCTGACATAGCAATGGGGCTGAACCACTGCCCCATCTTGTTTATACTGCCTTGGGCATGGCTGATGAGGTGAGCAGAAACTGGAGATGGAGTAAGAGCAGATTTTTCCACTGGAGCTTTAAATTGTTGGAGAGGATGATGGATGATTCTACAAGTGTGGTCCCTGTGGTATGTGCCACTGAGTGATGCTGTTTGAGAAGCAGGGGGCACCAGACCTGTGCTAGTTTACCCTGTGACCCACACCCATTCCTTTCTGTGCTCTCCTGCCTCTGCAGCCCTCCTCATTCACAAGCATAGACCTGGTGCAATCTGCTTGCAGCATTCTCTGGCATGAGTTGAATCCTCAGAGTATAAGAAAGATTCCATGCATCCTTGATGTCCTGAAGTACTGCTGAGGGCATGTGGAGAAGTTTACAGATCTGCTCAACAGGTGTGCAGAGCAATTCATCTCCCTTCTCTTGAGCTCCGTAGCTGAGCTGTGTGTGCTTTCTTCCAGGAAGATGAAAATATTGCTGTTGGAGATGGTAAATGTGTATCCTACCTAGAAATTACCAAGCATGCTTCTAACTCTTTTGCTAAGAGTTGCTAAGAGGGCACTCCTGCCCTCCCCACGTGCCTTTTCTTTTTTTTCCATGCTTTGTCCCATTTCTCTTATGATCTCTCATATAATGAGCTCCAATCAGAACTCCTTTTTGCCTGTTCCTCACCTGCTGAGCAGTACAGAGCCAAGACTCACAGGGTCCTGGTGATCCCAGGGCAGTTATCAGTTCCTGCAGCGGTGGGGCTGATGGTACCATCACTGCAGCATGCCTGCACGAGCAACATCTCCATCTTTTGGGCGTACCGTGCCTGCACAGCCTGCCTCAGCCCTGTGTTTTCTGATGGTCTGAGGGGTTAAGCAGAGGGCAGGAGCTTACACAGGAAGCTGAGGAGCTTGGCGAGGGCATGGGAAGGACCCTGAGGCTCTGCTGCATGGGCAACTGTGCTGTGCTTGGGAAATGTCCAGCTCGTTCCTGCCTGCAAGGAGTATCACTCACTGCTGCTGCTGGGCCTCTGCGCTGTGAGGGGCCGGCTGTGTGTTAATCATCTGCTGACCCTTCCCACACTGCTCTGCTGAGCTTTTCTTCCCTGCTGCATTTTTGACTGCCCTGTGCATCCTATGTGTTCTGTCTGAAGCTGCTGGACGTGCTGAGGGAGTACTTGTTTTGCTAAAGTCATTTGACTTTGTCATTTGACTGCTCAGCGGCTTGCTTGGGGACAGCAGAGATGTTGGGGCCTCGTCTTTCCACTGGGAATGCAGAGCAGGAGCTTATATGAGTATAATCCCATGTTTTTCTACTGCATTTCAGTGACTGCACCCCGGGAGTTCAGGGGAGGTGGCAACAGAACTGCTTATGCCTGGGGCAGAGCGGTGTAAACAAGAGAAATATCTGCAGCCCTGTTCTGGGGCAAATTTCTCACTTGTGAGGCCCTGTGAGGTGCTGCTGAGGTTGGGTCCTGCTAGTGACAGAATGCTGCTGCAGCTCTTCCAGGAGCTGTGAGCCTCCATTACGCTTCTTTAGGAAGCAAGGAGTCTTGCAAATGCAAAGCTCTCATTAACAGTTACGTCACTGACAAAAGGAGCTGCCCCACATCCTGCCGGAGCACGGCATCCTGGGGTGGTTTGCTCATTGTCCACATCCTTCCCTTCGTACCCCCTTCCTGCTGGTA
The DNA here is from genome assembly GCF_951394365.1 of Tetrao urogallus. Taxonomy (NCBI): domain Eukaryota; kingdom Metazoa; phylum Chordata; class Aves; order Galliformes; family Phasianidae; genus Tetrao; species Tetrao urogallus. The sequence goes on from NC_136829.1 coordinate 1,354,181, forward strand.
TCTAAACCCAATTCCACTTCTGTTTCCTCTGCAAGAGATGTCTGGAAATGCTCTACAACATGCCCAGGGCAGAGCAGCGCTGTGGGGCAGAGGGACTCTGTGGCCCAGGTTGGCAGCTGCCCATCTGCACCCACAAAGGGACCCTTTAGGGGACAGCAGGGTGACCCCGTGGCCACACAGAGGATTCCCACGTGGCACAGAGGCTGTAGGAGCCTCGGAGTGGCAAACAAGGAATTCATCTACTGCCACTGAGTTAGGAGAGCGATTCCAAAATGCTGTGATCAGAACCTTCAGGCAAAGAAGTGGGAGGTTCGGCACTGCACTGTGCTGTTTGTGAGCTCTGCATCGACACGGATCTCTGTGCAGTAACTAAAATCCAGGGTTTTGTCATCTAGTTGCCTTTGCTGCATACACATGGCACAATCATCACAATGGAACATTTTGGGGCTTTATGGGTTTCCAGAAACGCCTGTAGATGTGTGTTTGAATGCCACGTCGTGTTGTGGTAGAGGATAAGGCTTGCAGTGCTAGGACAGAGGGACAAAAAGCCCACAGGTCTTCCTGTGTTCCTGGCTGCACGGCCTCCATGCAGTCCCAGCCAGGTGCTTGTGTTTGCTGAGCACTGAGAACACCTGTAGTCATCGCTGTCTCTTGACTGCAGGAGGAACGTAGACAATGCTGTCAGATAAGATCCTTGCTTTCAGCTGACAAATATTAGCTGTGTGCTTCCCACATCCTGCCGGCTGATCAGACCGAGGCGTGCCAATTATAGACGTCTATCTCTTTCCCAGACAGGGAAGGGATATCTCTCATCTAATTTTAGATGTCTGCATGGTAAACCTCTGTCCCTGACTCCGACGGCCTGAGCTTTCCTTCTGCTCAGTGCAGAGAGATAAACAGCTTCATGGCACGTTTCCTCCAACCTGCTCCTTACGTCTGCAGGGTGAGGTGGCTCAAAAGATCTCTGCCCTTCCCCTGCAACCCAAAGCAGCCCAGGCTGACAGCTGTGGATGGAGAAATTTACACCACAGGTGCTTTTGTGTGCTGGTGTGCATGAGAAGCACTTGGAGGCAGAGCAGCTCCCTACAAACCAGCTGGAGACGGTGGAGAGCCCTGCACAGAACTGTAAGCAGAGGTTTTTGTCTAGCAGAAAGCACACATCTGATGGCTTAAAAAAAAATAAAAGACGCTCCTTTAGCTCTTTAGGAAGGCAGAAAGAAGGGTGGTGGCGGTGCATTTCCTGTGTTCTTGATGGGGAGATGGTATCACTCTGGCAAAGCACCTAAAGAAAAACGCCCATTGAATGCCATACTCTTTTGCTTACTTTGCTGTTTTTTCCCCATAACTTCCTTATATTGTTTGTCTGTTCACCTCGCCACTTATGCTGTTCTCCAAGTGGCTCTTGCACTTATTTACACTTACTAAACTTCTTTTGTCCCAGATCTTTTGTCCACAGCAGCGAAATCTGCACCTGCAGCACACAGCTCCAAGCCCCTGACCATACATGCCTGTGCTTCTGCTCCAGCACTTTGCACTGTAAGAGTTCCTCCTGACTGCAGCAGCCCAGGGACCAACAGCCCATCCCTATTGGCCCTCCTGCTGCTGTAGCCAATGGAGGTGATGTAGAACGTAGTGTCCAAGTGTTCACATTTAGACATGGCTGTGCGTCCCCACTGACTTCAGCCCACTGATGATGAGGGAGCAGGCATCTAGCATTTAGGTGTATTAACTTAGCCTGGATGAATGTAATCCCCAGAGATTTTGTGATTTGTAGATGAAAGGCTGGCTGACCGGCTCCCCACGCAGCCAGTTTTGCACTGGTTGGCTGTATGGAGTTGGTGGCTCCAGGGGAAGGGAGGTGATGGGATGGGGGAGGTCCTGGCTGCAGCCTGGGGACGTCGGTGCACCTCCTGTGCACAGCTTTTCCTGCAGTGCGTTATGTTCTGCGTGCACTCCTAACGCAGTGTTTTAAATCCTGTATTAATGCTGCTCTGTACTGTTTTTCCAAAAATAACCTCATGATACACTGGAGTTCACTAGCCCAAAATACACAGAACACAGACAGTACTGTAAGTCCCAGTGCACAGGGATCAGACTTGAATGGCCCCTTCCTCCAGGAAATCAGATGCAGAAAGAGCAAACGAGCCACTGCTCTCATGGCCTGCAGTATCTAATGACTGTGCTGAGGATCCTGCCGCATTTCAGATTAATACCAGGGCCTTGTGACACCAAAGGCAGCTCTGAGCACCCGATGGAGCTGCAGCTGCCCCCATTCATGGCAGGGGACTGGATTACGGGACCTTTAAGGGTCCCTTCAAACTCAGTGATCCAGTGATTCTATGAAGGTGATGTTTTGGCTTCTGTGACAGGCACCATGTGCCAGAGCCTGGCTCTCAGGAAATGCTGAGCAGGAGAGCAGCAGAGGTTTGGGGATGACTGAGTCTCATCACCCACCAGGGGTATTTGTGCTTCATTACAACTGCCATCGAGAAGCACGTTTGATTTGGAACAAATTTCAAGCAGGAACAAGTTTCGCCATCTGCATTTCCACTGTAAGCACAAGAAGGGACAAAACAGGTCGGAGCCTGCTTGGCTAAGGGTGGGGACCTGTCAGGAGCTGAGGGGAGGGCAGTGTATGAATCAGAGACCGGGAGAAGGAAGGAGCGGCTGGGAGAGCCGACCTTCCTCCCCCTGGAGAAGGGATCTCCCAGCACCGCTGCCAGGTGCGCGCTGGCGGGGCCGAGCGGAGCCGGGGAGCAGCTCCTCCCCCGGGGTGGGAGGCTGAACCCGGTGATTAACGTGCGAAGGAGGGGAGCTCGTGCTGAATGCTGAAGGAACCTGTTGGGAGGAACTCGGGGAGGCACGAGAGGGCCGGAAATTACCTGGAGTCCTTCGGAGGACTAACGCAGCTGGAGAGGCACTGCTTAGCTCCGGTCATGTTCAACTACCTGGCAGTGGAGGTGAGGCCCCAGTCCCACCGCAGCTATGGGAGCCAGCAAGGGGTGTCGGGGCCGCTGAAGAACCGCCTGGAGCAGCTGAAGAAGCCGTGGTGGAGGGAGCCCACCCCGCTGGTGCTGCAGCACAGCGAGTCGGCCAGGCTGGCCGTCGACGCCTTCCTGGAGCAGGGGGAGCGTGGCTACGTGAGTGCCATCGCTGAGGAACGGGAACTGCCTTTTCTTTCCAGCCTGGACATGGAATATATGAGCCAGCAGAGAAGCCAAAGCTTTCCGGAGCCCAATGCAAGGAGAGAAAAAGAGGGTGAGCCTGCTGATGGAGATGGGTCCTCCCTCTACTCCGAGCTGACCTCTGGCACCTACTTTCCTCTCATGTCTGATGTGCACCCTCCGGAGCTGGAGCTGGGCTGGCCGGGGATGCCGATCATCACCGTGACAGGCCAGACTCAAGCCACCATCATTTTCCAAAGAAACAAAGCTAACAGCATTAAGGATTTGCTCCGGTCTCTGATCAGCCGGGCACGGACGGTATGTACAGCGCAGCGTGGGCTCAGGGGGGTCTTCTGTCCCGGCACAAATCCCAGTATCTGGTCCTACAGCTGTACGCCGCCTGCTCCGAGCTGCTGCTGCAGTCTGGATGCCTGGCATGGTGCAGCTGCTCTTCCTCTATCAGATCTGTGACTCTTCCCGCTCCTTTCCTTCCCTGTAATTTCTTTCCCATTGGGATTTCATGTCATCCAGGCAGTGTGCTTTAAGGCATCCTGTCTGTGCTTGTGGGAGTGCAGAGCGCGGTGCCGAAGCCCGCAGCAAGCAGCAGGGCGCGCAGTGTTGGTACTCAGCTGTGCTCAGCCCGCAGCTGGGCCCCATCCATTCTGCACTGTGTGGCCTCAGGTCAGGGCTGTCTTGGCCTCTGGACCCCTCATGAGATGGGACAGGAGGACAGCACTGGGGTTGCTGCAGGAGAACAGAGCGAACCAGTGGGATGAGAAGCCCTGCCTGTGGTTTGGGGTAGGCTAGAACACATCCTCATGTCTTCAGACTCCATGTGTGTGCTGCTCCAGGATGAGGGAGCTCAGCCCATTTTGTCCTGTGGTGCCGTTCCTGCTGGGTGGGATCTCCAGCCCTCAGATGCCATCAGCACTGCGCAGCTGCAGCCTATCGAGCTCAATCCTACTGGGGATTTTCTTCTTTCCACTCTGCTGTCATACAGCGTGCTAAAGCAGCCTCTCAGACACATTTCCAGCTTTTATGAACCTTATATCCTTTATGGTTCTTTCAGTCTCTTCCGCATTCATTTTTCTTTTGTGCTATTTTATTTCACAACTTCAGGGATACTGAGTTAACTTCCAGTGCAAAGTTCACTTCTAATCAGTCAGCTCCTCAGCAATTACTCTTATCACCCCAGTAATTTCTTGTTTCACTCTACAGGCATTCCTTAAGTGCCCGGTAGAGAAAGCAGGAACTGCAGAACTGCTAAGCCTGGACATTAGCTGTGTCAGGAACGCCAACAGCAGAAAGAAGGAAGGTGTTATCTTTACCACCACCTGTAGAACAGAGTGACCAGGTGAAGCTGTGGCTGTGGAGCAGCCCCAATTGCTGGGCAGTATTTTAACAGCACCTGACAGCCGAGTGTAGCTGAAATACAGGGCAAATCTCCAATTTTTTTGCCCAAAGGAGGACAGCTTGGCCTCAGTATTTCATGCTGAATTTCGATAGCACCCTGTAGGTAAATATAGGAAGTTTCATCCAGGAAGTAACCAACAAAGCGCTCTGTTTGCCCTTACGGCAGCTGGGTTATGCACCTTCCATCACCTGAAAGGTCCCGTGACGCTTTTCAGCAGTGGGGATTAAGGCACAGCCATGGTAGAACGCACAAAGTGAATGACTCCTAGGAATGCCCTTACTTCCTAGCACGTGTCCCCAGATCTCGGACAACATTTTGATCCTTTAAACACCTGAAAAATATCCTGCTGCTCTTCAGCTCACAGGAGCTTCCCTGGAGCTGCAGGGAGGCTGCACATCGGGGATTTTTTATATCTAAGGGCATTTTGAGCTTTTCGTTCTCGCTTGGCTCAGAAGATCACTGACTTTCTTCAGCCCATTGTGTACCAAGCTGCAGATTTTCGTGCGGCGTTTTTGGCTGTTGCGTAAAATGGGCTAACGAGCTTTTTAATTGGCTCTTTGCCATGTTCTGCTGGCTCCTGTTAGCAGCCCGCCAGCACTTCCCATGATTAACTCTGATTGACGGCAGTTCCAGCTCACTCACAACCCCACTTACTCATCTTTAAGCAGTTACTGAGTCATTTTGCTCTTCAAACCACCCAAAAGGATGCTAGGTGTATGTCTGTCAGTGCTAAAAGAGCGACCAGAGGTGGAAGCACCTTTTGCCTGAAGTGCCAGTAGCAGCTGTGCAGGGAGCTGCTTGCTGCTTTGCAATGTTCTGGAAATACTTTCTGCATATTTTGCAACAGCGTATTCATCCTGACAAGTGATCAAAATGGGCATTTGTTTCATTGGTCCTTTTTGTTGGTGTGGTTTGTTTTCCTCCTTGGCTGCATTTATCAGCTTCTTTGGAGGTGTATTTTCAGATTTGAGCTTTTCCTTTTGCAGACATAAGAAGATGAAGCACAGCCACGCCTTAGCCTGCATTTGAAAACGCTCTCGTAAATGCTGTTTGTGCTGCCCGCACTCTGTTCGCTCCTCCTGTGCACCTTGGACCCTGGTTGTGTGTCTGCATTTGTGAGTGACAGCAGAAGGGTCCTTGATGGTCCCCCAGAGAGGCAGTGTATTGCTTGGAATGGCAGCACTACAGTAATGACCCAAACCACGCTATTGGCAAATACCAGTAAAACCAGCTGTGCTGGTTAGAAACCAGACAGATGGCAGCCCCAGCAGGATGCTGCTAAGTGCTGTAATTCCCAAAGTGATGACTGCAGTAATTGCTGAATTTGAGTTTCCAGAAGTTGATGCAGAAACATCATGATTTCACCCTACAATGGCAAGGTGTGAATTTCCAGAGCCCGTGGGCAGCTGACATTGCTGCGTCTCGGTGAGGAGCAGGGAGGCCCTGAGCCAGCCCCAGCCTTGCAGCTCCCACCTCTGCACCCATGGGCATGCATCACTTAGGTCTGTAAGCCCAGGGTGACTTAATTGCTTGTAAGCTTGAGTAGAAGATGGCAGGAGCCTGAATGAGAGAGAGGATTCAGCACTTTCAGTGCTATAGCTTTGAGGCTTTAAATCTCGCTTTTAGGAAAATTTAAAGGGGAAGATTTCCAGGGACTTCATCTCTCGAGACGTAGAGGATCACAGAATCTTTTGATTTGAAAGGGACTTTTAAAGTCCATGTGGTCCTGCAATGAATGGGGACACCCACAGCTCCATCAGCTGTCCAGAGCCCTGTCCAATGTGACTTGGATGCCTCCAGGGATGGGGCATCTCTCACCTCTCTGGACAACCTGATCCAGTGCCTCAGCACACTCACTGTAAAAAACTTCTTCCTTACATCCAGTCCAAATCTTCCCTCTTTTTGTTTGGAACCACTTCCCCTTGTCCTGTCACAACAGACCCTGCTGAAGAGCCTGTCCCCTTCCTTATTATAGCCCCCTTTAGATGCTGAAAGGCTGCTACACTTTCGCTTTGAGCCAATGTTATTACTAGAGCTGCCTGCCTTGTTTACCAAGAGGATATGTTAATGGAGCTGCAGGTGCCCTGCGGCACCCAGACTCTGTACAAGGGACCCCAAGGGCTTCTGCTCCTCCACCACGTGGGGCTGTGCTGGGACACATCCTCCCCTCTGTCTCCACTGCAGTGTGCAGTGCCAGTGGGGCTGCTGGCCTTCTCCCCAGACGTTGGCTTTGGGTGCTCACCAGCACCACGAGGTGCAAACCTACCATGCAAGGAGGGCACGAACGGAGCCAGCATTTCTTCCAGCTCCTGATGCCAGGTGAAGGCCCATTTTGGAAAACATGAGTCTGGCTGCGGCGTGGGGCTCCACCCAGCTTGCACAAGCTGCTGCCCTGCTGCCCGAGGCTCCCGCTCCCACAGCGACGCCAGAGCCCTGCCACAGCACTGCCAGGAGATGCAGATCTGCCTGGCAGCCAGCTGTGCCCCAGCCCAGAGCTCTGCCACACGCAGCCAAAGCAGTGCCTGCTCAGCTGCATCCCTCTCGTGGCAAGCACTGCAGGGTGTCTGTGCTGCTGTGCGAAAATCCTGAATTCTGTGAGAAATGCTGGAGAAAAGCAAGCTGATGTGACCTGCTGCACCCACCTGGCACCCATGGGGCTTTTCAGCGTGGAGAAGCCAAGGCCAGAGAATCAACAGCCTCTGTTCACTGCATCTTATTGACTTTCCAAGACATGTTTAGACTGTCTTCCAGGCCAAGCCTGCCCCAGGAGCTAAGCTGGAGACGAACTGGGCTATCATGAGGCAAGTGTGTCTGAGAGGGACCTGCCTGGGGCCCCACACAAAGTTTGGGCTATAGATTTTTTCTTGATGCTTTTTCATTAGAGGATGAGTAGCCTACCAAAGTCAGTTGAATTGCCTGGTCTTGCGACCCTTGCTCTTTGGCTGAAATGTGGAAAGACAGGGCCAAGTAGTCCTGCTCTTTTTTGTGGATCTCAGCAGTACCCAGTGCTGCCAGCACAGCAACAGAGTCAGTTTGGGAAGCTGACGATGCTTCCCACTACCTTCACAGTGCACACAGGGCTGACTGTGATGAGTGGTGGGATTGCAGCATGAGATACTGGTTTGCCAGAGCCTCATAAGAGCAACAAGAACTATGAAAAATACCTTTTGCGCTCAGGCTCTGAAGCTCATATCTTCCAGAGTGAGGGTGAAGGAGACATGATTTTGGCCTGGATGGTAGGAATGGCTTTTAGTGCTTGTGGGAAGAGTACGTCACTTTCCTACAGCTGCCTTGTGTCCCACATATATGCCTCCAGGAAGGTGTTCCTTCACATCCCTGTGTGGTGGGCTGGGCCTGGAGTCTCCTGCAGGAGGACCACTGTCAGTGCGAGGTATGTGAACAAGATGGTCTTTGGCTCTCAATTCAGATAGAGCCAGAAACCTTGTCCATCCATGAAAGTCAGCAGAGGAAAGCTCACCCTACATGCCACCCTCCGTAGGTTGGCTTCGGCTATAGAGTGCTGTGCATTGCTGTGCTCTAGCATGAGCAGAAGACGTCCAGACAGGCTTCCCACCCTGCTGGGTGTATGTTGGGCAGCAGGAGCAAGCTCTGTCTCAGATTGTGCACAAGGTGTAGTGCAGGGCACAAACACTGAGTGGCAGGGTGAAGTAGGCCATTGGAGTTTCACTGCAAAACTCGGAGCTTTTGGGTCATCCTTGTTTGGACATCCCATATTGGGTGCAGAAACTCAAAATCAGACCTAAGAACCATTTATCTTACTCACTTCTAAGATATGGTAAGAACTAAGATCCTTGGTTGGTAATTCCAGTATTTCTTCAGCTTTTAAAATGAAAACAGCCTGTCTTAAAATCCTTTGTTACTTTTATTTTTTAGTCCCCCGGAGTGATGACCACTTTCCTGAGTTCTCAGTGTTAACTGATGCTAGATTAAGGTCTAGCTCACTAAATTGCTAGGATTGCTCCATAAGCACCTTCAGATGAAGTTCGTCAGGCCTGGCTGATTTTCCAGCTCAGCAAGCGCTCTGCTTCCAGGTTCTTCAATCTCCAAGCTGTCCCCCTGTCCCCTATCCCATCACTAATGGTGATGACCTGCAGATGGATCTCAGCAGTCTCTTCCTGATCCAAATAATGGCCTCATTGCTGTTGTCTGCAGTATTTCTGTGAGGAAAAGTGGAACAGCTTTTCCCCTTACACCCTCGTGTATTTACGGCTGATTTCCCTTGGTCTGTTGTCCTCGCTGCAGGCCATGCTGTGCTGTGAACTTCCTAGTTCTGGTACAACTCACTGTATTACGTACTTGTCTTGACCTACCTTCTATTTTCTGTGTTTTCCTTCTAATCTTTGAAGAATACATTTAGGTTGTCTGCTGTCTCTCCCAGCTCCATCTTTCCTCCTCGGTGGGATGAGTTGCCATGGTCTTCAATTCAATCCTTCTTCGTAAGACCTTATCTTCGGTGTATTGAGATGGACTTTCTTGACATCTGTTTTTTTGTTGTTGTTGTTTAATTTTTATGTTATTCCTTCTTTCCACTCTTGGGATTCTTAACTGCTCCTTCATGGTCGTGCTTAGAAATACGCTTTGAGCTGTCAGTCTGCTTACAGGCAGAATCACATTCAGAACAGCTCTTCCATTGGTCGCTTCTCACCTTTTGTATGAAAACCATCATGAATGTATTCATAGTCAGTATTTGTCCTGCTGTGTCTTTGCCAAAAAATAACTGGGTAGTCAGTGATTCTGCCTTTCCGCCAAAGCCTGAGCTCTGAGCAGCTGCCAGTCCTGTGAAGTGCCCCACCTATGTGATCTTTCTGGCCCAGTGATCTGTAGGCAGTCGATGCGTACGTTCCTTTCCACGTTACTTACGAGGCAGATTCTTTCGGCCTGCTGATGTCATTGTGAGGACACTTTCTGTCATCTTCAAAATGGCGTTGCAATTGGGGGAAGTTATTCATGCCTGGAAAAGGGCAAACACCACACCCATCTTCAAGAACTGTAAGGAGAGCCCAGGGAATTACAGGCACGTCAGCCTCACCTCTCTCCTGAGGAAGAAAGTGCATCCTGGAACATAAATCCAGGTACAGGAAGAACAAGATATGAATGTGAATGCCAGCACACCTTGCACCAGTCTGACACAATTCCCTTCCATGAGGAGATGGCAGACGATGCGGATGAGGGAGGAGCAGCAGGCGCTGTGTTCCCTGAATTTAGCAAAGATTTGACGTGGTGTCCTGTAGTTCACTTGCAGGAAACTGCTAAGATGTGGTTGGGACTCGTGGACCGTGAGATGGGTGAAAGGAAATGGGTTTGACAGCTGCACTGAGGTGGTTCAAAGCCTAACTAATGGTGTTCCCTGGAGATCAGTGCTGGAGCCAGTACTGCTTCGTGTCTTTGCTAATGATCTGGAGGATGGGATAGAGCACAGCCTGAGCATGCTTGCAGGCTATATGACATTAAGAGCAGTCAATAAACTCGAAGGTAGGATTTCTGTTCAGAAGGATGTCAACAGGCTAGAGAAATTGGCTGATGGAAACCTCATGAATTTTAGGAAAGACAAATACACAGTCCTGCCTGTAGGAAGGAACAACTACACAGAGCAGGACACAGTGGGAGCAGCAGCCTAGGAAGCGGCTTTCTAGAAGAATGTCCTAGAAGGAAAGGGGTACTGATGGACAAGAAGTTAAGCAGAGATCACCGGTGTGCCCATGAAGGCCAGCTGCATTCCCAGCTGTGTTAGCAGGAGTGCCACCAGCAGGGAAGGGGAAGGGACCCTTCCCACGTATTTTCCATGATTCTGTTTGGTGTCCATAGGAGGTGAATGTCCTTGGAACAAGGACATATGAGCTACATATCTTCTTTACCTGTCAGTGTGCTCCTCGTGAAGAAAGCATGCTTCTCTAGGTTCATACACTAGTCATGTACGGAGTCACTCTTACACCAAATGAATCATGATTTTGGTCAGTCTGTTCTTCCTGTTTGCATGCCATGTTTCTGGCACATTTGCTTAAGGCAATGCATATTTGTTGCACCAGTGACACTGAGTTTGTGCACATGCATGACCCTTTCAGCTATTTCTTTCTGTGAAGGACGGATGGATGAGGCAGGCGGCAGCAGGACGGGGAATGTCTTCACAGTTATTAAGAGTGATTTTATCTCCCGTGATGGGGCAAGTGCTATTAAATGCGAAGTTCCAGAGGCAGTTTTTGCTCACGTGGCCATTGCTACTCTGTAGCTTTGGAGATTTGAATACTTCATTCTTAGTTTAAAGTACATTCGCACGTGAGATTTCAACTGTCTCCTTTTTTTTCTTCTTCTTCTTTCTTTTTCTCCCATCTAGGTAATAGCAATTGTGATGGATCTGTTTACAGACATGGAAATACTGTGTGACCTGCTGGAGGCCTCAAGCAGACGGCACGTTCCTGTTTACCTGATCCTGGATGAAGAGTACTTGAAGCATTTTGTGGAAATGTGCAATAAAATGTCTCTCACTCAGGACAGTTTCCCAGTAAGTGTTCAGTCACACTCCAGATGTGACAACCAAGTCTTGGAACCGATAAAAATCAATTGTTCTATTCATTCTGCCTGGCCTTTGGGACCTATCTGTTGACCTCTCTCAGTCCTTGCCCTAGGAAACTGAATTGCAAGATCTAACTGGCTCTTAGTTCAGATCCCTGAGACCCCTTGGATCAGCTTTAGGTTCTGCCCAGAGCTACAGTGCAGCTCTGTGGCAGAGTGTGGGGAAGGAAAGCTGTGTGCCCCTCTGGAGGTCCTGATGCAGAAGCCACCATTTCCTCCTGGCCTCCTCTCGGTGTAAAACCAGAAGTTAAAAAAGTCACGTCAGGATTTACTTTGGGGCTTGTGATTCTTTTTGGCCCCTGTGTTCATGAAGGATTTGTGAAGAGCTTGATTCCCCACTCATTGGGGTGTCATCAGCAACCATCTGTGGTGCCCACATATGCACTAGGAGTTCATATTGCAGTGAAACAAGCACTTTTGGCTCAGAAACTCCCAGGCTCAGAAATGTCCCCCAGCATCGTGCTGTCCCCATATAACTTTCTGGCTGTCACCTCCCAGTGGAGGATGATTTTGATGTCATTTTTCAGTCCTACAAGGCCAACACTACTGGCTGTGCTCCTTCCTTCATGCTTTCCCTGGAGGAAGGGGCTGGTACTCTTCCAGCCATTCATTTCATCTTTTCCTCACCTTGGGAAAGCTCAAAAACAATGTTTTACAGCATTTTAAATACAGATAGATGCAATTGCAAACATCTAATTTCTTCCTCGTTTTTAACCTGTCTACACAAAGTGTAATTTAGAGATGCAGCTTTCTTTCCCCGTGTTGGTGATGCTCTGTCCTTTCTCACTTCTCACAAGTCAGATCCATTCTGTCTTGCCTCTTGCCATGGCAGCTATTAGAGAAAACTACTTGCCAGAGCATGTTTGGTTTCATAAACAAATGAGTCCCTAATGTCACCTGGCTGATCCAGATAAATTCCACTTCTTCAAAATCTATTTTATTCACTTCTTATCCAAGAATCTGGTCATTGTTTTAAATTCAAATCAACATTGGTTTACATCCATGGAGATGCCTGTGTCTTTTTGTTAGACCTGATGTCACCTCTTGTGCTTTAATGGTTAATTAACGCTTTCCTCCCCCATTCAGTGACTCATCTGCAGGTTTCAATGTGAAGTGCCCCTTAGGCTGCTGCATCTCAAGCAGTACATTAACACACGTGCTCTGATATTCACATCTAACTGGAATGAATGTACATATTTTATTCCTGGTTCTGGGTTGAGACCGGATATGATGGTAAATCTCCATCTGGAATAATTAATGACAACTCCAAGTGTAATGGGGAATTTTCTTACTTCTAAGAACTTTGTGCGAGCCTAATGCTGTTGAATCTTGCTGCTGAGCATCAGCAGATCTGACAGGAGTGCATCAAGCATTGGCAGCGGTCCCAGCAGAAGGTTTTTGTATTTTTTTCAAAGGGACATCTATTGAAGCTAAAAGTATGCTGAGTGGCAGTGACACATGGTGGTCTGGGTTTCCTGCAAGACTGCAGGATTCTCATCCTGCTTGGACAGCTGAAGGTCAGGATTGCCAAGGGGAAGAAGAGGATGGAAAAATTGAGCCAGATGTCAGAAACTCATCCAGTCTTGGAAAGGAGAGAGGGAGTGAAGGTGCACTATGGAAATACATCTATGGGATATCTCTTACTTGTACTTGTTTCAACTTATGTGGGGGAAAAGGAAGCTGCTCTCTGTGAGAACCCCTGTTACTGAAACCTCAGCACTGGAAGAAAGAAAATTCCTGAATTGAATGGCAACAGGATTAGGTGATCACCTCCCCAAGCATATCTTGCTCTATTTCAGCAACTTGTGGTGGCACTTCCTAGTAGAATAGAACAATTCAGGTTGGAAGGGACCTCAGGAAGTCATTAAGTCCAGCATCCTGCTCAAAGCAGGATCACCTGAGAGGTCAGCCTGAAAATCTTCAAGCACGAAGATGGCACAGCCTGCTCTGTAACGCATTCCAAAGCCAGGCTGTTCTCATGGGGAAAGAGTTCATCCCTTCTCATAGGTGACAACTCAGGAATGTTATGGGTTGCAAGAATAAGTGAGATCCACAGTGCAAAGGTCAAGAAGCTTCGGCTCTGTCCCTGCTAAAACTTTCAATGAGCACAAGAGAAGACTGGAGAAGTACTTGGACAACTACAAGTAACATGAGGGGCAGCATCATAAATGGTTGCCTTGTTCCTGCTCTTCCCCTATCTCCCTGTCATGGCCTATGGCAGGAAATAGAGTGTAGGATTAGTTGGACCTTTGTCTAGAGGAGATTCATGAAGCCCTGAAGGCAATGGTGCTGTTTGCATGAGCAGAGAGACTTCCTCAGCATGATGTGTGTGTTGAGCCTTTCCCTCCCTGCCGTGCTGAGCTCCCAGCAGACGTTTCCAGGAAGCCCACCTGCTGCCCACAGGGCTCTGGCAGATGAAGAAGGTTGGAGGAAGCAGAACTGAGCTGGGCCTCCTGCAGGTGGTTGCCCCCAGCTCCTCCCCGAGGCACAACTTCTGGGCCAGGAGCTGCACGAGGCCACAGACTGGGCCAGCCGGTCCTGGCTGCGTACAGGCAGCTCTGCAAGCCCATGCTGCTCATCCTGCCCTGGAGGAGGAGAGGCCACAGCCATTCCCAGGAGCAGCTGCTGGAGAGCAAGAAGATAGATGGGATATGGGTCTGTGCACTGTGGAGGACGTCTGCAGGCAAATCACAGCTATTTGTCATAGAATCATGGAGTCATTAAGGTTGGAAAAGACCACTAAGATCATCTAGTCAACCCACCACCACCATGCCCACTAAACCACATCCCTCAGTGTCACATCTACACCTTCGTCCTTTGTCTTCAGCTTGCCTGTTGGGTGTTAAAAACTGCTTTCTAGCTGGACTGAAAGATGCTGCGTGCTGTGGGCCAGCACCCACCTCTGCAGAGGAGCAGAACAGCCCTGGCAGCTTGTGCCACCCGTAGTGACCACTGCAGCCACAGCGTTCCCATGTGTGGACACTGGCACTGGGCAAGGATGACCTGCCCACAGAGAGATGTGCCTGCCCAAATGCAGTGGGGACAGGTCGTGGCACTTCCCGGCGTGCCAAGGCCACTGCAGGTGGCCATGAACTGGCCTGGAGGGGCTGGCAGGTGCCTGGAGGTGCTGCCTCACAGATGCTCGAGTTGTTTTGTTCAGCACCATTTCCTATAGACCTGTCCAGTAACTGCTTCCAGCAGCTGTTCTCCTCTCCCGTTTGCCCCACCTCAGGTGCAGATAACTCCTATTATTGGCAAAAACCTCTCCTTAGGACAAAGGCTCCTGTTGGATACCAGGAGCCTCATTTCCTTTTTCTTGTGCTGGACAGTAGGTTTCATGGCTGAAGTTGGATCAGGGAAGCTCTTAAGACAGGTGAGAATCAGCTTTGCATTCACCTGAATGCAGCCACATCAAATATTAATATCATTTTAAAATATACTGATAAAGGGAACTCTTAAAACACGGACATACTTTTCTGTAAATCTCTTATATTGAGCAGTATTTTTTTAAGAAGCCTGTCAGTACAGAAAAATCAGAGCAGTGTACTCAATTTGATGGAAAAGCAGTTGTTTTGGGTCTGAAATCAGCTTTAATGCAGAGCCACAAACTAGTGAGGTTAGCTGAGTATTAGCAATATTCTGGAATAAACTGTACTCTTTCATACTTCAGAAATGAGCTGTAGGATCACTGAATTCTCTTTTTTTTTTTTTTGTACCTAAGTACAACTTGTTCGTATTTGCTGGCATTCTTATTTTATTTAAGCATGCATTGTGATAGAATACGTGGGATGTGGGACCCAGCAAACACTTGCTGCCACGCTGCATTCTACCTCTGGGCACAGCAATCCTGCATGAGATTTCATTGCTGACAAATTGTGGAACATCCCGGTTTGGCTCAGTGTGTGTTCTTTTACCATCTCTGCTTTCTTTGATTTCAGAACATGCGCATACGATGTCTGAGCGGAGACACGTACTACAGCAAAGCAGGCAAGAAATTTGTAGGCCAGGTTCTGGAGAAGTTTATCCTGATTGACTGTGATCAAGTTGTTGCTGGTACATACAGGTGAGAAAAAACAGCAACTGCTGACGCTGCATAATACTCCGTAATTCCTATTTTCTTTTCCCTGTGATAAAGACGTGCAGCTATTCTTCTTCATCTTACCTTCATAAGTGTCAGTTTTCACTCTGGTGCTTCATCCCTCACTCCATCAGCTCGCCTTACTTTGCTGTTTTGTTATCAGATCACATTAACTGCCTGTCTGCCAACACTGACAGCTCCTGGAAACAATGTCTATGAGTATCACCTAATTTCTTAACGATGTAAAAAACGCCCTACCAGGTCAGATGTTGCCCCACCTTTCCTCCCACAGTGCACACAGTGTTTGCAGCAGGCCTGGTGGAGAGCGCTTCCCTGCTTGTTCCCTTCTGGGTCTGTTTTGGATCTATTATTCCTGACAGCGACCAGCTTTCATTGAATTTTTTCAGCTGCCATTGTACAGTCAGCGTTTTTACCCAGTTACCTTTCCTGAAATTGAATGTGCACGTGCTGCGTTTATTTAGATTGCTCTCTCCCACCACAGGGTTGAAATTGTACTGTGAGCAGCATTACAAAGTGGCTCTTCCACTTCTGCCTCTTGAACTGAGTCTCATGCATCATTCCTGCCCACATCCTGAACGGCATCTTTTCTTGTGGGTCAAACCATTTAGGTTAGTTAATTCTGGGAAGTAATTGCTTATTTCTTCCAAGAAGTTTTTCTCCACAGCTCATCCCCTTGAAGCATTGGCCTTATTCTGGATGTGAAACCTCCTGCTCTTACACCTGCCCTAATTTTGCAGCTCTAATCTCACTTCACACCGCCTCATGCTGTTGCACTCTGTACTGTCCACCACAAACAGTGCAACTCCCCAGGGCAGATTGTTTGGCCATTTCTATTGATGCCCAGCAATACTTCATCCTCCCTCCACCAGGTCTCCTTGAGCACTGCTCTCTCTCCTTCTTTCTTACTCTTTTCCATCCCCTACCCAGAGCCAGTAACCATCCAGTCAGCCACTGGTGCTGGAGCTCCTTGCTGCACTTCCCTTCTGCTGGATCGCCACTGAGTGTAGAGTTCTCCTTCTACCAACCTCTGCCACTAAAAGATACAAGTACTCGATCCCAACTGGCTATGTCAGTTTTCTATTTAAACAATATGGAGAACAGTGCCTTTGCTGGCATTTTGGCTGTGCTAACACAGGGATATAAGATGGGGTGCCTGGAAACATCACTCCATCTCTTTTGGCTGCACCGGGGGTTTGGATAACTGAAAGCACTCATTTTAAATGGCTAAAGTGGGGCATGGGTCTGCTGGGCTGCACTCCACAGCCATGAGAACATTTTGTTAATTTCCCTGTTGCCCTGAGTCAGGGGATTGCTTGAAACACAGATCAGTTCCCTGGGTCAGTTCCTCTCCTGCTGACCTGGAGCAGGGCTGTGGATCCAACGCCTGCTTGCTCTCTCTAGATCGCTGTAGCTGCATCTTCTCAGGTTGTAGAGGATATCTGCTCAGCTGGATATGGCCTTGTGTCTGATTCCCTGCTGTCCCACCAACCACCCCATGTTCTGCACTGTAAGAAATTGTCTCAGTCTATGGAATTTGGACAGAAAAATTTCCACAGGAGAAAAGCAGGTACACTGCAGCTTGGCACTGTACCAGGTACAGCAGCCAGATAAATAACTCACCCTGCAGTTGGGAACACCAGATTCAAAGGACAAGAGCAATTCCTGAATGAAGCCGGATACTTTGCTCAGGAGACTTGTGTGCCAGGATCAGAGGCTTCAGGAGCTCTGGGGCTGGATGTTGTGCGTGCTTCTTCATGCTCACTTTCCCACAGCAGACTTTTCCCACCTTGATTGTTCCGTCTTTGGCCTCCACAACAGCCTCCGGCAGTGAGTTATGCAATTTAATTTATGCTTTGTGTGAAGTGATCTATTGTGTTTACATTGTCTTCTGCTGTACAATTATATTTGGTGCCCCCAAATTTCCATAACTCGGGAACAGTAAATCACTGTTCTCTATTTATTTCCTTGATTGCATCCATGATTTCATCTTCCTCCATTACAGTCTCTGTGTGAATCATCTCACAGCTGAAGTATCCTTAGCTCTTCAGTCATTTCTCATGCAGAACTTCCAGACCTTTAATCATTATTGCTGTCTTTTGAGAGACAAATTGACCAGAACTGCATGAGGAGGTCAGATATCCCCACTCACTATACTTCAGCATAGGTGTAAGGGGGACGTCCCTCCTTGTCTCCACTGTGGCAGTTCCCAGCCTGCTGTTTGCCTTTCTGGCCAGTGCGAAGCACAGCAACAATTCTTGTTTAGAACTGTCCATGGGAACTCTGGCCCTTTTCCTAAGGAAATATTATTTCCTGTAATATCTGAGAGCTCATCAGTATATACAGAACATCTGATTTTTGCAGCAGTTTGCATCTACTGACGTAGAATTTTGTCCACCATCACGTCACTATACCATAAAATCCTCTCACCACTTCTTACGTTGTCCAGTTTTCCCAGGACAATTCTGTTGGGTACCAACTGCTTTCATACAACTTTCCAAAACTTGTGGGATTCCAGTGGGTACATTAAAATTATCGTTAGCGTTTGCTTCCCATCTTCAGCCAGCTCCTTGGGAAAACATTCTTCTATACTCCACGATCACTTAAGCCTTCTAAGAGTCCTCGATGAACGGCTGTGTCCAGATCTCTGTAAATTCACCCATCGCACACCGAGCAGACGGTGCACGTCTGTGTGCTCCCTGCCTCCTCCAGAGAACGGCAGCAGGCTTTGAGGCATGGCTTCCTTCCACAGAAACATGCTGAGTCTTCAGCGTTATGATTATAGCTCTGTGTGCATCTCATCATGTTACTTTCTGTTTGCTTCTACCAGTCTGTTCAGTATGGAAATAAGCCTGGCTGCTTCGTAGTTTTCCAGTAGCTCTTTGAAAGGTTCGCATTGACGACTTCCATTCCTCTGTTACCATCTTCAATTTGAAATGATAGGTTATTCTCTGGTTAATAATTGGAAAATTGCTGACTTCCATTTTTTGAAGGCTATTTATTTTAGTGTTTTCTTTTACTGTGCCTTTTGACTCTGGTGGCATTTGGATGCGTTGTCTTTATTTTATAGCTATATTTGCTCTGAGCCTCCAATATAGCATCTTTAAACAATCTTCACGCAGCCTCTTTGAGCAGTAACCTCTTTGGTTACTCATTTAAATTATTAATAGCATTCCTCACTTTCTCTTTTCAGTTAAACATTACTGTTGTGGATCATTTGCCTCCTGAAAGTATATTTGATAGGTGTATGTCATCGTTATTTTTGCAGAGTGGCGTTTCCAAAGGAGCTATTTCTCCTTTTGTAGGTTTTCTGGTTAGTTTCTCCCCAAAGCAGTCATTTATAAAGGGCAAAATGCAGTTTCTGCAGCTCTCCTAGTCATGGCCTCTATTCAGTGCAGATATAACTGACGATCTCTATATTCCTCTGCCTTGAGCACACTGTGTGCACTGTCAGTTCACAATACAGACCCACTCCTATGTTTTCCGTATTTGGGAGTGGAACTGTAATCTAGCAGGGATATGTTTCATTTAATGATGCATTATTTACATTATTTGACTCATTTTTCTTTAATGTTTTGTGCCATTCCCCCAGCAACATATCCCCTATTCATTCTTTCTGTAAAATTTCTACACTTCAGTTACACTGCTCCCCAATTTCTTTTCCCCAGTCTCTTTCTGAGATGATTGCTGCGTCAAAGTCATCATTCCAGCTCAGGCATCTCACAGTATCTGTCACTTTAGTTTAGAAAATCTGTGCATGTGTGTATCTGTTTGTGTATCTGACCAGGCTGCCCCACACTGACCACTTCTCTAAACACAGCTTTATTTTTTCAGCTGTTACTTATTGACTCTAAATCCTTACTGGCGTTTCATTGATTTCCCCCTGTCCTTAAATCAGAATACGTTTCTGCTTTTATTCCTAAGTTAGAGTGGGGAGCTTCAAACTATTCTGCACATCACAGAATCATAGAATCATTGAATGGCCTGGGTTGAAAAGGACCACAATGATCATCTCATTTCAACCCCCTGCTACGTGCAGGGTCGCCAAGCACCAGACCAGGCTGCCCAGAGCCACATCCAGCTTTGCTTCAGATTCTCATTTCAAGCCTCCTGAAATGTTCTTTCACTTCTCTGTTCCATTCTAAATGTTGTAGAGGGAGCATTTTACGAGGCTACCAGAAAATCCTGTTTGCTTTCTGCCTCCTACTTAGATGCTCTTTTACTTTACATCCAAGAACCTATACAGGCATTGACCATTGGCTTCTCTGCAGCGCTCCATAACATCGGTCTGCCATCCTTCATCCTACTGTCCTTGATCTCATCTTCGTTCTTTGCTGACATCCTGTCTGAGCCTTCCCACATCTATTTACTTTCAGTACTTCCCTGTTGAACTGCATCTGTTTATTTCAGGACCCTTTTCAAGTTCAGGCCCACGCAGCTCCTCCCCATTGGATCTGATTTGCTGATGTAATGGATGCACACTCATTCATGAAGCTGCTTGTGGAGATATGGAATAGCAGCTGAGATCCCCTCGAGTTTCAGTACATACTCCGGTGCTGACAGTGAATCCATCCGGGTGCTTGCTCTGCCCACACTCTTTCCTTCAGGGGGGAGATTTCTTTCTCTGTTCTTGACCACTCAGGCATTTGGTGTCTCTTAATTCTTCAGCTGTAAGAAGAGAATACTTTCTCCTCACATAGGTTCTCATGTCGTGCCTGAACTTCTGACCTCTCCCCATGTCTGTAGCCGTAAGATTCCCTCCTCTGACTAAATATTTCCATTGCTTCCCCTCCTCACCATTATGCTTCCTGTCATTAACAGGGACATTCCTGTCATTAAAAAGGAAAACAAGGCTCACTGAGCTAAGCAGATATCCAGAAAAAGCAATAATCTAAAATTCTAAATGTAATTGTATCTAGTTAGTATCATTCTGGGCACGAGAAGAAATAGCATTTCCCTGAGCACTTTTTAACCTGACAGAGTGAAGGGCACAAATACATTTATTAGTGCAGCAGAAGCCCAAGGGCAAATGGGGCTAGAGCTAAGCAGATTTTGAACAGGAAAACTTGAGTAAACATTCGCCAGGCTAGTGGTAGAGAAAAGAGGTGGTACTGTCAGCCTGAGGGCAGTTACAGGGCTGTTTGTGCTGCCCTAGGGGAGGTTTCTCAGTTGAAAATGGAAGATGGTCAAAGTACATCCTGCCAGTGGCACAGGGAGGAAAGAGCTCGTTTTTTGCTGTGTATTCTTGAAAGAAACGCAGTACTTGGGCTCGAAGCTGACACGACCAATGAAACTGGAAAATAAGGGAAGAAAGCTAAGAGAGGGTTACAAAACTCCACCCCTGGCTTCAGCACGAAGGAAGGCAAAAACAAGTGCACAGGTGTTTGGCAGAGGGAAGGTAAAGCTACAAGGGTTTGAAGCTGGAGGAGGCTTGGCTTTTCTTCAGGAGAGAAGTGCTCGTGCCCTCAGGTAGCTGTGCCCCACACAGGAGGAAAGAGCTTTTGAGAGAGAGCTCCAGATCTAACCCAGGGAGCAGTCATCTTCAGAAATGAATTGCCAGTAAGCAGAAAGTGAGTGCAGGGGGAATGGAAAGCACAGCGCATCAGACAAGGAACCCCAGGCTGAAATGTAAAGCACTGAAGTGCCAGCAGATAGGCGATGTAAAGCTCTGCAGAGCACACCAAATCAAAGAGGAGGAAGTCCTCAGGTGTACAAATAAAAACTGAATCCAGAAGGAAGATCTGAGGCATTGTGAGGTGAGGGTGAATAAGCAATAAGGGATAACCAGGATGGGATGCCCAAATTAACTGAATACATTGCACAGTCATATATTTATATTTTTAAAATATATTTAAATATATTTATATACATTTTTATATATTTATATATAAAAGATGTAAAAACAGGGATGAAAATGATTGCAAATGCATTGGAAAGAAGTTTAAAGAGCTTATCATGATAAAAACAGGTTATTATCTCAGATATTAGAGAGGAAATGTCACATGAAATTAAACATCTGGAAATAGTACGTATAATAAGTATGCTTCATGTACTACATAGTGCCTCTGTTGAGCTGTGATGCACGGAGGCTGTTTGGGCACACAGAATGAGGACAGAACGCTTGGCAGCGTCAAGCAAGAAAACGATGAAGACGAGTAATAGGAATTCCAGAGGGAACAAAACCGCTGCTGCAAGTTGTTATCTTCTCAGCCCGACGCAGTGAAGGAGAGCGGCTGAGCGCAAACAACGACAGCACGGCTGTGAGAAGGCAGCGGCTCCCCGGCAGCCACGCGGTGCCCCAGGGGCACGCGGAGGGGCTGAGCCCGCTGTCCCAAGCGCTGCCGAGCACACACAGCTCGGCTGAGACACGCGGAGCGCCGGGCGGGCGCTGCCCCAGCCCTCGGTGGTGCTGTAACCCCATCTCCCGGCCGAGGGCTGAGCTGCACGGCCCCGTGCACACTGCTCTGCTGCCGCTCTGCCTGACTGCAGGGCCGGGCGAGGGCTGCTGTCCTCCGGCCTCCCGGGCGCCTGCCCCGGGGCGATCTGCAGCTGGCTGCTCCCCGTGCAGCAGTCCCTCGCGGAAGCAAATAATGGCAGTGTATTCAGTTAATTTGGGCATCCCATCCTGGTCATCCCTTATTGCTTATTCACCCTCACCTCACAATGCCTCGGCTCTTCCTTCTGGATTCAGTTTTTATTTGCACACCTGAGGACTTCCTCCTCTTTGATTTGGTGTGCTCTGCAGAGCTTTACATCGCCTATCTGCTGGCACTTCAGTGCTTTACATTTCAGCCTGGGGTTCCTTGTCTGATGCGCTGTGCTTTCCATTCCCCCTTTTGAACCGTTGTGAACTTTCAGCATCCAAAGCGCTCTGCAGGGAGGACACCCTCAGCTTGCTGTGCGTTGTGCTGTGGTGGGGAAGCACCTCTTTTTGTCTGCACTGAGTTTGTAACCCATTAGCTTCATTCAGTGCTTCGCTTTTATACCAAAATAGATCAGACCATTTTTGTTTCTCTTTGCCTTAGATGGGCTGAAGGAGTTGGGCTTGTTCAGCCTGGAGAAGAGAAAGCTGCAAGGAGACCTCATCTCAGCCTTCCACACTCAAATAGGCAGGAAGTCAACATTTTACATGGACAGATAGTGATAGTACAAGAGGGAGTCGTTTTAAACTGTAAGATGGGAAATTTAGATTAGATGCTGGGGAAATTTTTCACTGAGGACGGTCAGGCTGTGGCACTGCTGCCCACAGAAGTGTGAGTGCCTCGTCCCCGGAGGTGTTCAAGGCCAAGGTTGGATGGGGTCCTGAGCAGCCTGATCTGGTGCCTCATTTAGTGACTGGCAGCCCTACGCACAGCACGTGGGTTGGAACTGAATGATCTCTGAGGTCCCTTCCAACCCACCCAGTCTATGAGTCTGTGATTCTATGAGCCTATGATTCTCTGGATCTTTCCTCCATGGCATTCATGGAGAAAAGACATTCGTCAGTTTGTGTGAGAGATTTCTGCTTTGCCCTGCCCTGTCCACCAAGTGAGTGCCTGCTGTCCTCAGCATGCAGTTGTCTCCAGGAGATGGCTTTGGGTAGCATGGCAGCATGCTGTGCCTAGCCATGCACTGCCAACAGCTGTCATACTCCTGGCGTTCCTATTACATACAGAGACACCAGATCTTGGCCTGCATTGTCCCATGTCCCACCATAGGCTGAAGAACATGAGTTTGTTGGCACAGGGCTGGGTGGAAGCTGTAGTGGTGGGTATAGCCATGGCTGGCAAGGCCACATCATCCTGTCATGGAAATGATGGCGAGGAAGAGCTGTGCCTCAGCACAAATCCAGAGCTCCTTCATCACGTCAGGGTGCTTCAGGTCCTGTTGGGATGTGAAGAGGGCTGGACCTGTTGCATTAGCACAGGAAACTGCAGTACTCCAGTTGGACTGAGGAAAGGAAGAACCACGAGAGGAATGGGTGGTGGGACAGTCATAAGGCCAGGGGGTTCCCCCTTCTGGGGGAAAGGCAGGTTCCTGTGGTAGGGCAGGGAGAGCTGCCTCATGCCTTGCTCTAGGGAGATGGACCTTGGACCAGAGGGTGGGAGAAGACTGAGGCAGAAGGTGGAAGTCATGGTGTCCAGAGAGGGAAAGAAAACTTAAACAAGCTCTGTTGTTTGCCCGCTGCTAAGGTGAGGCCAAAAGCCTTGATGGGTAGCTGTAGTGATGCTCCTGCTAGGCTGTGCGAGTCTATGAGACATGAAACCTCCTAGCCAGCATGAGGAGGGCCTCTTGCTCAGCTCTGCTTCCAGCTCTCCTGGCAAAAGTGGTAGATGTGGGTGGACAGGGATGGCAGCATTTTCTTCCACTTGTTTACTCCCATCGTTCACAGGATGGTGCTCACAATCTGAGGGACACAAGCCTGCCCCTCCAGAGCATGGGTGCTCAGCCCTATCAGCCCATTTGTGGTTCTGAGGAGTTCAAGTGAGCTCAGGTGTTTGTGCAGGCATCCCATAGCTGTCCTCAACAGCCTCATGGCCTATGAGCAGCTGATTGACTTCTCAGTAGATGGCTCCAAATAGTGCCTGTGCCATGCCATGGGTGACAAAACGCTGCAGGGTCAGCCCTGCACTGGGGCATCTGGAGTTGTAAGGACTGCAAAGTGTGGACACAGCACACCTGTGCAGAAGGGCAATAGCTGTCAGTAACACAGATGGGAAGAGCAGCATCCCTGGGAGCCAGGCAGTGCTCCTGAGATAGATGCCTTTGAGGAAGTAGATATGGACTACATGAAATTGCCTGTCTGGGCTCTCAGATTTCTTCAAAGAACTCATGTAGCTTTGTGAGAGATTACTTTCCTTTACAAAAGCCACCTTTCCTATTATATTGTATTTACCTACGTGGCCATTAATTCCATTCTTGAGAAAGAGTCTCTGCTAATTTGTGCTGTGTGGTTATGAGCCGTAATGGTCTGGAACATGAAAAAAAATTGTATCACATTAGCAACCTTCTGATAATTAAAGCACTTTCAAGTGAGAGATTATACATCCTACATAGTTGTTGAGCTGCTTTGTCCTTTGGTGATCTCGAGTTAATGTTAAGTGGTTCTGCAAATGTTTTGCTGATATGTTTTCTAACTTCTTCTACATAGGTTTCAGTGTGAGACTCATTCTCTCATTGTGTATAAAGGTGGATTCAGAGCAGGGACCGTCCCAAGCTCCTGCATGGTAAACACCAATGCAGAATTCTCTTAACTTGCCATTGGACCACGCATTAACCCCAGACTATTACTGAGTATTGCTTCTTATACCTTTTGTAACTTGTGACTTACATCATTACGAGCCATAATGACTTTGTACTGCTCAGGAAGAAGCCAAGAGCTGCTTTTCCTACTCTGAGTTCCCAGATAGCTGCATTGTAACATAAACATCGATGAGGTCCCAAAACACAGTGTCAGCACCTTGTCCTGAGATGACATTTACTTGGGAACAAATGCAACCTCCCACTGCCATTGCTTTCCCATGGCTTCTGCGATTTCACCCTACTCTTGTGATAGGCTATCTTGTTTTAGCAACTGATAGCGCAGCCTTAAGGTGGCACTTCTGCCCACAATGGTCCTGTTTCATTTAACACAATTAGTCTGTTTTCGACAGTGAGAATAAAGGGAGAAGCTGAGGACTGGGATATCCAGGAGCCTGTGGAGCTTACCATATGGATGAAGCTTCCCTGTTTAATCAGGGAAAATGAAGACTGGGAGGAGAAATGTGGTTACTATCTGTAGATATGCAGTGGGGAGCAGAGAGCTCTTTAAGTTACAGTTGGCACAAACAACAGGTAGGGTTAAACAGGTAAGGCAAATATGCAGACTGGTAATAAGAGAAAGTGCTTCATCAGCTGGAACAAAACTGATTATTCTTTTTTAAGAGTATAACAAGCTCTCCCAAAGGATCTCAGTTCTAACGCCACATCTTTCTCAACTGGATGGTGATGAAAAGATAAAATGAGTTGGGGAATCTTATGGCAATACTTATGGAAAACAACATTGGTTTTCCTGTCCTGTGCTATCTCTTTGGGGCTCTGGAGACCTTCTCTGTTCCTCAGGACAGTGCTTGAGATCTCCATTCCTGACTCACTGAGCAGCCCCCTCGAGCCCACCGTGTTGCAGATCTTAGGGACATGAGGACAGAGGACATGTCGAGGCAAGGGAAGAGAAGGGGAGTCCAGGCATGCCTTGATATCCCTCCAAAAAACTCTCCTTGCACTCTGTGAAAGGGGATGATGCACTGTATTGTACAGGACAAATGCTGAGCTAGGAGGTCTGCAATGCAAACTGGGCAGAAAAAGCCTTTCCATACAGAATTCAAGAAGAGTTTGAACAACACTCTCAGAAACAGTTTGAATTTTGGGCGCTCCTCTGTGAAGCCAGGAGGTGGACCTGATGATCCTTGTGGGTTTCTTCCAACTCAGAATATTCTATGACTCTATGAATGCTGCGTGGATTTGTGTTTCAACGACGCAGAGCCTCTCCATTGTCAGACAGCTGCAGGTCTCCTTGCTGCTGCCCAGGGGGTGCAACCCACACCTCCCACACAGGCTGACCAGCCTGCCCATGAATGTTTCACTGGTGTTCTCCACCACCTGAATGGGACTGGGAGTGGGAAAAGATGCTTGTCTGTGGGCAGAGTGCTAGCAGAAAAAAGAAGAAACAGCCTGAAACACGCTGGTGTGCTTTTTAGCACAGGGCCCATTTGCTGCTCTGTGCCCTTAACAAAGCTAAGAAAACCTACTGTTAGTGTATTAATGGTTGCTACACTCGCTGTACAGGATACCTCTTGTCTGTTGCTTATATTTTCATACACCTCTTCATATCATCAAGCTGAAATTAAATGACCTTAAGTAATTATATAACATGTATAGCCATTGCTACACGTAACCTCAATTTGCATACTTCAGAAGAAGTGTTAATTCAGAAACATGAATGGGGTAGCGATACATCACTTAGATGTCAAAATCAATGCCAGGTGTCTGTATGAACAGAAGTTACATGTGATTTTTTTTCCTTTTTTGCAGTTTCACGTGGCTTTGCAGCCAAGTCCACACCAGCCTGGCAACCCATTTCCGTGGTCAAATAGTCGCAGAGTTTGACAAGGAATTTCGGTACCTGTATGCAGAGTCCAAAGCAGTGACCAGCTTCTGTGTGCCAGATTCCTCACTTCAGATCCCCTCAGAAGGTGACGATTTTCTTTTGAAACCCATCCGCATGAATGACGCAGAAACCGTGAGCGCCTCCAGCAGCCTCTCCAACGTAAGCATCAAAAGTGTAAAAATGTCTCCCTTCATGAAAAACTCCAGCTACAACGTTCACCAGGACAGGCAAGATTTGAGCCCTGATTCTGGTGATAAGAAGGGGAAGGATGATACATCTCTGAAGCCCGCTTGCCCTACGCAGCAAGGGGAACCACCAGATTCGGCTAACAGTCCTCCGAATAAATCCACGCTGTATCACAAACCAAATCTCATGACAGGGAGGACATTCTTGCAGCCAGAGCTGTCCCCTGTCTTTGGTTCCTACAAACCTTATTACCAAGGCGATGACAGGGCCAACAGCGGCCACTGCTCCACGCTGACGCAGGAGCCGACACAGCAGTGCCCTTCTGAAGGCACCAGCAGCACCGGGCAGAGCACGAAGCAGAAAGGGCCTGCCGCTCCCTCTGGGGAACCAGCAGCAGAAAATGACAGCAGTTTTTATGGGATGGAGAAAAGACAGGGTTTTGGACAAGGGAAGTTGGACTTGCTGTCTCCGTACAACCAGCCAAAACGTGAGAAAAAGCCTGTAGTTCCTTCCTACGATAAACTCACTGAGGACATGCTGTCGGAAAAGAGCAGCGCGTACGGGGCTGAGAAAAGAATGACTCTCGGGCACAGTAAACTGGATCTGATCACCAAATACAACAAGTTGAAATCCAAACACATACACAGTCGGTTCGAACTCTGACCTGGTTCTCCCGCGCCCTGCTGTGTCCTTTGGTCTTAGTTTCAAGCGGTTACCACCAATCATTGTATCTGGGGCTTGAAATCAAAATATGGGTGGGAAATTGGTCTTGTTGCTATTAAAAGGTGTCTGTGTTACGCTGCAATTTCTGATGTATTCAGATGACTGATTCAGATGAGATTAGCAAGATTAATTCAAATTTTTAACTACAAGATGATAGCAAGAGAGGCAATGTGACATAAAAACAATGCAACTTCTACACACTTCTTACCCATTTCCCCCTAAACCTAAAGCTAAAACCTAAACCCCCACAAGAGCTGCAAACTGGAACTGAGGTTTCCAGGACGAACCCCTGTTCTCTTTGCACCGAGCAATCCCACTGTCCACTTTCTGAAAATGAAATGAGCAAACGGGGTGATGTTAGAAATAAAAGTGCTGTTTCTGCTGGAAAGAGCCGTGTTGGGTCCCTGGTGCATGGGGAGCAGCCCAAGCTCAGCCATGCCGTGCCGTGTTGTGTTGTGCCGTGCCGTGTTGTGTTGTGCCGTGTTGTGTTATATTGTGCCGTGCCGTGTTGTGTTGTGCAGTGCCGTGTTGTGTTGTGCCGTGTTGTGCTGTGTTGTGTTGTGCCGTGCCGTGCCGTGCCGTGCCGTGCCGGCGCAGAGCCGAGCGCCCGCATCCCTCGTGGAGGCGCGGAGGCAGCACCTCCCGGCCGGCAGGGGGCGCTGTTCCTTCTGGCGCTTCCGGGCCGCTCTGCCCCGCGGCTTCCGCCCTCCGCCGTCAGAAGCGGAAGCGGCCGTGCCGCGTGGGGTTGGCTGCGGCCGCCGCTCCCGGACGTCCATCGGTCCGTGCGCCGATCGAGATCGCGGCCATGGCCGTCCGCGCCAGCTTCGAGAACAACAACGAGCTGGGCTGCTTCGCCAAGCTCACCAACGCCTACTGCCTGGTGGCTATCGGCGGCTCCGAGAACTTCTACAGGTGAGAGAGCCTCAAGGGCCCTGCCCGGCCACCCCGAGCCCCGCGCCCGCTCCTAACGGCGCCTTCTTCTTGCAGCGTCTTCGAGGGAGAGCTCTTCGAGACCATCCCGGTGGTGCACGCCTCCATCGCCGGCTGCCGCATCATCGGCAGGATGTGTGTGGGTAGGTGGCCGGAGCTCGCAGCCGGGTGGGAGCGGAGGGATAGCGGGGCTGTGCTCTGCCCGTGCCCACACCGAGGGGCCCCGGCTGCAGCGCGGAGGCCGGGCGGAGGGCAGCGCTCCTCGTCCTCGAGGCTTTTATTTGCATCGTGCAGAGAAGTTGTAAAGCTGGAGTAAATCTTAGAATCGTTAGAGTTGGAAGGGACTTCTGAAGGCCATCTAGTCCAACGCCCCTGCAGTGAACAGGGACAGCACTGTCAGATTGCCTTGGGCCTTATCCAGCCTTAGCTTGGAAGTCTCCAGGGATGGAGCACAAACCTCATCCCTCGGTAACCTGTTCCAGTGCCTCAATACCCTCACTGTCAAAGTCTTTTTTATGTCTCTCCTGTTCTGAGGACTGCATGCCTAGACACAGTACTACAGGTGAGTACTGTGCACAGCAGAGGGGCAGATCCCCTCCCTTGCTTTTGTGGCCACGCATCTTTTGACGCAGCCCAAAGATACAATTGGCTTTCTGGACTAAGGGCACACTGCTGTGCTGTACTGGTTCCCACCCACCAGTACCCCCAGGTCTTTTCTGGCAGGGCTGCGCTCAGTCTTTTCATCCCCCAGCTTGTATTGGTAATGGGGGTTGCCTCGGTCCAGGTGCAGACCTTCACTTGGATTTGTTGGATGTCATGAGGTTCACCTGGGCCCAATGCTCAGCCTGTGTAGGTCCTTCTGAATGGTGTCCAGTCTTGAGCATGTTGACCCCACCCTACAGCTTGGTGTTATCAGCCAACTTGCTGAGGGTGCCCTTGATTCCCCTGTCAGTGTCACTGATATTAAAGAGCATCTGCCCCAGCACTGACCCCTGGGGGGCACCACTCATCACTGATCTCCATCCAGACCATTGACCACTGCTCTTTGGTCTTGATCCTGCAATCAGTTCTTTGTCTGTTGAAGAGTCCACCCGTCAAATCCGTATCTTTCCAATTTGGAGAGGAGGATGTTGTGGGCTGCTGTGTCAGAGTGAAGTCGAGATAGATGCCATCAGTGCCTCTTCCCTTGTCCATAGATGCAGTGAAATAACAAAAAGCTTGGCCAGTACAAACAAATGAAACCCAACAATAAAACAAGCAGCCACCCAAAATAGGGTTGCAGGGAGTGCCTGCTGGTCAGGACCTGAAGAGAGGTCATTGATGTGCATAAATCGGTTTTGTATAAACAGGGAGAAGCTGTTCCATTTCATGTGGAGGTTAGTGATTCAGAACCATTGCTGGAGGGAGCATTCCAGATGTGGAGGTCAAAGAGAGGGCTTTCCCTGACTGGCTGCTGACACGCTGTTTAGTGCAGCACGCTTTGTGCTTGCTGTTTGTTCCTGGAAGGTCTCTGCTCACGCAGTCTTACAGCCTTGCTAAAGGAAAGCAACAAAAACGAGCTCTATGGGGGCAGTCAGCACCTTTTTGGGGAAATCATTCCAAAGCGTTGTGTTTGGAACCTTGTGTGTCCTATTGAAAAGGCTGGATAAAAGTAGTGCAGTTTACCTGTTTATATTCTTAAATCTTTGTTTTATCTTCGTTTTCCACCTCACTTGTGCTTTTGTATTAATAAATGGTCGCATTATTTCTGTGGGACTGAATTTTGGGCTTGAAAAGCGTAGGGAGAGCAAGAGCCCCAAGCCATTGTGTCAGCATCAGGAAAGTAGTAAGCACAGTGGAAATACCTGCTTTTTTTAAAGTTAAAGTGGAACCCTTTGTCTTCTTTCTCCTTCTCTTGTTTTTGGGTCACCTTAGGGAACAGGCACGGACTCTTGGTGCCAAGCAGTACAACAGACCAGGAGCTGCAGCACATCCGCAACAGCCTCCCAGATTCCGTGCGAATTCAGCGAGTGGAGGAGCGGCTCTCGGCGCTGGGCAACGTCACCACCTGCAATGACTACGTAGCTCTTGTTCATCCGGACCTGGACAGGGTATACGGCTTCTGAATTCAGTGTGGATACACCTGAAATTACTCCTAAGTTGCAGTTTCAGCTTGTAGCTTATTTGGGGATTACTGTAAGTAGTGTGGATGCCAGAGGAATGTGCCACCAGCTGAGCTAACAGCATGTAGGAAGCTGTGTTCCCTGTTTCCTTTCCTCACAGGAGAGGAATCTCAGTATTGGATTTTGAACTTATGACTCGGTTTCAGTCAATCTGTTTCTTTTCCTATTGTTATCTTTACTTGCAGGTGTGGACCCTGTCCTAAGTATGTAGTGTGCATACTGCATTGAGCATACTGTAGTTAGCTGTGCTTGTAGAAAGAAAGGAGTGGGATATGGGAGAGTACTGTGAGGTGCAATTAGCTTTGCACGTGTAAAATTGAAGCAACAGTGTGTGTGTATACAAAGAACATAGAAAGCTTGGAAAGTAGTAACAGTAACAAGATGTCACTGACCTACTTGAAAGTTTTGTAATATCCATGGTCTCTGCCAGCACTGTAGTGGTGTGTGTGTCCATAGGGAAAAATAGAAGCTCTTGTATAAAAAGTTAAAGGCAGGGCAGAAGGAGGAGGGGAAAGCAGTGCTCAGTGGGGTGTGTTTGTTAGAGTTGTGCTGGCTTGCAGCTGACAGTGCAGGTAACTGGGTCCAGGTTAATCCAGAAGAGGAAGAGCATTCTGTAATGTTTGAATTGCAGTGGGTTGTGAGAGTGAGGGCAGGCTTTCAGTGGGAGGATCCCAGCTGGTCACTCTTTGAAAGAATACTGTGACTGCAATTTGTACAATGCCATTTTGCTGAGGACTTTGTTCTCTTTGCAGGAAACTGAAGAGATCTTGGCAGATGTACTGAAGGTTGAAGTTTTCAGACAAACAGTAGCAGATCAGGTGCTGGTAGGAAGTTACTGTATATTTAGTAACCAAGGAGGAATTGTGCACCCCAAAACTTCCATTGAGGATCAGGACGAACTGTCTTCATTGCTGCAGGTCCCACTTGTGGTAAGGCTTGTAAGGTTTTGTGTTTTTTCTCACGGCTCCCTTCCATCCCAGTTTGTGGTTTTAGTGTTTCTGCATTCTCACGGGCTCCTAGACTGGTTTCCCTGTGAGGCTGCTCCAAATGGGAGGTGAGGAGAAGACCCGAAGGAGGTCAGTTCTGAGGCGCGTTCCCCTTCTTTTCCGTGTTTGAATAAGATGCACAGAACCTTCAGGTTGCTTCTGAAACGCCCTGCCAGGGTTTTGCAATTTGAGACGACTCGTTCACAGTGTGAAATGGTCGGTGGTTTGGCCGAAGGCAGTGTTGAAAAAGAGTTGAGCAATAAAATCCCGTGTCTGCACTGTGGGATTTTTAAATCCTGGGATTGCTCTGCCTTTTTGCTTCCTGTTCGTGATGGGGTGTTAGGATTGTTTTGGTTTTTGTTCTCTGGATCTCATGGACTTTTCTTTCCAGAGGATAAAGGCTGAGTAAGGAAGCGTAATAGAATGTATTGATATCAGAATGCCATGCTGACTTTTGCCACTTTGTTTATTTTCCAGGCTGGAACGGTAAACCGTGGCAGTGAGGTCATTGGAGCAGGAATGGTTGTAAATGACTGGTGTGCCTTCTGTGGGCTGGACACAACCAGCACTGAGCTCTCGGTCATTGAGAGCATCTTCAAGCTGAATGAAGCTCAGCCAAGTACTATTGCTACCAACATGAGAGATTCCTTGATAGACAGGTAAGGAGGATCCAGCTCTGTGCATAATTGTAATCAAAACAGAGGATTTCAGTACAAGGAAGCTATAAAACTAGCTGCCTCTCAAAGTTGATTGCTCTCTTCTTCATGTCTGTCCCTGTTTCAAGCATGATAGGGAAAAGAGTGGGGGAAGGGGGGCCCCTTTCACCCTTCTGTCCCTCTTTTGGGGAGAAGGAAAGAAAAACAACCCCACTCAGATAAGGAGAGATAAAAGATTTACTACAGATGGTAGAAGACTGTAAGATAATAATAATAAGAAAGAGTTACAATTAACAAATAAAGCAAAATGGGAGAGAAGGGAAGGTTCTGACTGTGCTGCTGGAAGCTGAAAGAAACCTTCACCCTGTTATCCAGAACTGGAGATCACGTGGGAATGGTTGGGGATGGTGGTTGGGGATGGAGACGCATCTCAGTGTGCCTTCCTCTTGGAGTTAGAACTCAAGTGAGGCTGCTGAGAGCACAGGACCAGAAGTACAGTATCGCTGTGCACAGTGCCTTCAGCCACCAGCCTGCTGCAGGATGTCCTGCTGTGGAATGCTGATAAAACCCAGACAGAGTCCTCTTTGCTTTTATTGGGTTATGGATGAGAATTATTTTGTTGCGGAAAGATTTCTTTTACTGTAGCTGATAAGCCACTGAAGTCGCACATGGGAGGTGTGACAGTTCCTGTTTATAGTCAGGACTGGTGGTGCTATTGGACTTTTCCCATTCATTGATGAATGCAAAAAGTTCCACAAGCTTTAGGAGCCTGTATGGGTGAAAATTGGTTTATTTGAATTACAATCAGTTGAAAGCCCACTTGGTGATTGCCGTAATCCTAGAGGTGTATTCTGGAGCTACTCAAGGCACTGCAACTTATAGTTCTCAGCTCTTATAGAAATGTATGGGAGTGCTTTATGTACAAGGAAAGAATAAGGAATTCCTTGAATGAAGAACCCTTCAAGAGTTCTTAGCTGCCCCTTCACTGTTCCTATTTAATGGCTCAGTGCACAATTAAACACGTACTTTTAGCAACTACTGGGACAAGACTGTACATGTTGCCTTTGCCAGCCTGACAAGCATGTTCTTAGAGCTGGCTGCCAGCAGTCACCAGGCCTCCTTCAGTCTTCTCCCAGATTTATGTTTTAGGAGGGGAAATTACTGATGGTCCTTTATAACTGGAGGCTGAGAACTGGTTATAATGGGGTTTTGAAATGTGTTCTGCGCTCTGGCACTTTTCTGCTAAATCTCATTTCTGTTTTGTCTCTTCAGCTTGGCGTGAGCAGTGTTGGTTCGTGCCATTCAAGAAGCTCCTAAGGAGTGAAGAGTCAAGCTGCAGTTTGGATTACAGACCTCTAGACCTTTGTTTCTGCAGGACTGGCACCAGGAAGAGGCTACCAAAACACCACCTTTTTTGTAATGTTTTGTAAACTAAATATTATTGCTAAAAAATGGCAAATAACTGACACGAGTTCCAAATATGGAATGTTCTCCATCCCTTTGCTGATGCTCTTCATTTCTTCTTCAGCTGTGCTTTCTCTGTGATGCGGACCGCAGCCTTTAAATTAGCCCACAATATTCACCTGTTTGGATTTTGGTTACTGATAACTAGAAAATATTGCCTTAAATAGAGGATTAATATTCTGCTCTGCAGCAGGCAGTTTCAGCACATATATGGCACTGCCCACTCTTTCTTTTTGTGCTCTTGGTGTTTCTGCTGTAGGTAGGCATAAGAGCCCCTGTGTTTCCTGTACCAAAAGCACAGTAGTTAACTTGCCACAAGGAATTTCGGAAGGCACCACCTGCTGTCCTGCCCTGACTTGCAGCTATTTTCACGGGGCTGCTGATTCTGAAACCAGCTCTGACTGGAAATGGAGTTTCTCAAAGAAGTCAAACCAGGCACTTAGCAGCCAGTTGTGACTGCCTGCAGGAGTTCGATCTGTTGTTTGCAGGTGTCAGACCTGTGTGGTCCTTCCGAGACATCTGCAAAAGATCCCTGAGAAATGCAATTGCTGGTAGGCTCTGCTGTGCTCTGTGCAGTTGGCACTTCCCTGAGAAACTCGCAGAAGTCAGCAAAGCAGAAAGAGTTGAACCATGTGATCCTGAGTTACCCTGGAGGCGAAGGTTAATTAGCAGTTCTACAGGGTTGTTGCATTCAGCTGTACTTTCCACGTTTGAGGGTGTGCTGTTGAAGAGTTCTGCCCTTGCCTGGCAGTAATGGTGATGCAGAGGAGCTGTAGAGTTCACAGTTTCCATTTATATGTATATATATATATATACATTAAGGGAGCACTTACAGCTCCCTTAATGTAGTGGACAACCTTTCTTGGCTGATTCCATGTCTCCTCCCTGTGTCATTGTTTGGCATCAGAAGCTGATTTCCTTCTGTCATCTTGCAGGGCTCTGTTATTAGGAATAGGTAAAGAGCCTGACTGCTGCTGCGCCTGTTGGCATGGAGTCACCAACTGTAAATAAGTAATGCTGAGCTTTTCTTGTTTATTTTAGCAGCTTTGTGGGGTTTTTTTCTTCCTCATTCCAATCATTAGGCAGAAATCCTAGATTGTATCAGTGATCTCGATAAGTGTTAGAATTGCCTAAGCAAGAAGAATAATCCAGTTTCTATGAAATGCAAATCTGTTAGTGAGAAAGATTCTGGGATGGGGGTGAGGGTGGTAAAATGCCAATTAGAGACAGACAGGGGGAGGGCACTGCTACCTATGGTGTATGAGTTCTGATGAAACTTGCACTGAAATTTGGGAACTGGGAGGTGGCAAATACAGTATCAGTTCTAAACAAAAGGTTTGTGGGAATTCTGAACTGGGAAGGTGGGCCTTTGTGGGAAGAGAATTAACAGGAACTGTAATACAGAATGAAATCAGAAACATCACGAGGCAGCAATAAACTGGATGCTTTAATCGCAAGTCATGTCTCATAAGGCCTATGGAGTAATTTAAGGTTTGGTTGTAATCTCTCTGAATTTCTGAAGAGGCTTTTGGCAGGGCTTTGTGCCAAAGGCTTTTAAGGACCCTGGATATCCTGTGGGATAATCACAAACATAATAATGTTTGTGCCAGATGGGGGAAATGTCAGAGTAAATGATTGGATCTTTCACTGGGATGTCAGAGGGAGCTCAGCTGTGCCCTGTTGGGGCAGGGCAGTGGATCAGTGCAGTGCAGTTTGCTCAAACTGCCTCACTCTCACTTGTAAGGCTGAGAACTGACTGATGTGTTGATGGCAGGGTGAGACAGGAGATCCCTCTGAGGTTTAATGCCTGATTACGAAGGACCACTTCTGTTCTGACTAGTGGTTGGTACATCCCAGCATACTTAAACTTACCTGGAAAAACGAACCTGCTGTACTGGTGATCAGATTATTCACGCTAGTCAAGAATGAATGAATCAGTACAGAACGCTGAGTGCAAAATAGAGCACGTAATGGGCTGCTCTTGGCGGGAGCTGCAACTGCTGTGCTTAGGGTGGGTGTGCCAGGACACCCCTCTTGCTGCCCAGATGGCCCGTGCTGCAGAGCAGGGTGTGCTGTGCCAAGGACACGCTTGGAAGAGCCCCGTGCTTGTGGGGTAGAGTTGGGTAAGCGCTGATGTTCCTCCTCCCCTGTGGTGGCAATATGTCCTGGTGCTGTGATGCTGGACAAGAGCTGCAGTGTGGCCACCTGTCTGTGGAGATGCTTTACCTGTGCTGGTGGGAGACGGGCTGGGTTGAACTCAGATGCTGTGCTTGTGTAGCATCAGACAGGATCCCAGCGAAGAGCTTGGATGTGGGAGCCTAAGGAGCTGTGTCCTACATGGATATCTGCACCTGGATCCAGGCCCTCAGAAATCACAGAGCAGGATGCAGCCTGCACCTCCAAAGTGGGCACGCACTAGGAGTCAAATTAAGAGGTAGTTACAAAAGGTACCAAGTTCCTTAAAGCTGCAGGTCTTGAGTTCTGGCACTGTGGGGCACAAGGCTTACCTCACTGCTGCAAGGCAGAGCTGGGTGAGCAAACAGCTGAGCTTCCTACAGACCCTCATATCGTGCTCACTGCACAGCTTGGCACTCAGCGTGAAGTCCTGAAGGAAAGCAAAGCCAACCTTTGGCTACGAGGAGAAAAAACCCCAAATGAACAAAAGCAGACATTTCTCCCAGTTGTAAATTATTATTTTTTTTAATGATGGCTGTTGGAAGTTGCTCAAGATTCGGGCTGTCACAGTCCCAGAGATGGCAGCGTACAGATGAGTTCGATGTGCCATGTGGCTGTGGCATTCATAGTGTGCATTCTACCACATAAATAGTACACATAGCAACTTACGGAGTAGCGTGTATGGGGGGTGTCTAATTAGTAGCTCTGATTTCATTTGGTCCTTTGCACTCCTTCACCCATCATAAGACATTACCACATTTTTTCACTAAGATTCAGTTTTGCATCTACTAGCTTCTCACTTATTTCATAATATCTTTGTAATACATTTTATGCTTAAACAATAACAAAATGTGGCTATGGAAATTAATCATGAAAGACAAAATACAGTTGGAGACCACGTGTTGTGCAGTCCTAGTGGGCTTCACTATGAAATACCTATTGGTCTATCTGGCTTCGCCATAGCAATGTTTGAGCACTAGTTAGAAATTCAGAATGCAAACAATCTTTCTGCTTTTTCATTCCTCATCGTTGTAATTACAAATACTTACAGCACGTTTGTCAAGAAAATAAAAATCCTTGGATATTTTTTTTTTCATAGCTGATATTATGGGGTTGTACTTTTCTAAACTAGCTGGACATTCTGTGCATTGCACTTCCATTGCACTGAATAACATTCAGTTATATAGGCAGAGGGCTTGCACTAATCACCTGTTCCCTACAGTGGGCGTGCAAAGCAGTTCATATGCTTACGTGAATGGCACTTTCATAGAGGGCTGGATTTAACCATCAGATTGCACTGCCAGAGACTTCTCTTATTTGACTTGGTGGGACTGTCAGAATCAACAAAAATGAGCTGTACACACGTTAGGGTTAGGACCCAACACCCCAAACCATTCACAGTCGTCACAGGGATAAGCAGAAGCTACCACTGTAAGAAGAGGGCTGTGAAAAGTTACTGACTGGAGGCCCAGGAATTTGTGTAGCCTCTGCCTGAGGTTTATGGCTCTGTCAACTGCGGCTAGCGATGAACTCATTCTACTGTGTGACATGCTTCCTTTGGTCCTTGCCAAATATTTGCACGTGAAGAAGTGAGCAAAATCAAAATTTCAAAGGCATAGAATGTTTGTAACATCTACAGGGATTGGATTTTGTCTTATAAACAGGCCTAATTCTTACTGTACCTCGACTATTGCAGCAAAACATACTGACGATCTCCAAACACATTTCCATTCTCCTGAAACCCAACGTACAAATTCCACAATCTAGTTACACATGCCACATAACAACAATTCATCTTTTCCCAGCATCTTAACGGGGGCAGAGTGCAGTCTACATTTATACATTTTCCATTACATTGGTAACCACGGCTTCCTGGCTCGTGGAAGCTTAAGATCCCATGACATCATTCTTTCACCAATGGCTCCCAAAACAAAAACGTGTATTCCCATAATTGGTGCTGTTATATGCAATTAGCTTGTCTTCAGACTGTCCCAAGTAGGACTCGATGTTGCCAAGTAACATTATGGTGTCTGGTTTGGTGCTTGGTGAGCTTCTGCTCAGCACTCGTTGACCTCCTGGAGGGCTGAATGGTTCCTCGTGCACGGTGCTGAGTGGCAGCGTTGATTAGGTATGAATGTACAAAACATCTGACCAGCAGGTATTGGAAAATTGTTTCCAGGTTTATTCCCTGGTTTTTGTAATAAACTAAGAAGATCTCTTAGAATGGCTCAGCATCACAATGTCTTCTGCTTACGATACTGAATTGTTCCTGTTCATAGGTTTCATGATCTTAATTCATTTATGAGAGCTATTAAAAAAATGGTTCTGTTCAGAGGTGGTTTAGCTACACTGGAGAATGCTGGGTTTAACAGGGAGCACTGGTGCAGGGAACTGACAGAAGTTTCCCAGAACAGCTGAGAAGGTTGAAGAAAACCTGTCTTGAAGTCTCTGATGTTTGCAGAGTGGGCCTGTGGAGAATGGCACACCAAGACTTATACGACTGAGGCATTTTGAAGGAACAAGGCTCCACACCGCCTGTATTTTTTTCCAGTTTTCCTGCTGCTTTCAGTCCCAGGATGTCCAAAACTTTGTAAGTCACTGAAGTAGTTTTGTTTGGTAGGCTCTGAATGCATTTTTTTTCTTTTTTTTTTTTTTGTCCATATCCTCATCGGGTCGATGTGCAGCTGGCTGTGTCATACCCACTCCTGGACAGGTCTTTTGTAGTACACAACATTCTGCTGCACCTCTTTGTTTTTAAACTGGAAGATCGTGTACACCAAGACAAGGATACACAGAGACAAAATGCAAGGGATCACAACTGCAATTGCATTTACAGTGCTAGGCACATCATTTATTGTCACCATAATATCCACATCGTCGTGGGGGAGGCGTCTGTCTTTGCTTCGCTCAACATCCTTCTGGTTGCAGCCCATCCAGTCTTTGAGGATTGACCTGGGGTAGCCTGGCTCCACGTTCAGCCTCTGGTTATCAAACTTCCAATACTCCTTCCCCTTGTAGAAGTAGGTATAAACTAGGAAACAAAACAGAATAGTTCTCACCAAACCATTTCCAACTCATCAAACTACATGCATGAGGGTGTGCAGAGAGCATGAAAGGCTGCAAGGTGGCAGCTCTCGTGCCAACAGCACACACATCCCAAAACAAGGAAAATGTGCAGGCACAGTTGGAGCTTGATTAAAAGCTGAAACCCCAACCTTGGCTTGCAGGTGCCATGCTGTCCACAGAGCACCACTCCCCTGGGCCAAGACAAGCTGCTCACTTTCCCCATCTTAAAGTGTTCTGCACTGATTTGTTTTCCTTTTTGTTTGTTTCTTTGTCTGTTTGTTTGCTTGGTGTTGTTTTAGTTTAAAACAAACAAACAAACAACAACAAAAAACATCTGTAAATATGCACTGGTCATTACCAAGCTATTAGCAGTCTTCAGAATGAGGGTGACTGGCTGTGACAGTACTTGGATGGATACACTCATTCTGAAAGACCAAATGCCAAATAAAACCAGTCCTCTAAACAGCAGAATCTGGAAGAGCTGGGTGTTGTTGAGAAACAGTCTCATCCTGCTGCTAGTAACAAGCAGATGTTTACACTACTTGTTGTCTCAAGTACCCCTCATCTCCCCAAGGAACTCCAAGATTCCTCCCCTAATCACTCTTCCGTGATTAGTGAAAAAGAAAACTTCATACCACAGAGAGAAAAGTACTGGAGGAAACCTATGGAACTCCAAACCCATGCTCAGGGCCTGGCTAACTTTAAAGTACATCATGCAGGCTGGAGACAGCAAGTGAGCTAGCTACAGATAAGAGAACAGAGAAAAATGTAGCTCATAATCACAGCCCAAAAAAACTTAGGTGGGGACTGCTGAGGAAGTAAAATCGGGAAAAAAAGTCCCTTTCCCATCCCAAAGAACTGCCTGTGGTTTAGCAGCTAAGAGGCTGCCTGGGTTGGGATAAGGGAACAATCTGACTGCCTGTACTCACAGGTGTCAGTGTGACCTCAGGCTGCCTGACACTTGAATCCTACCTCACCAAAAACACCCAAAACACCCCAAATCCAGTAACCCAACTCCCAAGCTAGACAAGCCGTTATCCATGTAATTTGTAAAACGACTGCAGATACATACAGCCCTCTTTGCTGATAAAAGCTCCTTGTGGAGCCTGAGGGATTCCTCTCCACACAGTGATGGGCTTTGGGTATCCTGGGTCCGTCGCTCTCTTGTCCTCGTTGTACCTCCAGTACCTGTCTCCTTTGAAGAAGTAGGTCTTGCCTACAGGCTCCCAGCGCAGAGCCGTGTCGATGCCTTCCCGGGGCAGGCAGTTCCCCAGCTCCACGAGACTGTGTGGGTATCCTGGCTCTGCTGTCACTTCCTTGAAAACCCAGTATTTATCTCCTAGAGTTGAACAGGGATATAGGCAACGAATGAACGTGCAGAATTTGTAGTTAAAGCAATAGAAATGTAAAACAGCCACCACAAAGCACAGCATGGTGGAGATTAACTGTGCTGTATTAACGTGAAAGTTTCTCCTTGCAATTTTAGACCTGAAACCTCTCAATTTCATTTGGTGCTCCTTAGCTCTTGGTTTGGAAAGTTAGACAACTCTTTCCCATTCATCTTCTCTAGGCCAGTCTTCATTTAAAAGATTTCTCTCACATCCTGCCTTTGTCAGCCCTCCTTCAGGCTGAGGAGCTCTAGGATATTTAATTGTTCTCTGTAGGAAGGCCAGTCCATTTCCATTGCCTTTCTCAGAGCCTTCTCTAGTTTTAAAATGTTTTATTGAGCTGAAGGTCTGAAGCTGCGTGCAGTAATTCAGAACATGTTTTTGTACAGGAGCATGGCAATGCTTTTCTGACTTACAACTTGCTGACAGATCACCTTCAGAAACTATCACAGTGAAAGGAGCTGCTGTGGGCTCCACATAAGGATAGGCATTTTGTTTCTTTAGGGAAAACACCCCTAACACGTCTTCCCAGCACCTCAGAAAAGATGTGAGCACATGAAACAGCAGAAGCTCACGTTGCACTGGCTGCAGCAAACAGCAGTGTGTCTCCCTTAGACCAAAGCAAGGACAGGGACCATAACTGCTCACCTAAACGCCACCACACGCTCTGTAAGTCAACACCCATATTGATGCCTCACCTGCAACATTCTGTTACAGACGGTCAGTGGGCACTGGCTGGAATTCAAGGTATCCATCAAGGATGCTGGCTACATTCTTCCCCAAATCTTCCCAAGCTTCTCTGACCAGGGCACCAAACCTTCATCCCTGTCACAAAATGTGGTTTCTGGTTGCCCTGGATCTGGAAAGGCTCTAACACTGTGCCATAACATATCCAAGGAGACAGCCAGGAGCCTCAGCTCCTGCTCTTCAGGGAGCATCTCTCTTGTCATCAGATGGAAGCCAACATCCACTGAACCACATTAGTTCTGCAGAGTTTCCTGGCAAGGTCAACCCACAGTAAGGAATATTTTAAGGACTGGCTATCACACCGGAAGGCAGAAAGCAAAGGAGGACATTTATATATGGCTCAGCTGTTAGTACAACCAAAACCCATTAGCAAAAATAAAGAATGTGTAAGAAAAGGCCAGGTCTGTGCTAACAGCCTCTCTTTTCAGTGTATTCTTATACCACCTACCTTCTTACCAGACTATAAGATTATGAGGGATGTTGCCACAGCAACCATCTTTGCTAGTGTTGCAAGGAGGAGAAAAGGAGCCCTGCATGACTTAGCTGGCATGGCAAATGGTCACCCAGGCACTTCTGCAAGCATACACAGATTTTTTTTTTTTTAAGGCTGCAAGAGGTCTCATGGCTGAACTTTGCAACCCAAGCTGCAGCTGACTCGCGTAATTCCTTTTATAGCAGGAGAGCATCTGAACACAACAGCACAAGAGCTAGCAGTAAAACCTCAAGAGGCTGTACAGCACCAGTGCTGCGCTGCTCCACAGCACTCCACACCTGACATACAAGCAAGGAGAGAGGCTGCTTCTGCTGTGTAGCAACACATCTTTTCTGTCTTTTGATGAGGAATTCAAAGCTGGTGACTTGGTTAGTGGCTTGGGAAACACTGGTTGCTTGAAATGCCCTCCTTGGAAGGATCCAGTGAACCTGTCCTCACCACTTTAATGCTGTGGAAGTGTGAGGCAAGGCAGGTGTGGTAGGCTCGTACTGCAATATACTGTACCTTTGAAGAAAACAAATTTTCCATCAGATCTCTCATAGGCTGCATCAATCTTTGCAGGGAGCCCTTTCCAGAACTGCTCAATTTGCATGGGATATCCCTCCTGCACCCGGTTGTTGCGCAGACGCCAGAACCAGCGATCCTGAGAAAACCAGAAAGCTCTTCAGACTGACTGTTTTTAGCCTGCAGTCACATCAGGCTGCACATCCAGCAGCTAACATTACTAATTCTTGCCTAAACCTGTAATCATTGAAGAAAGAAGTCCTGGTTTGTTGGTTGTGCTGCCCAACACCTTTTCCAGTGCAGGAAGCATTTAGTGGGGCAGACGGCAGCCAAAGGGGCAAGAAGTTCACAAGTGGAGATCCTCAGGGGTCAGCACTGGGGTCTGCCCTGTTCAATAACTTTAATGAATGATCTGCATGAGATCACTGAGTGCAACCTCAGTAAGTTTGCAGATGACACCAAGTTGGCAGGACGTGTTGGCCTGCCTGGAGGTAGGAAGGCCCTACAGAGAGCCTTCTCCAAAATAGCGGTCAGGTGCTGGAATGGGCTGCCCAGGGAGATGGCTGAGTCACTGCCCCTGGGGGAGTTGAAGAACTGTTTAGAAGTTGTACTGAGGGACATGGGTTAGTGGGGAAACGCTGGTTTTAGGATGATCTTGGATGTCTTTTCCAGCTTCAGCGATTCTATCAATCTATGATTCCAAGTTGATTACTGGGACTCTGACAAAGGGTGGAAAGAATGAGAGGAATGAGGAGCAGGGAGAGGGAAGTCTACAGCTCTGAGTATTACAAACTCATTTGTGAGTGACCTCTGTGTGTCTCTTGCTGAGATGTCACATTTGTACAGCTGGTGTTCAACTCCTTGACCTGGGGACAGCCATCCAGCACTACCACGTATGATGCTGTGAGCTTCCCACAATCACGAGTTATTACATACCCCTTTTGATATGAGATCATCAGTTAAAGCTGTAGTGAATGCTCAAGAAAGAGCAAGAGGATAACCTGCTTCAAGTGTTTTCTCTGGCTGATGTGTTTGTCCACTTGATGACCTTGCACATCTATCCCTCTCCACATTCACAGCCAGGGGGCAGAGTAAAAAAAGCTGTGAGTGGGACCGTGTTTTTGAGATTAGAAGTGTTCTAACATAGGTTACTGACCAAAGCCTATCCTTCCCTGG
Source organism: Tetrao urogallus (assembly GCF_951394365.1). Taxonomy (NCBI): domain Eukaryota; kingdom Metazoa; phylum Chordata; class Aves; order Galliformes; family Phasianidae; genus Tetrao; species Tetrao urogallus. The sequence continues at coordinate 1,397,227 of NC_136829.1, forward strand.
CTGCAACTTGTGACTAAGGTTGATACAAACTCCCCAAGAGCTTCAAGTACAATGAAACCCAGGGTTTGGTGTGTGCCATCTCGGAGGCCATGAGGCTCAGTGCCTGCTCTGTTACTAACATTGCTTTCTTGCTTTACAGGTGGCTCCCTACTCAGCTTGGTGATGTCTAAATTCTCTGCGAATGCATCCAGTTAACTTTCTGATGAACAGGCTGCCTTGGAATTCTGTTTAGCTTGAAAATCCCAACAGACACAGTTTCTAAATACTACAAAACCAATCTGCTTACACTTCCCTCTAATGTTACTCATTTCTCAGCCTCAGAGCTTCATTCAGGAACATGACAAATGTGACCCTAACTGCCTTACACATCTACTTGTCTTTTCCAGGAACAAAGCTAAAGAAAACTTCATGAATAAGCATAATTTTTAGTACCTTGAAAACAAACATTTCTCCTCTGAAGAGAGCCACGGTGTTAAAATTGCCATCGCAGATGTTTGGTTTTGTGCCAGGAGGAGATGGCCTGTCACCTAGAGGAGGACTGGGAGGTCTAGGCTGTCTCTCATGTTTTCTTTCCGAAGTGGAATGAATTCTGCGAACAGGAAGAGTCGGTAAAGGCCTGGTTGGCTCCAGAGGCTCAATAGGAGGACCTAGAAATGAAAAGAAAAGTGTTCAGCAAAGTCACAATTTTGGATTTCCAATGCTTCCCTCAGGTTTTAAACAGATTGGATGAATAGCGTTGTGAGGAATTTCTATGTTCTTTATGAACTACCTACAACTAAGAGCTTGCTCCCTAATAACAAGAAGCACAACAAGATGCATCCACACATGAAGGATGTCCCAAAACAGGCGAGGGATAAGAACTGCAGAAGAGCCAGTATGTTTTCATAGGTCCTTCCAAGGAGGCTGCAGATAAAACAAGGAGGATGCACACTAATCACACTCCCAGCTGAAATGAAAGATAATTGCCACTGAATACAAACGTTTATTAGCCTACTGGAAAAACAACAACCAAAACAACAAGGTCAGAGTGCAAAAAAACTGCTGCAATCTAAGGGAAACTGCAGTATTAGCACACTGGACAATGCTGATCCTCACAAAAGGAGTTACCCTGTTGTTTGTGACTGTCTTGTTCAGAGAAGGAATCTACTAGTAAGGATTATGATTAATGATATATAGCCACGGGAGCTGTACACCCATGGGATCAGAAGAGGAGATCTGCAAACAAGCATTCTGAACTACAGCACTTAAAATGATGGCTGAGCGCCCAACCCCCCCGTGTCAACTTAGCCCCTAAATGTTCCCTTTTCAAAAGGTTCCATAAAGAACAAATACTTAACATGCCTCAGAAGGGTGACTGAGTCACTGAAAGTCATCGCAGACGGTGACAAAGACATCATCAAAAAAGTCATCACATTTAATTTTTATGAGGTTCTACCAAGAACTGTGTCTCTGATAGCTTAGATTAACTTCTGCATAATCAGGCCAGAAGCCTTCAGATGCAAACCCTCTGACAAATCTAGAGTTTCTGTTACAGATGCAGCGCATTTTCCAGAAAGAGACATCCAGCTGGGGCCTGAAGCCTTCAGCAGGAACTCCTCTGTAACGCACAGCAATCTGCTCCAGTAATTAAGCCCTGGTGCTCTGAAGGCCGTGCCTTACCCAGTGTCTGAGTTTGTGCAGGTTCAGATTCAGCATTTTTTCCATTTCCTATTTCTAGTGGCTCATCATTTAAATATTAATAGATCTTGATACGGAAGAACCTCAAATTCCCCTTAACAAACTAAACAGACTAATTACTTCTGTTGCTGCAACGTCTTTTGGTTTTGACATCTTGAGACTTACAGCTGCTTTATAAAGAGTTTCGTAAGGATCTCTATACTTCCACAAAGTGACATGTCCTTATCCTACGACATCTCCTATTTTTATTAGCAACTATCTTGATTTTCATCCCACAACTTTGATGAATGAGTCTGCAACAATCAGAAAAATCAACACAACGGAACGGTGATAAAGAGGTGCAATAACGAAGGGACTAACACAACAGAAAGGTGCTATAAGGGAAGGAAAAAGAACTGCTCACCTGTCTCAGAACTTCTAGGCTAAAACAGGTAAAAACCCCACAAAGGAGGGATCTCCCAAAAGAGATCCTTCCCCCATGGCAGTCAGCCCTCAAATGAGATCTGAGAGGCGCAGCCAGGCTCAAACCCTTCTGGTTCCAAAGCTGAATTGCCTTCACCTGTGCTCCCAGGGCTGACCAGGTCCTTTCCCCAGGTGATCAATCAGTGGTTCAGCCTGGAACTCAACAGTTCCCATATAAATATTTGAGGTGAGGATTCTCTTTTGACAGTTACCCTTGGAAAGGTGCCAGCTAATTTGTCTACATTAATTGAAGGAAAAATGACACTGTTACCACGTATTTCTCATCTACCTCTGCCCTTAGCTGGTCGGTGCCCAGTACCTTAGCAGGCCATAAAGTTTTTTTAATCAATTTCCCACACTGTGACACTGCTATTGCTAATTTCCCCACTGCTGTTGTGAATTTCCCCAAATATTACACAGCAAGGATTTCCAGGAGCTGCCCATCATAGAAGCCAGCAGGGTTAGAGCCCCTGGTTAAGCTGATCAGTATGGGAGCATCTACACTCGTGCTTTGGTTGAGGTAGGAGTGTGCCTTTGAAGAGAATCTCTCAACCAATTGCAATTTCTGTGCTGAGGTTCTCATCAAAACGCAAGAAATGCCTTCCTTTTCTGTGAAACTAAACTTGAAAATGCATTTCTGGAGCACATCTAGTACACAGCAGCTGCAAATAGGCATCACAGGGAAAGGCTAAAACTAATCCATAGTGCTGCCTTCTACCAAATACATACAGAGTAAGAGACAAGTTCTCAGAACTCTATTTACCTAAATATTACCTCTATTTACCATCCCCAAATACCCCTGCATCTACAGACATGCTACTACTAATCTTGCTATCTGCCCCAGATGTAAACAGCCATAGGCAACACACTGCCACGCATAGCATGTGCAACAGCATCTCCTCCAACAAGCCACCCTCCAGCTGGCACTTCTGATTCAAGCTGAGAGCTGGTGGAGGCAGGACTGAGTTGGTACAGCAGGACAAGCTGCAGAGGAAGGACTGGAACGTGGAATGAGGCCCCATGCTGATCTCACTCACTGAAAGCCAGGGCTCTGGTTTGTTCAGCTGTGTGATGGGAGCGTGGTCTTCAGCTCCTGCTTTGGCAAATTAAAAGGGGCAGAAAATTGGACGCCTGTATGGCTGCCAAATTGGAAGCCTGTGCAGCTGCCAGAACTGTTATAAAATCTCTACTGCATGTTCTATATGATGAGATTCCTATGCCAGCACACCACTGCAAAGTTCACCTTTCTAAATGAGACTGCAGCATGTTGCTGCAACAGAATAACAGAGGCACAGTTCTTTGTTCTCCAATTTGCAAGAGGCTAACAGTGCCGTGCACTGACCTAAACAAAGGTGCATTTCTTGTTGCCACGTATAGATCAGAAAAAAACTTATTTGGTGTGAATTTGACATGGTGGAACGTTTTCATGAGACAGCTATTGGGCAGCCTGTGGAAGCCCACCAGCAGTTTCAGCACAAAGTCTACACCTGGGATAGATCCTTGTGCTGTGCGAAGCAGCTAGAAGCAAATTCCCAACATGGGAGCAGGGAGAGCTCCCCGGAGCACTGCTGCCTTTAAAAAGGGTGAGATGGGCAGCAATTTGCAATGCAGAGAGGAACACCTGCTGTCAGAGGGAGTTGTCTGGGAGGGAACCAAGAAGTCGCTGTGTTATGTGCGTGTGTGGTGTAATTCACAGTGCCTGCTGGAAGGACTCACATAGAAAGGGAGCGACAACCAAGTCCAGGCCATTCTGCCTCTTATACACAGCAAACAGACAAGGACTGAAACTGCATCACTGGAGGTAATAAGATTCATTAATTAAAGGCGTGGTTTTCTTAAAGGCGAATAAATCTGGTTAAGAGGGAGAAAATAACAAAAAACAAAGCAGGCTCATTTCAGATGAGTATCTTCACCTTGTTAGAACAGCTCAACTATCATGGAAGGATGGGTAAGAAAACAGGTTAACACAACCAGAGTCTGGGAAACTGCAGAATGAAGCAATCTGGGAGTGGGTTCTCTTGGTTCAGTGATGGCCAAGGGAGAGGCAGAGAGGAACAAGACAGGGCAGTGGAGAAGTACTGGGGTAAATTGCCCACAGATGCTGTGGACACTCCAGCCTTGGAGACTTTCCAGGCTCAGCCAAAAAAAGCCATGACAGATGGCAAGCAATGCTGGCAACAGTGCTACTGTGGGTGACAGTTTTCACTAGAGACTCCAGAGATCCCTTCCAACCCAAATGCTTCTACCATCAAAAGAATGACAGCGTAAGTGACAGGGGGAACAGAACAGCTTTATTTCCAGAGCAGGGACAGAAACATGCACAGTGTGTGGGGACAAGGGGCTGCTCAGGGGAAAGGAGCTGTATGCTCCTTGTGAGCAGGGGATACCCACTGCTGGACACCCGCCTGCTGTGTTTGTGATTGCGGCCAGTACCATCTTGTTTCACACAGTCACAGCACTAGGAAGGAATAAGCAGCCATCTCGTATCATCTGCTATGTAGCATGTATCAGCATATCATTCCTGTTGCAACTAAGCTAGTTTTCGGATATATTTAATATTAATAAGATGAAAAGCCAGAAATGAAAGACTCATTCAATCCTTACTAAAACTGTTCCAGTCAAAAGACACTGCAGGAATTAAAAGTACTGCCCTTCATTTACACTCTGGGTTTCACGGAACTGGAAATGGTTAATCTTTCCCAGTGAAATCTAAAGGCCATTCTTGTAGTTTGGTTTTCTGAGCAGGTGCCTGGCCTTGATCCACAACCAAATCCAGAGATGTGAGCACAGACTGTTCCCACTTCAAGGCTTCCAAGCAACTTCAAGGCACCAAGCCCAGGGGTGCCATCTTCAGGCTTTGGTGCTCTTCTCCCCAACAAGAGATTGGATGAATGAGATGCCCCACACAGATGCTTCAAAGGCAGCAATCTGGAGCACAAAAATATGGCTGAGGGAGAGCATGGCTTGAAGGCCATCACGTGGGGTTGAGAATCTCCACAGGGAGCTTTTTCTGTTACACTGCGGGCTCAAATTCACAAGGGAGGACCATTCATTACAGCCAGCCCTACCCACAGTGCAGGACAGCAGTCGCAGTCTCTCTAAGGCTTATGCACCCAGAGTCACAGACTTCAGTAGAGATGAGGAAAGTTAAAATAGCACCTACAAGCCTTAAAGGCTTTAATTAATTCTGGGATGCCACTGAAATAGAATGCAGAAGGCTTGTGAGGGAGACGCAGTTGTTGCAGACTGAGGTCTGGAAGTTGAAAGTCAGCAACGATGTCACTGGACCAACAAAGCTGAGCTGGGTCACCAAATGCTTTGATTCCTTGCAATGGCCAAGCTAGCTGTGGGCACTGCTCGGAAGGAGACAGCCAGGCTTCCCACACATTTTGCAGGTGGTACTGCAAATCGCTGGGATGCAGACTCCATCATTTCACTTACAATGCTGCTCTTACTGTCTTTCCTTGCCAACAATGGCTTCTTCCTTGCTGTTTTTCACTTCCCTTCTTGACCTTACACATTCTGGGCTCCTGATAAATACTGACTGCAGCCTTGCCTCCTGTTTGTAGTTACACACATTGCATTTTTATTTTTAATTGCTGCCTTCACTTTGTCACTGAGTGTGGGTTTAAGGATAAAAGTGTGGAAGATAATCCTTTGTGCAAGACAGTTCTACAGTTGGGCGCACACAAAGAGCATAGAAGTCCATATACAACATTGAAACCCATGGCTCCAAGTGCCAGCAGGAACAATTTGCTCTGCAGTTAGGGGGAAGAAAAACAGCAGCAAAGCCTGCTCACTTCTTAATAAAGACGCTCTCTTGTAAACCTGAGCCACTTTAGAACCCACTCTGGTACAAAACAAGGATGAATAGACCCTACAGAGTTTGCCAAGCATTGCTATTATGTTATTGTCATGACAGTAACCTAACTAATTCAAAACAGATGGCTGAAGGCAGAGCTTAACAGCTTTAACAGCAGCAGAGATGACTGTGAATGAGTTACTTAGGAGACACTGGCACCTTGCTATTCATTACAGAACCTGATGATGCCCATCTCACCATCACTAACCAGGCAGTATCACACACACATCACAGCCTCTATCAACACATCTCCGAGCAACCTCATTGAGAGAAAATTAAGTGAGAGGCTTTAGCACAGGTCTGCAACGGGTCTGATCCCATCACCTAGCTGTTGTGTGTGACTGCACAAGGGGCAGGGCACTCCCTGGGGACTGAGCCCAGGGCCACTAACATGCAGGAAGCAGGTAGGAGCCCCCTGCAGCTGCACTCTGTGATCTGGAGGGAGGCACCTGGCTGGAGCTTTACACTGTGTGGAGAAGAAGACTTTCTTCCTCTCTAGCACAATCAAGGCAAAAAAATGTCAGAAAGCTTTGGGGTCACAGCAGATCACCTTCGGAGTGTGACTTCCACCACTGGCACTTAGCCTCCTCCCTTCATGCTTCCTCTGTCGCAGACCATCTGAATACCAAGGTGACCTGTGAAGATAACACAGAGAGAGGAGGCATTTAGGAGCCACTGTGTCGATAGTTGAGGACAAAATATAAGTGTACTGTCCTCCCGGCTATTGACAGAGTGTTCCCTCAACTGCACTGCACCTCCTGGAGGGATCCTGGAGGATTGGTGCCACCAGGGCCCACTATGCGTGAGCCTGCCAGCACCAAGCACGGCCTTTGTTTCAGGTCAGCTCCACCTGCAAACAAAGGGCTTTCCTGATATTCACCCCAAGAATAAGATTACTACAGGCAGGCTTTGGAATAAAGGGTGGTTGCAGAATAAAACACTGAGCTGAGTGCTTCTGCAGGGCTGTGGCAGCTGTCTGTGTTCATGGGAGGAGCTGCTCAGGCACAAAACGTGTGATCCACAGGAGCCAGGAAATAAAAGAAATTTGATGGGATGGTCTGACCCCAAAGCAGTGGAGAGAGGTCCCTGGTCCTACTAAACTAGCTAGCTGCCACCAAAACACCTCAGGGACAAGGACAGTCCCTCAGTTCAGCTCAGCACTCACTCCACTGTTCCAGCACCCACAGTGTAGCCAGCAGCGGGGCAATGGGGTCCTTGTGAGCATCACAAAGGCAGGAAGACTTTCAGAGGTGTTCCTCTGAATGACCAACTGCCACCCAGGTAACAGAGCACTCATCTGGAAGACAGAAGTCCAGGGCTGAAGTCCTTGCTGTAAGCAAAAGAAGTGCTCTCCTGTGCTCTGTAACAAGGTGATTCACCCTGCAATTGGGTTCTCTGCTTTGGGGGTAAGAAAACGGTGTCAAAAATTGGCTCAATTGACTCAATTGACTCAAATTGACTCAAGCTGATCTTAGGCAGAAGGAGGAGGAGAATTTAGGGCTCTGCAGGATGCTCCAACTATGGTGCCCAGTTCAGCTCTGGAAAAAAAAACAAACATGAAGCATCCTGACATTTGCTCCACTGCAAAGCTGAGGGTTATTTTTTAAAAAAAAACTTGAAAAGACCTTCAGGGTGAGAGAAACATTTCAAGCCCAGACGTATTCATAAAGCAGAGCTCTTGCTTCAGCTAAGGAGCACTGTCAGCTCCTCCAGAAGGCAGCTGATGGCCATGGGCCAGCTCCCTCCTCTCACAACCAAGGCAGATCCAAAGTTAGTGTGGTCATGAGCAAGTCCTTGCCTCATGGCAGAGACCTCCATGTGCCAGATGGACCTCAGACACTGCACAGGGGACAGGCAGGTAACTCCCTGCCAGCATTTTGGAACAGGAATGGAGACCTGGTGTGAAGCAGGTAAGACTCAGTAGGTGCACCAGAGGAAGAATCTGGTATTTTCTTCTGGTGTCAACAGAGTCACTGGAAAGGAGAAATGTGCACATATAAGGATGCAACACAGCAAAGGAGCCTGGTCTCTCTGCAGCATGCCACAGATGTGGTACCAGGGCCTATCCCTGCCACGTGCTTCCTCCTGTCCTCCTATGAGCACAGCACTGTGTGGCATAGATCTAAAAGTTCCAGATCTGAGCGCTTCCCTGAACACTCTGTGCTGTTTCAGGGATGTTGGCAGAATGTGTGTATGGCTGGAGAAGGGCCGATGGGTGGTGTAGGAGGCCCAAAAGTCCCCCCAGAGATGCTCATTTCAGTTACTTTGCTGCTGCTGCTGCTACATAAGTACTGGAGAAGGACTGCTGGGAACGAGGATCCTGCTTGTCTCTATTCTCTGCACTCAGTGAGCACAAGGAGACAGGATTAATCAGTCCATCCAAAGAAGACAAAAGAAAACAAAAACCTAATTCCCCCCAGCAAAAGCAGCCTACTATATCTACCATTATGAGCCAGTCTTCCAGCACAGATAACACAGAGAGAGTTAATGCTGTCAGCTCATCAGCTGTAAGTCTGAGTTCTTTTGTGACACAGTGAAAAAAAACATTCATCATCTTTGCTTTGAAAGACAATAGTACTGTCAGTTTGCCAATGAGGTGAAAAGATGATAACAGCTTTCCAAAGGAAGACTGAAATGAGCATTTTAGAAACCTGTTCTGCTGCCTTCAGCACTAATACTTTAGAGATAACTGGCTATCTCAAACTGCAAACTCATTGTTGGCATCTGCATGGCCTTTGATGCCACTCATGCCCGTGCTGCTGGCAGTCCAGGGCTCACAGTCCTTTTGGATTTCTGGAAGTGTTCAAAAGGCATGATCTTGGGCTCACTGCTAGCATGCAGCCTGCTTCCAACTCACCTGGACCTTGCCACCTTCCCTGCTACTGCCCATCCACCTGCTCACCTAGCACAGAAACTCACCTTCTTTGCCCCTTTAAAGCAGAAGCTCTAGATGGGATGAGTAGCCACAGGGAGAATCACTCTGTCCTCAAGATCTGGGATCTCCCAGAGTAGGTACTTCAATTTTGCTTGTGAAGATTACTCTTCCAAGTTCTTTTTTCTGGTACTTGTTCTTCAGGAGACGAACATCCATCACAATGCTGTAGAGGACTGTCATTAAACTACTCCTCTTTTGGCACAGGAGGTATGCTAGAGGCTTGCAAATCCATCAAGCAGAACATACTTCTCTGTCTCACAATCACTAAAATCATTTTCTATAGATCAAGGTCTTGGTTATTACTCTATACCACTCCCACTTTCAGAGGGCATTATCATGAAACACTTCTAATACAAACACTTCTGGTCTGATGGTTTACAAAGCAGGGTCACCAGATGGAGCTTACAGCCTTTTGGCATCAAGTCTTTCTGCCATTTCATAAAAAGCTATCTCACACATACACGTACGTCATACAGATCTGGGATTGCTCTATGGGAAGCCATTGGGAAATGTGAGTGAAGCTCTGAAACCTGCGCTTGCAGCATAGGAGTAAAGGGGCCAGAAGAAGGTGCTATTTGCTCAGGATCTGCTGACACCCTGATCCTGGACGTCAGAGGTGGTACTGCCCAGCAGTGATTAATTTGTTCCTTGGACAGGGGCTGATGGGATTTTCATTACCACCTTGGACTTCAGCCCTGATGGGATGCTGCACATGCACTGACTCGGAGCTCCTGGGCTAAAAGATGTGGAGGACTGAAATCCTTGAGGTATTCTCCAGGATTAACAATTTGGTCTATCTTTGAGCAGACAGAAAATCTTCCGTTTGTGAGCTTAAGCTTCAGAAAGCCCTTGAAAGTAATGGCCTGGCTCACCAGCTCTAGGTAGCCACGTGGATGTGAGTTTTCTCTGCACATCACGTTGACCACCCTGCTCTCCAGACACGGTGTCAGAAGAGTCACTTCTAACTATGAGAGCTACCTTACAGCCCATTACAAAAGGCTGCCTACAGCAAGACATGAAGAACAGAAGCAGCAGTGCTGAATGAGGATCAGTTCAAGTTGTGCAACAATGCCATGGTTGAGTATGCTGCTTCTCTCTAACTGCACAGTAGCTGCATGCAGCCCTGACTTCAATGCTTGGACAAATAAAAGAGGCAGAAAACCTAGCAGAATATCCAAGGGACCTACATTATAGTGTCATTTCCAGTTTAACTCCTTCCTGGCCATCCCACTCATAACATGGGCCCCTAAGTACAATGGGAGCTATCATTCTGAGAAAGACACAAAAGAACAGTTATGATATTTCCCTTTTTTTGTCAAGGAACGTGCTGCAAGAAGCACCTTTCGGAAGACAAAAATCCTGCTGACTTTTCTTATAGTTCACTCTTTGCCACACTTGGTGAGCTGCTGCCCCTTTCATCATTAGCTTATAAGTCAGAGCAACATTTTAAACATCAATCTTACGGTAACAGGACAAGGCACAAGCAAGATTTCACACCACCTGCTGTCTCTGTAGGTGAGTTTTGAAATACATCCAGCAGAAAATAACTTAGTCATGCAACAAATTATTAGATGACACATTCTTTCCTAAGGGACACTTAGACACATTCTTTCCTAAGGGATAAATGAAGATACAACATAAAAACACATTTAAGGTGCAACATTGTCAAAGAAGGCAAATCAGACTTAAATTTCAGTAGTGCCTCTGATCTTTGATCTGCAAGTTCAGTGGAATGAAAATCTGTAGGTTTGAATTTGATTTTTAAAAAAAGGATGCTACATGCAAGGCAGTGCTTTATGACTTATTTTACATAGTATGTTCCAACATTCATATTGAGCATCATAGAAAATGTCAGGGCAGCAAATCAGGACATCCTGTTTTTTTGCTAGCTGCTTTGGTAGACAGCACCCTCAAAGAAAGACAAGGCAGACTGGTGTTGTGGAAATAAGGCACGTTCATGAAATGTTACTGCTATAGCTACAAGAAAGATATTTCAACAGGTCCTTCTCAGCCCTAAGGCACTCTGATGGAAGGATTTGTTCTCATACCTCCTGTTCCAGGGAGAAATATAATCTGCATTTTCCATCTTTTCTCTGTGACCTTAGCAGAGAGATTCCAGAACCCTGTGCTGAGAGATGAAATCTCCACCTTGGGAAGCAAAGCTCCCTATGCAGAAGCTGTTACTTATTCTCCCTCCACAAGTAAGTCTCTCTACAACTACCAACACCATTCCTAGCCCACTCCAGTTCACAGGTCTCAGAGATCAGCCTCACACGATTCTGTGACAGTCGACAAACTCATTCCTGATTCCAACCTGTACAGGTGGTAGTTCATTCACACCACTTTCTTTAAGCTGAGTTTAAATTTTAAGCATATTATATTGCATAAGGAGAATCTTAATGTAGCTAGTGGCTAAAGTTTAATGTCAGCAGGCTGAGTAAGAAACAACTTGAAGTCTAGTGGCGCTGCTGGAAAGCTGTGAGCAGCACAGTGCTGAGCTCTCTGCTCTGTTCCAGCTGTGCACAAGCTGCTATGCAGCTCTCTTAGGAACTGTCAGCCCATGAGGACATGAATAAGCCTTAATGGCCCTTACCAGCCTCTCCGGGACCTCCAGGCCCACCCTGTCCATGGGCCCAGAAGACATTTCAGCTCAGCCCTGGAATTTGGGTCCCTGCCTGGGCAGTGCTGACATTGGCTTGAACCACAATCATGGAAGAAATACATTTGTCAGTTCCTCATCTGTTCCCTTTGCAAAAAGGCATCTGGAAATAGAGAAGCCAGTCATATTTTCTCAACTGTATTTTCACTGTCAGCATGCATTCTTTTTTCTTTCTAATTCACAGGAAATAAATCAGCATTTCAAAATAGAAACAGCGTAGTGACATTTTATGAGCTTTCTGAAATGAAAGCGTGGGTATTTAATGAAGCTTTAATGCTTCCTACCCCAGCACTTAATTTCAAAACCATCCAGATTCTCTGCAATCCAGTTTTCTTGAGTACATACATACTGAGCGAAACAAAGCATAATTAAATAATACTGCATGACAGTTGCCAAACAACTTTATCCATTAATGAACAATGAAAAGAAATCTTCAGTTGTGCTAATGAAAAGAGCCAGTCCTCCTGGGTGTACTTCAGGCCATCTTATTTTAAATGCTGGATCTCACCTTGATATCTGCCTTGCAGTTTGGGTGAACTACAGTCATATAAATGCCTCTTTTTGAATTTTTTCCCATTACCTAGGCAAGAGTTAGTGAAAATAGCCCAGATGGAGATGCCTGTTCTTTGGATATGTCAGTACGCCTATGAATCTCATTCCAGTCACCAAAATAACAGACTACAACAATTGGCATACACCTCAGACCTCTGAAGTCTCCCCGTGCTTCTTTAGTTTTATGGGTTTTGGCACAAATTCCATCAGCAGTAATTTAAAATTTACTGGCAGATTATTGCTGCAAAAGCTGACTAGTATTGGATCTGTCACTAATTCCAGCAGCAATCCCTTAGAAACACCACCGTTCTGTGATGATTTTCCACTGACAACCATCTTATAAGCACTTAACTCCTATAATATTTGCTCTAATGGTACTGGGAGCTAACTCCAGGTGGATACAGCTGTGAATATCGTCTAGCTACTTAACTAGCTAGTAGCTAGCTACAAGTATCATATAGCTTATCTGTCAAACTTGCTCTTTTCCCAAAAGAGAAAATCAGGCATGTTTGACAAAACATTTTCTACAAACTACCATGCACAGTATCAGATCAGACCTCCCAGCCTCCATTAGCATCTCCTAGCTCAGCCTGCCACTTTGACTGTGGCTTCCCAAACCCATCTCTCCCACTGCTCCCAGTCTCCTTCAGTCAACCACTCTGAAGATTCCTGTCCTCAAGCCCTGATATCCACCATTCCATCAGATGGTGCCATATCATTCCCAGCCCTTGATCTTCTCCTGTAATCCCTCCATCTCCTCTCTTTCTCTGACCTGTTTATCTGTGGCACAACAATGTTTTCATTTAAGCCAAAAATTAAACAAAGTAAAGTGCTCCCTAAGCAGATCCAAGCTTCTTTTACCAACCCCCATATATGGAGAAAAAGAACATGAGAGCATAAGTACTTATTACTTTCCTTAATATGCCAGGTTCCTCACATTCTTCCCTTCCATTTGCACTGGCTGTTCCAACTGGCTGAATTGCACTGTCCAGCAGTCCTTGATATTGGGGACAGTGAGGGATGGAGCAGCAGTGAGATCACACAGGTCTGGTTATCCTCACCTGCACAACGTACTGCAACTGCAACAACTGATATTTGGCTGTGGATCAAGGGCTTTTTAACAGTTCCCAGTCAGTTACCGCAGGAAATCCATCCTGACTGTAATTATTTTAGGTGCTACCTGTCTGTGGTTGTAAAATACTCGCTGCACTTGGGCACAGTGTAAACAGATGAGTGAATACTGTTGCTCACCATAGATTTTCTGAATTCCTTGGAGGTCATCCTGGGGCAGTTTGAAGTTGTGTGTTTCCATGTACTGGTAGAAAGGAGCCATGATTGCGCTGGGATCATTGGAGTGTTCCAGACCCAGGGCATGTCCCAGCTCATGGACTGCAACCAGAAAGAGATCATTCCCTGTGGAAGGAAGGCACAACCGGGTTAATATGCAGCCAGAACCTGACACAATAACTGATCAATAGTGCAAGAAGTAACTGCTTCGTGATCCTAATGCACAGCGTGTGATGTGCCAGTGTCAGCTGAGGGACAGGGCTTCAGTCCTGAAAGCTCGGGTAGCCTTTACAGTTGTCACACAATGGGCAGGAGGCGCCTAGCTGATGGCCAGGTGGAGATCCATTAGACCAGTTAAAACAGGTGAATGCCTGAAGTGAAAGTCTGTAGTGCCTTTTGCAGAAAAGAAAATGGCCAGCAGGCTCCTTGGATACCACAGGCTCCACACCCCAGTGCTGCTAACAAAGGTGAGAGCATTGCCAATCTCCCAATCAACAATGGTGCACGGTGGGAAAGGAGACTCTACCTCGTTCCAGGTCCCCCAGTGACATCCTCTGGTCTGACCTGGACCACCAAATCCAAGGGGTGAGCAGCAGTGCACCAGCCAGGCCTACAAAGGCAGGAGCTGGGACACAGACAACTAGGGCTAACACGCCACAACACACTTGTGATATCAGGAACAGCATCATCTCCCCCAGCACAGGCTCCTCAACATGCTTTTACTTTGCTAAACTCCTGGCACTGCCAAGTCAGTGGGAGGAGCTGATATAACACAGCCCTATAGGACACTATGTGCCACTATCACAGACGTACACTCCTCTTCAGCCCCATGGATCTGGGGCCCCAACCTCCTTGATCTAGAGTGGTCCTTGGATGCTCTACATCTCGAGGGCATCTTGACATGGAAGGTGACACAAGCAATGCTTCTGTGAAGGGTGAAGACACAGACAACAAGGCCAGATTTAATAATTGCCCCAAGCCAATAAAATGAGCACTCAGTCCTCCCTAAATGGGTCTTATCGGTTTGGTGGGGTTTTTTGACAAGACACAAAACAAGAGCAAAAAACTGGCAACCAGGCACAGGAGAACACAGCAGCATCCACTTAGTAGCATGTCCAACTGCACTTCCGCATCTTCAAACCACCCGAGTTAGAGCAACAGAATTCAGTTTTGTGTACATGGCTGAGGTGTCCTTGGGACAGGAGTCTCAACAGGGATTCAAGTTTAAGAAAGATGGTCATGTAGAATCAGAAGCCTGCAAGTCTTTAGAGCAGGGTACTTTGCCAGCATCTCAAGACATTCTTGCCAAAAGCCAGTAATAAACGTTACTTAACTGGTCATATTTATCACACCAACATGGTTGTACCATCAAAACATCTGAGTTGGAGAGAATATGCATGACATGTAAAAATACACATTTCAAGTAAGTGTTCAAATACATTTGTTCAAATAGAACTATCTGAAGAAACAGATGGGTTAAAATCTAGCCATGCATGTATTTTAAACACCAGAATTTCTGTAATCTGGAAATCCAAATGGAGACTTGCTTTTCTTCCTCTATTGCTGGAAAATCTGATGTGTACTGAACCAGTCAGCAGAATATTCAATTTCTTAGTGTAAAATGCATTAAGTGGTTACATGGTGAAGCTTGGACCAATCGCTTTCCATAGGTTTTGAAATATACCCAAGCATAGAAGATGCACTCAATTTTCAAAAGCAATTCAAAACTCAACGCCATGTTAGCAACTGGACTTTGTTTCCTGTAGCACTTTAATGTTCATGAAAGCACAAATTTTCACTGCCACAACAATTCACACACAGGAGTCCAACTAAAAGCCACTCCATACTGACTTTAAGGAGAAAAGGGCTGTGCACACGCTAAGTGGTTGGAGACTTTCTCCCTTCACCAGTTTGGTGGCATTCTCTTCCTTGCTGAAGTATCTGAAGAGTTTTTGTACTGACAGCATGTCTACAATTTGTAACTCTGCAAGTTTGCATACAGGTGTACCTGAATCACTTGCCTCTCCATAGGCTGTACTAAGCTCTACCAGGAGCATAATATCTGACACTATCTTCATTTAAAGTAGGTTTAAATAATCTTCCATCGCTTCTTTCTGCCCCAGACAAGTAACAGCCCATTCTACAGCTGGAAAGCAGAACTACACAAGCTCATTCCAGGTTGAGGCTGGAAGTAATTACTGGAGATTGCCTAGTCCAACCCCTCTGTCCAAGCAGGGCTAAGTAAAGCAGGTTGTCCATGTCTGTACCAGTTTAGGTTTCTTGTACCAAAAAGCCCAAAACTGGACACAACACTCTACACACGCCCTCACTGCTGCTGAGTAAGAGAGGAAGGATCGCCTTCCCTGACTTGTTGGCTTTTCCTAACGCAGCCTGATGCTGTTGGCCTGTCACACCTCTGGCTCACATGCCCACCAGGACTCCCAGATCCTTCCTGCAAAGCTACTTTCCACTCTGTTGCCCTCTCAGATGTGCACAGTGTTATTTCTCCCTCTGTGCAGAACTTTGCATTTGTCTTTCCTCAGTTTAATGAGGTTGCTGTCAGCCCACTTGTCCAGCATGTTGATGTTCCTCTGATGACAACGCTGCCATTTGGTGCATCAACCACTCTCAAACTGAGCATCATCTGCAAACCTGCAGAACTTCTCTTCACTGTAAAAGGCTGGGAGTTTCACAGCATGAAATGCAACATATTGCTCATTTTCCTTTTCAAATTGTTGGCTATGATCTCTGAAAAGAAAATATTAACACATAAATCCATTGCCTAATAGGTGCACTTTTCCAGCAGCCCTCTGCATACTCACACTGCTTGGAAACTTAGCTGATCTGCAGGCACCTTCAAAGGAGGTGAAAAAAAACCTCTGGAACTGTTTCTGACAGTTCCCAAACACATTACAGTCTCTGGCCATGTTCTGCACAGGTCTTGTGTGAATACTACTCTCTTATTCATGTCCATCTCTTTAGGAGCAAAATTCAGGAGGATTCAGGTCTAGCCCGATACTCTCCTGCTCTACAGAAACATCAGGCACTCAGATAAAGCTCCTTCATTCCCTGTTCAATCCTGGCCACCCACAGCCAAGAGCAAGGGACCAGTTAACTCTGTATCCAATATATACCAGCCTCCCATAGCAGAGAGCACAGTACAGAAAGAATGGGCTACCTCTGGTTTGTGTTTGCAGGGGAAGCTCTCCAGAGATGTCCAACACTTCTTACTCACTTGCACCATCTGTACAAACTAAATATGCTTGGTCAGAGACCTGCCAGCACTGCCTCCCTCCTGGTTCTTAGGAGGCATCCCAAAGTCTACCAGAAGTCACCAGACAGAAGATAAGTCCACACAACCAAGGAGAGTTTCACAAGTTGGTCTACTGAGTAAAACAGGTCGATTTGCTATGTTAAAACAGAGTAACAGTTCATTCATGGTGTATGCTCCTTACCAAAACAATGTTATCACCAGAGAAAGTTTTAATTGGCAGCCCACCTGTAACAACATAAAAACATTTGTTTCTCATTACCATCATCCAGACAAACTGTTCATCTTATGTTCAATTAAACAGTTCTGTTACTCTCCATGTGTACACGAGACAAAGAATATGCACAACTATAAACATACTTTTGTGCTGAATTTCCTTAATTAAAATAAAAATTAGAATAAAGCCCCTTTTAGCAGATGTATTCCCAGTTGAAGTGGCTGAGTTAAGATATATTGCAATATAGTCATATCAAAACCAGGTCTTCAGTCAAGCGCTCTCAAACTGTTTACTAACCTTCCCTGCAGAAACCCATGGTTTTACTGCACCAACATAAAGAACACTACAGTCACAGATAAACAGATTCATCAATTATTCTCCTTCTAGACATGTATTCCATGCTTCTTTTAGTTCCATCTGCAGCTGGAGAAATGACTGCTGAATCAGATAACAGGCATCGTGGGGAAGGTTTCTGTGGAACTGCTAGCACATACCTTCTTTCACAGTTTTATTCATTTTGACCATCAAAATTCATGTAGAAATATTTGGCTAAGAAACACTTTGCAGATTAAGGTGTCCAAATTACGGAGATAAGCAAAAAAACTCTCACTAGCACGTCCATCAGCTTATAGCAATGGGTCACAGAACTACTGTGGATATACTGTGATATTGCTATCAGTATTTATCACTGATTATGAAAGCTCTGCAGAGCATCTGGCACAACAGAGTGTAAAACCAGGGCAGAGCTGTAAGACAGCAGGTGTGTAATTTAATAACACTGTACCTCAGTTAATAATAGCAGAGCAACTGTGAATCTGTGATCTCTACCACATTACGCTTTAAGCAGCATCATCATGACAACACTGAGCTACTTACAGCAGCTTACTCACACAATTGAAAAGACGTGTAGGTTACGTTTTTGAAATTTTATTGGAAGTAAAAATGATACTGAAGAAGTCAGATCATTGCTTGTGACAATACCATACCTAGAGTGATTACAGAAAAAAAATGGTGTGAACTATAAACATGCTTTTAAAATACACTAAAATGACCCCTTCAAGTCCAACAACTGTTTTCCAAGCACAACTTAAAGAAGCTTTAGGGCTACTCTAAGCTATGCCTTGGTACTTGCATCTTCAGACCCGGCAGGTCTGATCTGTTAAACAGAATATGCCATTCGTGTTGTGCTCCTCCATTCACTCCCACAATATGCTCTGCTCAAGAAATGCTTTCAACCTTCTTGCACATGACGACCTGTAGAAGTGATGATATTGCTCCTTCATTTATTTGCATTGGACAATGAAAAGCTGTTTCCCACATTCCATCTAAAAAGGAAAAAAAAAAAAAAAACATGTTAAAAAGAAAAAGAGTCTTCATTTGGTTCCTAAGCTGTTAGAGTTGTAAACCTACCAATGAATAAAGATACATCTTAAAGATCTAATTTTAGAATCTTTAAACAGCTTCACTAGAGAAGAGAATGATATGCAGTCTTAACAGAAATCAGCCACGTAATGAACTGTTAGCATACTCAGATTGCAGGGAGTATCTCCATAAAGACAATTTGACCAACTTTTCTTGTCTGCAACATAAACACATCGAACAACTGCAACGTTAACTGATACAAGATGTGAGATGCTCTTCTTAGTTTTCCAGCCCCTTTTAAATTATTTATTTTGAAGTTCTCACCTGACTTTTCTGAACAGACTTTCTCAAACTCAATTGCAGCTGCTCAGTTTCATCAAGGCTGATGAGCCACAGATGCAAAGTGCTCAGTAGATCTCACCCTGCAGGAACTGACCTGTAGCCAGCAATTCAAGGTGAATGCTCCTGGTCAGGGCAAACAACTCATAACTTTTAAAGCCATCACCAGATGGGAGTCACAGACCCCTCTTGGAAGTCTTCATGTGCCATAGCACACCTTTCATAATGTTTTGTGAACAAATACATTAATATTAGCCCTCAGGACTCCTGGTTCAGGGAAGTGCTGAACAGCCTGCACAGTTACGGTCAGCATGGTCACAACAGCCTAGTTTAAACTTTTATCATCTGGATAAACAGTTCATATCACTGGACAACTCAAAGCAGGAGTCTCTGTCAACTAAGGTGTCAACTCTGTTGCAGACATGCCAATAAGAGACTCACACCCTTGTAAGATCAAGTGACTGCAGGACAGAGAATCGGGAATCATGAAAGATAGGTTTGCTTTACTGTCTCCATAAGGCAGTGTGCAAACTAGGTTTGTTAGTTGTGTTACAGACCTAATTGATGCTACAGGCTGTGCTTCATCTGAGATAGAACTGAGAGCACTATGAAACCAATCTCCTGTAAAAAATTTGAGAAAAAAAATGTGATTTTTTTCTGGAGTGGTAAAACCTTAACTGACTAAGGGATGTGGGAGCAAGAGCGAGCAGTCAGAAAGAGGAGAAGCAGTGACTACTTTCAGCTGGCTCAGCAGGCAGGCAGGGAAAGAAGTAAGAACATTCTTCTCAAAATCTGTCCTATGCATTCCCACAAGTACAAATTTAAGTGTAGCTTGTTACTCAGTGAACTAATACTAAATAATCATAGAATCATAGAACAGCCTGGGTTGAAAAGGACCACTTTTCAATGCTCATCCAGCTCCAACCCCTGCTGTGTGCAGGTCGCCAACCAGCAGCCCAGGCTGCCCAGAGCCACATCCAGCCTGGCCTCCAATGCCTGCAGGGATGGGGCATCCACAGCCTCCTTGGGCAACCTGCTCCAGTGCAATCATCCCCAAACTGGAAGCTCTTATTTAACTTCTGTATCATAAAGATGTATTAATATGCTCCCTTCATAACTCACGAGAAGGATTTTTACCCAACTCTGACCACAAATGACCTCTGTCATGATGAGTACATTAGCAGTCAGTCAGTGGCAGATGTTACCTTTTTTGCTCTGAAACCTTAAACAGCATGGAACACAACATTTTCAGGGTTTCTTTCTTTTTTTTTTTTTTTTTAAAGCAGAAATTTTTTATAGAAATTTTATTAGCATAGCATTGCCTTATCTGGTAGAACATATGGTAAAGAAAAGGGAAATATTTATAAAAACAGAAAACGTAGATGACTTTCATTCCATTAGTCTACAAAAAATGTAATAAATAACCTAGAGCTTTCCTTTTTCTCTCTTTTTTTTTTTTAAAGGGAAAAGCAAATACTAAAAGCTAAAAGTTTGTAAAATCATAAAGCAAAAGAACCAAATTATTGTTCACACAGATATGGCTGATGAAGAGACAAAGTATAAGTCCAAAAAATGCTAAAGTCTACCATACTGCAAATAGTAAGGTGTACAGAGAGCTGACCCAGCTGGGGAACAACCAGGAGCATTCCATAACAATTTGAAGGCTGACCCAATGTGCTCAAAACAGACCTGGCACAGGGAATGTGGACAAACTGATTTGTATTACTCAGGGCTCTTATTGCCAACCAGCTGGAAATGATTCTTGACTCCAACTGCTGGCAACAGGGAAATGTTGTTCTGGGAGCTACAAGAGGAGCTTTTTGCCACAGAGGTGTTTCCTACTACAGATAGGAGACCTATCTCATTATCTTTGTCCTTCTGACATAGAATGTTCTTGATGGGGCTGTAAGGACTGAGCAGGTCTGAGAAATAAGAAGTAACTGGGATGCAAAAGAGTTTCCCCACTCCAAGTGGTACTCTTGGTAGATCTGGGTAGAGAAGGTCACACTGGTGAAACTATCTTCAACATCTTGTACTCCCTCTTCTTCCAAAACAGGAGGACAAGGTCTGGAGTACTGGCTATTGTTTCAGTGCTGATGCTGCAAACCACATCTGACTGCAATTAGAAAAGTCTTTTGAAATAATTCACTTATTTTCCTTTATTCTCTTACTGACTGCCTATTATTCCATTTACTGCCCCATTCAGTGGAATAGAGCAAATTTATCGGAAATACTGCTGTGTTTTGGCTTGCTTCCCATTATCTGTTCTTGGATCACAAAGTCAAAAGGCAAAAAGATTTCGTGTCTCACCTTGATTCTCATGTTCTGCCTTTGTATATTTTTTTCTCCTTTTTATGGGAATGACACCATTCTGATTCCTACTGGCTCCTTCCTATGAACCTCAGCACATCCAATTTTCTGTGGAAAGAAGTGAAATATGTAATTTTTTTTATAAAGAAATCAGTAGGTTCCAAATACCTGAATACCTCCATTCATACACTGCTAATCAAACTAACATTGACAAAAGCAACAGATATTTTCTTTTCAGAGAACACTGCGAGCAGAAAGCATACTTAAGAGTATACTGCTTTGAAAGCAGAAATTGCATTCAGCTGTAATCAATAACTAGCACTGTCAATATTGCAAAGCTTTAGCATTCTTTGCTCTAGTGAATTTGTTGCACTAGCTCAGCATACTGCAGTGCCACTTCTATCTGTATAGTGACTGCACATAACACAAAAGAAAGCACTACTTACAGAGATGCTGTCCAGTAGTGAAGAAGAATCTGAAGACAGAAGTCCTCCATGTGTGCTGGTGGGCTTTCTCTCTTCGCTTTATTTCTTAATTCACAAAGGAAGTGGAACATCTGTCCCATGAGCAGCTACGACAGCTAACAAGTTTCTCTGGTGGAATTAGCTTTTTTTTTTAAATTATAATTTTTTGGTCCTTTACTTAAAGCCTTCTATGTTTTTGTTGTTGGGCACAACAGGGACATAACCTCCAACTGTTGCTTATTTAAACTACTTGATTTTTTATTATTATTATTATTATTTTTTAATACCACGGATGGCTGTTATGAAACTATGCACCTATATACTTGCTCAAATTCAGTTCAACATTAAATTTCGATTTCAGAGAAATCTGGCTTATGGGAACTGGTCTTTGAGCAGTCATGGGATGAAACCAATGTTAAGTAGGTATGAGAACACTGAACTGTTTGCTTTTGTTTGTTTTTGTTTTGTTTTGTTTTTTTGTTTTTCAATGGAGTGAATTACTATAAAAAAGCCTGACAGAATAAGTGGAAATCTTAACACAATCTTATGCCCCAGAACTTCCAACATCTACACAAAAATCTTTCAGAGAACAGGTCTTCTGCAACAGAAGATAACCGAGTAGCTTCAAAGCACTTCTCGTTTTCACTCTGAAAAGCTCTGATGCTTGTTTTCAACAACAGTGTCAGAAGCCTGAAAAATAATGATGGATTCAAAATGCCATTTATTAGAACAACACTCTTTAGATGTGGAGATGTTCTTTACCTGAGAAATCAGAGAAAGAAAATTAAAAATGTATTTAACACCAAAAAGCAACATTATAGGTATACTGTGTTACAACTACACCTGCTGTTGAGTTGCTTGTTATATTGATACTCTGTAGATTTTCTTCCTTGTCCTCAGCATTTCCTTAGGAAACTAGTATTAAAGAAGTAGTGCAATGAACATAGAGGAAACAGGAATACATTTCAGAATAAATTGAGGATAAATGTGTGAAGGGGTTAAAAGCAGCTATATTTTGTTTTTTAGCAAGCATGCACTGTATCTGTACAGCTCAGATAGGTGGACTACAAGCAGGCCGTACAGCCATCCCAGAAAAGTGCAAATAAAGAAAATTCAACAAATCGCACTATTTTAATCAAAGGCATCAGGTAAAAGTTGTATAATAGGCAGTGGTTCCAAAGTGATGTCATATGATGACCTGTTTAAATAAAAGGCAAAGCAACTCACAAAGCCTGCTTAATAAAGGCAAACCTTTACCCTAACACACATCCAGTACATTTATAGTACTCATCAGTGATGCTTACAGCAACACTTACATAAAATACTGCCATCTACCTTTCCATGCACATCAGTCCTCCCTCGTGAATAATGACAACATTAAAAGATTCCCTTCTTATTAAAAGGAATCTTTTACTAAGAAGGGAATTTGCTGCCATCATTTTGTAAGCTGAATACCTTCTTACAGCTCTGAGCTGCTGTGGGAAGATTAAAAAAAAAAAGTCTAACTAGTATAGAAGCCTGTCTGACCTACACCCACTACAGAGAGCAGAACCTTTACAGTAAAAGTACAAAGAAGTGCTGAAGATTCATCACGGTCTGACACACGCCTAAATAGGGGCTAAGTGAAACAGAACCTTACATTTTCTAGTATTTAGTGCTTCTGTAACCTGATTTGAACAGTTTTCTGTGTGAAAATTCCTCTTTAACAAATGAGAAGCACACACTAAGCAATGCACATCTTCCTGATGTTTATATCCTAGAAGAACCCCAGTCCCACCTGCCAGCCTTGTGAGCATGCCTGGTACCCACGGGCGATCTGGGGCTCTGAGAGCATGGAGAAGTGCCTCTCTCTGTGCAACTGAATTCCACAGAGGAAGCAGGGATGAGAGGCTTCTGTCTTTAGGAAAAAGGATACAACTATCACAGGAATCTGGAAGGCCTGTGATATCCATACTGCCAAGACAGAAAACAACAGACCTCCAGCAGCAGACACACCACTCGACCACGGAACAGTTCAGTTCAGTCGGAAGGGACCTACAAAGATCATGGAGTCCAATGGCCTGAGCAGTTCAGGGCGAACCAAAAGTGAAAGCGTATGATGGAGTGTGTTGTCCAAATGCCTCTTGAAAACCAACAGGCTCAGGGCATCATCAGGAAACCTCTTCCCGTCTCTGACCACCCTCACAGTATGGGGACGTTCCCTGAAGCCCACACTGAGCTCCCCTGGCTCAGCTCTGTGCAGTTCCCATCCCACCACCACTTCCCAGCATCAGACTCCAGCAGCTCCCTCTGTTCCCCCTCCTCAGGGACTGCAGGGCACGGTGAGGCTGCCTCTCAGCCTCCTTCAGACCAGGCAACTCCGGTGCCCTCAGGCTCTCCTCACAGCACTGGTCTCCCAGCCCTGCTGCCCGCTCTGTGTCCTCCTCAGGACACCTCCAAGGACCTTAATGTCCCCTTCACATTGTGCAGCCCACACAGAGCTGCACACAAGACTCAAGGTGAGGCCATACCAGTGCTACACACAACACCGGGAGAATTCCTGCTTCTGACCAGCTGGCCATGCTGGCTGCTCCAGCCAACGGCTCCAGGCTGTGTCTGCACGCTCTGCACGCTGCCTCCACAGATCAGATGTCAGCTCAGAGCGGTGCACCTCCTCCCCACCAACAGGCAGATTTTCCCCTCACAGGCTGTAACGCTCACTGGCAATCAGTAAGATTCTCCTCCAAAATCAAATTCTAGCCAGAATTTCCTCCTTGAGATCCTTGCTGAGCACTGACACCCACCAGCTTTGATGGCCTCCAGCTGTCCCGAAAACCCTGCTGAGCATATGCCGTGTCCAGATGGCAGCTTGAGCATTTGTTCTGCTGTCCAGCAAGCTGTTCACTGAAACAGTGCTTGTCCTTGTGGTGGAAAAACAGAGAGAAGCCTCTCAGTTCTTCTCTGGGGCTAACAGGAGCCTTCCTGCCAAGCAACTCAGACCCTTCTCCTCCACAACTCCTGCAGAAGCTCCTGGAGGCACTGCCCCTTGCACCGACAGTGACACAAGCAGGTACTGGCACTGCAAACAGGAGCCGATAGCTGTAACAGGCTGGCACACACCGCACACTCAGAGGTGTGGTGCTGACAGCATGCAGGGACAGCAACAATCTTATATTAAAAAAAAGAGAGGAAGATTTGACTGGGATTATTAATGATGTTATTTGTAATGTTAATTGGGGGATTAAAACTGATTTCCTGTAATTAAGCCGGGTTACACAAATGTTTGAATAGTCAGGTATAAGAGCAGACATGCATAAAGTGGATATTTAACATGACAGTTTCGTTTCTGACACTTGGTAGGACACTTTTTCCAGCTATTATTGGAGATTCATACAAATGTATTATTAACAATTTCATATAAAGGCTAGAAAATACTTGCTTTTTAGCCCAGTTAACAAAGGATTTCATGCAGCACGTCGATGCCTGATTCAGGTTAGGTAAGATACTGAGGCAGCCAAGCGAGCAGTTGCAGCACAGCCCAGTCTGGGTGCCCTCTTTCAGGCACAGGCTTTGCTGCCTACAGTGAACAATGTATGGCAGCAGCTGTGAGTTCTGAGACAGCTATTTTGAAGTGTGCTCAGCTTTTCCTACAGTATATTTTACATGAAAAAATGCCCAGGGCTTGGAGAAAGCATGGCACAGTTATCTTTGATGCGCTTTCTGGTAATAGAAACAACTGAGATACTGAGGCTGCATTCATGAGCAGAATGCTCCAAGCAACCTCCTGGCTCACTAGCAACCCATACCAACGTACCACTAAAAGACAACAAATTCAAAATGGCTTCAGCTGCCTCCACGTGCCCACACACCGAAGTCTAATAAACTGGAGCCTCTGCTGCCACAAGTTTGGGGTGCACTGAGGGCTGAGTGCTGCTGCTTTCATTGCTTCTGAGAAGCACCTTCCAGGAAAAATTAGAGATAGTCCTCCTACTGCAATCACCTCAGTGCCTCCTCATTGCATGGTGTGCAGCTGATTTATCTCTAAATGAAAACCACACTCCTCTTTTTTGGTTGCTTCCTGTTTGCTGCATCGCTTCTCTTGTTTGCCTTGATTCTTCTGAATTCCAAGCCTGCCTCATGCTTGTAGCAGC
Source organism: Tetrao urogallus (assembly GCF_951394365.1). Lineage (NCBI taxonomy): Eukaryota > Metazoa > Chordata > Aves > Galliformes > Phasianidae > Tetrao > Tetrao urogallus. The sequence continues at coordinate 1,422,754 of NC_136829.1, forward strand.
TCCCACTGACACCCTCCTACAAAAACTTGCAAAGGAATTCTGTACACGCGACAAGGACAGCTCCATGAATTCAGCTTCCTACTCAGCTTTGCATATCCTTCTATTAGCTAAATTAGTTTTCTCCATAGCTTACTTACGGCAATGTGAGAGAAGGTAGTAGAATTAACATGATAAATCAGCAGTCATGAATTGAAAGCACGGTATTACTTAGCTAAAGGAACTGTATGCAGAAGAAAAACTGTATTTAAAACATAGCATGAAGGGGACTGCACTTCTCTCTTCAGAGCAGAAGATACAGATGTGTTGGTGCACACACCCCTCTGACCTCAGTCTCAGACAACCAGCATCACGCCTAGAACGATCACATCACTGATTTCAATGGACATGGTAACACTCATGATGTCTGCAATAGGCAAAGTCAGTACAGTGATGATCATGCAAAATAATGAGCACACGAATTTCAACTGACTACACACTGGCTGCTGTGATAAACTGCTATTGAAGTTCAGCTGGTTACCACGGGGTGTCTTCTCACGATTGATACTTTGATGAATGGGAGCACTAGGACAGGCTGTGCAGAGAGGTGTACTGCCCTTCTCTGAGGGGGTTCAGAACCCACACGGGCACTGTGCTGCACAACCTGCTCCGGGGAACCTGCTCTGGCGAGAGCTGTAATGACAAGAAATTGTGAAACAGAAGGAAAAACCTTCCTACAAGGCCTGCGCCACCTCTAGCAATAAGACAGGACATTTTCACATTGGCACATCAAGGCTAAGAATGCAGGCAAACCAAATTAGTCATATTCAGTGCCCACATTTACAATGCTGAGTAAAGGCTCACCCAGTCATCCTCCAAGCATGACACTCCCATTCTACCATCAGCAATTCCTTTGGATGTAGAGGACAAATATGACCACACTTCCCTTACTGGTCACTTTTATAGACGTTTTAAAATAATTATGCCATCCAGATAATGCTGCACTCAAATGCAGAAGTGACATTTATGCTCTGGAAAGGAAAGCTCAACACTTTAATCCACAAGCAGCAGAGTGCACACCGTCCCTCAAACACCAAGAGGCACTCTGAGGACATCACCCAGCAGTCTGGCAGCGCAAGAGAGAAATGCACCACGTGTTTTAAAGAGCTACCATGTAAGACACAGTTTTCATACAAAAAGAGACCTTCAACTCTTTGTACACATTGTTCTCAAATGATGTCCTAAAACATACACAGAGAAAAAAAAGGAAACAAAATCTCAAGATTTCCCGACGGCGATAGTGTCGTACCATCACACCAAAGAGGAAGTTCTTCCCAAAGCCACCCCTCCGAGTCTTTAAAATGCCTCCCATCCCTGCTGAGCTTGTTATAAGAAGGAAGCTTGTGGGTTAACAATAAAGTACAACTTGCCAAAAGCTCTCCTTCCACCTTCCTGTAAGGAGCTCCTGTCCCAGCGCTCCTGAGGAGTCCTGGCACTCACTGTGTGCATCCACTGATGGCACACAAAAGCAGCTCTCACAGGGCAACTGCTCACTCTCTGATTCTCAATCTTGATCTCAAAGAAACCTATGAACTGCCTATCAGCCACAAACACAGGAATTGAAATTCATAACATCTCAAAGCTAGCAGAGTGCTTTTCTGCCACACCATCATCTCCCACGCTCCCCACAACCCACAGGCTATAACCTCTCTTTATTTCATCATTTAAACATGCCAGGAAAGATTTCTTCTCTTTCCCTGAGAAAATAATTATCTCATAACTGCTGCTTTCCTTCAAATTTGCATTTCCAAATTGAATTTAGCAGCTCTATTTCTTATCAAAGATGATCTGATAGATATCAATTCAAAACCCAGGGATTTTCTCCACTTGCATTCCATTCTGACAGGAAGCTGCAACAAGAATACTGTCTGGTTGAAGAAAACGTACCACCACTGCATTTGTTCTTAGACATCATGGCCACACAAAGGCATTTATACTATTTATGCATTTATACTATTTAAAACTCAAGTCATTTACACGCCAAAAACTCCTAATCTTTATAAAATGTCCCAAAAATGTGACTTTTGAATCCATGTTCTTTCTAGCACATTAAAGTCGGTGGAAATTCCAGATCACTGTTTCCAAAAATTTCTGAATTCTGAAAATTCTGGTTTTCCAACTTCTGAAGTTTTACAAATCACCACAATCCTGAATCACAGGTTTTAAAATAAATCAGAAAGTGCACGTTGTCACTTGACAGCAAGATAAAGCCACAAAGACACAGAAGCTTTTCACTGCTTCGTATCAAAAGAACAGCTCTTCTAATCATCTGCCTTCCTTAACAAGGCAGCCAGCCCCATCCTCTGACAGAAGGAATAATGACTGCACTCACACTGTGGGAAAATACAGACTCAAACTATTTGAAATACAAATGCCTTCACTCTCTCCATTTTCTGTCCTTCACTACAACCAGCTATTCACCCACGCTAAGCATTCTGTGGGACACAGTTTACATTCCATGATCCTCCTGTTCATCTCGTCCCTCAGGAAACCCAATCTTCTGCTGCAACAGTGGCCCAGATTTCAAGATACCCAGCGAGCAAGAAGATGCATCCCTCTGTCCAACCCTCAGCACGAGGCATGCACTCACAAACCTATATTTAAGACAGAATGCATGCGTTAGAACACATCTGAACTGCAGTTTGGAAAGCGAAGGCTCTGCTAAGCACTTCCCAGTTAAAAGCCTGCCACTGTGCTTACACTCAACTTTTTCTTATTCTGAAAAATAACTTGCTCTCTTACCATCATGATTGGAATTCCCCAGGGTCCACGGCTCATCTGAATCAAAGTGAGTGTCCCCTCCTATTCCTGGTCCAGGAAAGTAAGCGTGAGCTAGGAATCCACCTTCTCCATCAAACGGAGAGCTGTCTCCATGGAAACCAGAGGCAAAAAATATCATAATATCTGCCTCCTTCCTGTCATTTTTAATTTCATGGTAGGGGACCTCTTCAAAGGTAAGCGGTGTCACTCTTTGCCAAACATCAAACGCCTGACGAATGGCTCTCCTTGTATCAAGCTCTCCAACCTTGGGGGTATAGTTGTGCACACTGTGAACGAGAGAGAAGGAGCATTTAGAAGTGCAGATTCCATTCAAGACTTACTGTAACTCCAGTACTCATCCACAGAATTTTCAGTCATTGCAGACTCTACTTTGGCCATGACAAGTTTTGCTGTTACAGACAGAATTACCAACAGACTAACAGCCTTGATCTGGACCACACTTACTAGTAAAAATAATCCCAGTACTGAGGTTCATTTTATAACAATTTGTGTGTGCTGACACTCTTTCAAATCCTCACCAGTAGAGTTGAGGAATTAAGTTTAAAAACAAGTAAATTATTCCATATTTCTCCTGAAAACACCATGCTAAAACAGAATACATCATATGAAAACACCCAACTAGTAAAATTCTTTTTGAGAAACAAACCTTTCAGAAATCTTTTCAGATTAAAGGGCCACTACTGTGAGCCCCAGTCCATGACAGCTAATGCTGGAGTTAATAAGAAATACTTAGGTCCCTCTTAGAGCCATGTCTCCCATTTGTTGCTGTGGAAACTACAATAAGTACAAAGAACACAATAACATTACCTGAACGAACAAATCCTCAACTACAACTATTTTTCACCACAGTCACCATCATCAGCTCTGCACCTTTGCCAGTGATGAACAAGAGCCTGTATGAGCTGCCCAAAAATCCGTGTGTCTATTGTGGCACTGTCACCACTGCTGAAATGTACCACCACCAACTCACTGTGCTCACATTCACTGTTTGGCCTCCCTAAATGTTCACCAAGTGTTGATGAATGTCAGTGGGTGTCATTTTTTCCACACAGAAGAGTTCAATTCCACACCTTTGCTCCATACGTGCTCCCATGTCAGATGCCATTTGTCAGACTGCCCCTCTGCTACTGTCTGTCATACAGCAGCAAAATGAGGTTCAGCCTCTACTGCCATGCCATCTTCCACCTCTGGCATTGTGGAACAAAAGCATAAAATAGGAGGCATTACTTTCAGAGTACACCTCATAGCTTAACTGCAGGTAAATCTTTCATACTTGTAAACTTCAGCTTAAAGAGCACTGCTCTTGGAGTTTTGGTTTTGTTTGGTGGTGGACATATAGCAGACTCATGGCCCAAAGAACATGAAACATCCATCTATGGTAAAGCAACCACTGCCAGTGTTTAATGAAACTAGTTCAATTTAATAGAATGATTGAGTGATGAAACATCCTGCAATACATTCAGTGGTAAAATAAGACATCCAAGACTGCAATGTCACGTATTTTGCCTCTCACATCTTCACATATTTCAGTTAAAGCTGTAAGTTTTGTTGAAAGATTTGATCTAGGCCCCAGAAATAATCCCTTCTACCACTCTCAGTTCTCCCTCATTGTTGAGTGGAAAAATTCTCCTCCTCTTCCTCCTCCTCCTCCTCTCTCAGCAGAATTACTGAAACTCCACAGACCCTACTTCTCCTTCCCTTTACACAGTCATCTCTCTTGCTACACATATACTCAGGCAAAATCCCCACGGCGTCATTCAGATTTCTACCTCTTCAATACCAATCTCTTTCTTTCCATCTAAACTTTGCTCATCCATATCTTCTGCTTAGTGTTTCATTCCTAAGTATTCCTCCCCCAGAAATTAGAAGGCCATACTTCTGGAACTCTATCTGCAAGGGCTTTACATTTTCTTCTCATAGTGACAAACCATCGTGGACATCATTCAGCATCATTCAAAAGCAAAGGACCAAAACAACCAACACGAAGGTTTCTCTGGAAAATAACCATCACCACATAACACCCATTTTACACTTGTTAATTACTTCAGCATCTTGGCTTAGCAGGTCTAAGTCTGGACAGAAGCAGGAGTTTCACTATGTGAGCAAAATTAAGAACTCTGCAAAAACAAACACACAGTAGAACGTTGCACATCAGTAGAGGGAGAAAGCATTACTCCTTTAGACAGTAACATTCCTTCTGTTTAAGGGGACCATTTGTTGAGAGAACATATTTAAGGGTTAGAGTCCTGCTGACCCCAATCTTAGCTGCAGTTGCAAGGGTTACTTTTCATCAGCATTTAGGCTTCTAAGGCAATGCGCACCCTCAACAAACACAGAACACTTTTTTTCCCCCTAAAAATAAAGACTGACTGAGCAGACATACCTGTAGGTTATGTGCTTCTGCCTCCATTTTTGCCCTGTCAGTGCATAGCGCTTTTTCCTCCGGCTGTGGCCTAAGTGGGGATGATCAGGAACTCCACATCGAGGCTTCTTCATCCACCTAGAGGAGCCAAAGAGCAAAAAAGGAAGCCACTGAAGAGTTTGGAAAAGAGATTCAGAAGAACTCAATGGTGACCAGAAGTCCTCCTGGGAACGACAATGCTGAGAAAGGCTCAGCATTCCCTCCTTGTGCAGAGCTATAAACTCCATCTCTGCTGACATTCCACACACATCAGCACATCAAAAAGGCTTCATTTTTCCTTTTGGAAAGAGATACCAGGGACAGGTAGCCCTCATTCTCGGAAACAACTGAACAATGGGACCACAAGGGACCCTGTGTCCAGGTGCCTGTGTGCTGGGATCAAGTTCTTTTACCACCTACTGCACCAGCTCTACCTCTGCTGAAGTGCTCCTACCCTGGTCAAAGCAAAAGAAAACCAAAACCATCAACAAAAGCGGCCCCAAGGCTGAACAAAACCAAACAGGTGCCAATGCGCCCCTCCTGCCTGCTGACTGCGGCTGCTGCAGCCACCAGAACAGGACCTCAAAGCTTGGGGGTCTCAGCCACCCAACTCCTGCAGCTCCTCCCAGTGACCCCTGTCTCTTTGGGTGGCACTCAGAACGTAGGAAACTCCTGCTAATACACTGCAGTTTTTAGCATATCTTTACACAAAGCGCAGTGTGAATTAGGATTTTCTTTCATGAGCTTCTCACGAACCGATCTTCTCAACGTTACTCTCCTCAGGCCCTGATTACACTGTCTGGAAATTATCTTCTATTTTATCTCTTCCAGTATCACTCAGAAGACAGAGGCCAGCTGCAATACACTGCTCTGGGCTTTAAGGACTTCTCGATCCAAAGCTGCTACGGCATCATCGCTTGCAGAGCTGTCAGCAGAGTTTCCTCACGCACAGCTGCCTTGTTCCTCTTTGGATCTCACTGTGCTTAGGCCGGACTGAACTTCTGTGTACCACAGCTTATTCCAGAGTTCAGCCACACGTTGCTCAAAATACATCTAATACAAAATGCCTGATTACCTGGTGCCCTGATTCTAGCTGGGTTAGTTATTTTTCTTAACACACCAGTCTTTTAATTGCTGCAGAATTGCGTGGACAGAGTCAAGGGCATTTCATCTTCTTGCGCTGACCCATCAGTGAGGAGGTGAGGCATACAGAACCTGGACAGCTGACCAAAACAGACCAAAGGGATATTCCATGCCAGATGGCTTTACCTTCAGTGATAAAAGCCAGGGGGAGAGAAGGAGGGTTTGTCTTCCCAAGAAACTCTGCTTTCATGGCAAAGGAAAGTAGCGTGCAGCTTTTGCTTTACCTAGCACAACATCTCAACTCACCAGTTCTTGCACTTTACCCTTCTAATTCTCTCCCTCATCCCACATGGGCACAGCAATCCAGCAGCTGGGTGGTGCTGAGCTGCAGGCCAGGTTACACCACACCACCTGGCTGCAGGTATATTTTTAAATAGGACACCAAGAGCATTCAGATGCCATCAGATGTTCCACTTCACACTGTTTAAGAACAGCCTACTGCATTTCCTCCAGCTGCCTGGCATACAGAACCAGGGGTAGTTTCCTACAGAAGGGACAGCCAGTTCTCGACCAGACACAGCTGCTTTCCCCAGTTCAGGCTCCAAGTCCTCCACTGGCCTCTCCTACACAGAGGAAGCTGTCACTCTCAGTCCACTATCGTTGAGCAGATGGCAGTGGTACCTTTAAACTCCCTGAGGTACATAATAAAACAAGACAGCTGTCCCTTGCAGCTCAAGGTGAGGGACCTACACAACAGGCTCAAGATGATGCAGAAAACATACAAGACAGGTCCAACACAACTATTTCCTGGTTCTCCTCAGGTCTCTGTGATTATGAGCAATATAATAGTGAGCACTTCTGTTAGGTGCTAGTGCGCCTTCTCTCCCTGCACACTCCCAGGATTATATGCTTGCTTAGCTGTTAAATCAAATTACTATTCAACCCACTTACTGCAGGCAGACAAAGTTTGCTGAGGTGCTGTTGAATGCAGAGTAGGAGGAGGCTGTTCTAAGTATTCTCCCACGCTCTTTTCACAGGAAATCATACATCCTCAACCTGTTCCCTCAAGACATCCCCCCTTGTCCCTCTGGTGCTGAGCACCACCTTCCCTATAAAAACCAGTAGGCCACAGCATCTTCCTTCCCATTTCCCACTCCCACTGGCAAGGCTTGTACGACAGCTTCCACACACTTGGACACCACTCTTGGAGGAAAGCCCAAGCTCAGGGTTTGCGTGTGGAGGAGATAAAGAACATGAGGCGTCTATAATAAGTGTAAACAGAAGATACAGAATTTTCTGCCTGACAAAAGAAGCCATAGAAACTAATAATTTTGCACGCTGTCCAGTTGCACGCCAAACCTTTAAAGGCACAGAGCTTATAACACCAACAGAAGTGACAGAAAACATCACACATCCAATCTCCACACCTATATCACAGATTGAAATAACAACTTGGCAAGCACCTCACTAACTTGGAGCCAGTCTGCATTGCTGGTTCTTCTCCCTTTCCTCAGCTTCCAGAACAGTATGACTTTCCATAGCTGGGTCATTTCTGCACAACTTGATCTTTGAAATAACAGAGCCCAATGAGGCCCAGCAAGACTTTCCCCTCCCATTCAAAATGCAGGCTCACAGCAGTTAGGACTTCTCTTTTCTTTAGCCTGACTCCTAAGAAGGTACTCCTGCTCATCCCTGTCATACAACAAATGGGCCTACTGGTTACACTCAGCAAGAGCACAATCCAGCACAGCACACACACATTTGGTTGCAGATTTCATGTCTTTGGAGACTTGTTTCAGAAGATTTTTTCACCAGTCTCCATGCAGTGATAAAACCTGTCTTGAGTACAACAGGGGCACCACCTTCTTCTCCTCCAGAAAAACCCTTTTGCTTACTAAAGCAGGGGCTTCCACATACAGTTTGCTCCCTCCGCCACCATCCAGAAGGCAGCAGCTGCTCATGGCACCTTCTTCACCACCCTATGTCAACTCACAAGCGTTCCACCTTCAAGCTTCTATACATCAGCTACACATACAAAGCCTTGCTCTCCTCTAGCTCTGCTTCAATGTAGACTATCACAACTCACTTCAACTCAGAAATGGAGCTCTCCAAGGCAGCATCTACACAGATCCACTGCTGCAATTCATTAAGAAATACTCTACCATTGGTCATTTCTGGAGCAAGCTTTTCACCTAGGTCTAGACAGAGACGCAATAAATGAAACCCTTGAGGTTCACTGCCTTCAGAAGCTTCACACTTCACCTTTGCACTAGCAACAGGGATCCCCATATAAAGAATTATATTTAACAAGAGCTTCTCACACTCCCAAACAGCACTGCAGACAATAAGACCAAGCTGGAGTTGTCCACATGTTCATTAGGGACACCTCCTTGTGAACACTGAGACTTCTCTGATGGGGCTCAGTCAGGCAAATCTATCTCTTCTGAAGACTTCTGGCACCTGGGACAACTACCGAGGTAACAAGACAAGGCTGTGAGAATGAAAGGTAAAATGAGCCCACATTAATCTTACTCAAGAGTTGTTTGGTCCAAAACTCCTGTTACTGGGATCCCATAAAACTGTTGCATAGTGGCCACTGCAGACTGCACAGCTTTTCCTGACTGCGCGGCAGACATTTGGCTGTCAGATGGAAGCAAGTAGCCATAAGTTTTTAACCAACCCTGAAAAAGAAAGAAACAGATCATAAGTTTCTGCTACGGTAAGTTTTCAGCTTAACAAATTGAAGCATTTTTCAAAAGAAAGTGTGACAAAATAAATTCAACAGCCTCTCTTTTTCAGTGAGCTCTGGGAGCAGCAGTGGATCTCTGGGAAGACTCAGCAACCATCTGTCCTAACTAGATGTTGCAGGCTTGGCAATTGGAAACAGCCAGCGTTTTCACTGTCTAACTGGGGAAGACTCAGGTTTGTGGTGCAACACAAATGCCCCAGGAGATCCATTCCTTGTGCAGGCTGCGCTCGTCCCAGAGACTTCCTGCACGCCTTACCACCAGCCCATCACCACCAGGCCACTCAGCTCGCACAGCAACATGCTCCAAATAGCTCTGCTGCTCCCAGACCACAGCTCGGAGCCAACAGCCCAGCAGCCCTAGGCAATTCCCATGACTACAAGTTCTGCTTTATGCCTGCTTTGAGCACAGCAGCATCTCCCCCAATAAACAACTCAGAAAGTTAAGTAGGACACTCAGTATTGTTCTCTCAATACTGTACCTCCCCACAGTTTTCAGAGCAGAACAATAGAAAGAAGCTTTGTTTATCTCTACCCCCTGAAACACAGCCTTAGATAAAACCACACCAAACTTGCAGGCCAGGGGCAGCATTTTCAAAACCAGCCAAGTAAACCAAGACTTTCTTTTGTATTACTTTACTATCATGAGAAAAAGTCACTTTAATTCAATGTTAAATAAAAAAAAAAAAACACAAATGAAAACAAAAACAAACAAGAAACCAATTCTGAATGCAGGCTTGCTTTCACAAACTTTCAAGGTAGCATTCAACAAACGCACAGCAGTGGGAGTTTGTCTGGCCAATACCCAACAGAAATCAATGCAACCCAGCTGACAAACTCCCCAACATCCAGAAACACAGCAAAGAAACCTAAAGCATTAATAACCAAACAGAAGGATGCCCAACTGCCCTGGCACAGTCCGTATCCCAAGAGAGATTTATAAAACCTTCATAATGCCCGGCTGTCTGAGGCAACACTTGCTTTGGCCACAATTACTATAACCCTACACAGAGCCCAGCAGCTCCTCCAGCCAGCAGGACGACATGCCAGCCACCAACTAACGAGCTGAGAGCAGGGAGGGCAGGAGGCAACATCCGCCTTCACCTGATGCAGTGCAGGAGAGGAGCGAGGGGGGACGGCGAGTCCCATCACAAAGATGCAAGGGAGACAGAAAGGCTTTGCTTCCTCAGCTGGAAAAACAGCACAATTCAGCAGCAGGGCTGGCGGTGCCAAAGCTCACGAAGTAACTGGACTCACAGCGTGGCCACCAAAGGCATCGCTAACAGCTCGAATCGCAGAGCTGCTCGGATACCAGGCATTTTCCGCGCTGCCCCGCACCTCAAGTTGGCCTCCGACACGCACAGGACGCCCGGAGACACCGACCGCCGTCCCACCAAAGCCCGCTGTCCCCGAGCACCGCCAGCCCCGCTCCGCCGCAGCCCGGCCCAGCCGGCGGGTCCAGGGCACGGCACGGCCCGGCCCGGCCCGCAGCACCGCACCGCACGCTGCCCTGGCAGTTCGCAGCGGGGCACGGCAGCCGGTTCGGCCCCGAAAGACGAAGGCGCTCAGGGCAAGAGCTCGGGCACGGCCACGGGAGCCGCCGGGCAGCGAGGCCGCGCCTCCGAGCCCCGCCGGGCAGCGGCCCTCAGGGCGGGCGGGCGGCGCGCGGAGCGGCGGGACCCGGAGCGACGGCCCGAGCGGAACGGCGCGGAGGTTTCGGGGCCGCCTCCCGGCCCGGCCCCGGCCGCCCACCCGCCCCGCTCCCGGCCGCGGAACTCCGCGGCCTCCCGGCTCCCCTCAGCGACGCGACCGGCACCCACCCGGCCAGTGCTGGTATCGGCGGCGGCGCGGAGCAGCGCGCAGAGCAGCGGCAGCAGGGAGCCCGCCGCGGCCAGGCCCCGGCGCCGCCTCGGCGCCATGGCAGCGCGGCGGGGCTCCGGGCAGCGCTCCGGCCCGGCGGCGCGGGCTGCGGCTGCGCGGGGACGGCGGAACTGGGAGGCGGCGGCCGCGGCGACGCCTCTTCCTCCGCTGGGCCGGGCCGCGCGGGGCGGCGGCGGGTGCGTGTTGGGGTGCTTCTCCGGGCCGGGCCCCGTGCGGGCGGTTCCCGCTGCAGAGAGCGCCGGGGGGCTCGCGGCGGCCCCCAGTCCCGCGCGGCACCGCGGCTGCAGCAGGGCTCCGTCTCTCCGTCTCGCCTCTCCTCGCGGAAAGCGCTCCTTCCCCGCTCTCGGAGGCGGGCGGAGCTCCGCACGGCCACGCGCGGTGCCGCGGATGCCTCGCGTGTCTTCCGTGCGGCCGCAGCGCGTGAGGCAGAGGTCAGCGGTGCAGCTCTGTTGGCCGCGAGTCCAAAAGCACGGAATATCCCGTGCTCTGCACAGCAGCGCCCCGAACCCAAGCCCTACGGCTGAGCTTGGTGTCCCAGCGCCCCCTGAGCCCCAGCAGCTCCGGCTGTGCCGCGCCCACCGCCCTCTGGGGGCGGCCTCTCCCTGACCCCAGCCGCCCCTCCCCTGGCGCAGCTCAGTGCAGACGCAGCTTCGTGCCGTTCCCTCAGCTCCTGTCGCTGCCACAGAGCAGAGCTCAGCTGCGGCTGCCATGAGGGCTCCCGTCAGCCAGTTCTCTAATATCGATATTAGATGAGCTATGAAATTCTTCAGCATCGGGGTGCTGAGGCACTCAAACAGGCTGCCCGGGGAAGCTGTGGGTGCCCCGTCCCCGGGACTCTTCCAGGTTGGACGGGACTTCGAGTAACTTGTTCTAGTGGGAGATCATCCCAGATGGGAATAATTACACCATACACTTCACTTCTAGAGAGAAGCAGGAAGATATTTATTGAAATGATTTAGTTTTAAGGTAGTGAATGGGTCGTGGCAACCCCCACTACATGCTGGTGGATAAGAGGACACAGCACAGCTCTGCCAAAATGGATGATGCAGTACCGGTGCATGGCAAGTTGGAAATGGGACAGCAGTGTTTTCCCTCACAGTCGAGAAAGCCAAGCAGGTCCTGGGCTGCATCCAATGTAGCATGAGCAGTGGGGTGAAGGACGGGACCCTGGCCCTCTGCTCTGACGTCTCACTTAGAGCACTGCATCCAGATGCCTTCCTCAGTGCAAAAGAGACATGGATCCATTGTAGTGTATCCAAAGGAGGACCAGAAAAATGGGAAGGAACCCCTCCATGACAGGCTGAGAGAGAAATGGGGCTTTGCAGCCTGGAGGAGATGGCTCCAGGGAGACCTTGAGAGGATCAAGTTGTGCAGAAGCCCCAGGCGCAGGAGGTACAGCAGTGTACACCTCTTCATGGTGTGCATGAGGCAGAGGGCAGGAGGGCTGGTTCAGTCCAGCCTAAGTACAGTGGGATCCCAAGAGGAACGAGGCAGCTGTGCAAGGGGAAATTTGGCTGACAGCTCTGTGAGTGCTGATGCCAAAGGAGCTTTGGATCGAGAAGTCCTTAAAGCCCAGAGCAGAGCATTGCGGCTGGCCTCTGTCTTCCAGGAGATAACGGGAGAGATTTAATTTTCTGGCAGTGTACTCAGGGTCCAGGGAGAGTGACATTGTGGTGATCAGAGTTCTCATGAAGCTCCACAAAAGAAAAACCTAATTCACATTGCACTGTGTGCATACTGCAGGAAGGAGGGCAAGGAAAGTGGCAAGCTCAGTAAGTGGTGCTCATGGACTGATTTAGCAGTGGGTTGTTATGAGTCTAGGGGCGCTATGGCTAGGCTGAGGTTGGACTTCATCATCTTGAAGGTTTTTCCCAACCTGAGCAATGCTTTGATTTTAAGCACAGCAGCTGCAGACAGGCAGGGAATGCAGAAGAGGTGAGGGCTGTGCTGGTAGGCCAGGCACTGAGGTGTGGAAAGGGGAACCCAGCTCAGAGCTGAGCAAGCAAAGGATGCGGGTATGTGGGTGACCTGGAAAGAGTTCAAGCAAACAATGTGCCAAGGGTATCCCTTCTCTTCTGCTCTCACTGAGCGGCTGAAGCAGAGTGCTGGTCCTCACTCTGTGTAAGGCAGCAGCAGGCAAGGAGGGCTTTTGGAGATGAGTGCAAACCTAAAATCACTGTCCTCTTCCAGAAGGAGCTATGTCAGGAGATGCTCCAGCAGAAGAAGTTTGCCCGCAGACCGATGATGGACAAGGACAAATCTTGCCTGGGCTCAACCACTTATGTGAACTTGGTTGTGGAAGAGGAATCCAGCTCTCTGCAGCCTCACAAACCAGCTGCCCCTCCTCCAAACAGTACTCTCCAGTCTGGCCAACACAGAAGGCTGAAAGTGGTTTCAGTTCAACAAGACCTTCAGGGAGATTCAAAGAGCACAGGACATGCAATGAAGTTGCCTGACAAGTTGCCCAAACCTGAGTCAGGCAGCTCCCTGGAAGCGTCCATGCTGATGCTGCCTCAGCAAGAAAGCCACGCTTCCCTGGAGATCAAGAGTTCAGAGCTGTGTCTGAAGACCAGAGTCTTCAAGAGGCAGTTAAGACTCAGGTGACAGAAGCGTTGGAGGGAGTGAAGGTGCTGGATCCATCTGCCACTGCCCTAAGTAGAGCCTCCTTCAAAATCGGACAAAGATTGCTAGGAAATTCAGATAGAACAGAGCCTTCAGAGATCTCCTCTTTCAACCCTGAGCAGGAAATTGCACTGTTGGCAAGGAAAGTTGTAGCGAGTGTGCTGCACAACGTTGGGAAGCCCTTGAAATCTAACAGAAAGGAAGCTCTGACAAAGCATCCTCGCAGGCTTCCCTTGACAAAGCCATCCGAGAAGCTTCTGGAAGTGCCTGCAATATGTTGCAATCCTTTGTAGCTTCTCACTCTGAGCCAGAGTTTGGTGCTCAATATTCTGAAACCATTGAACTTCCCAACAACCATCTCCCTCAGTGGCAGCCACAGCCATCCCAGGTGTCTCTGTCATGGCAGAGCAGGACAGAAGGACGAGGCTCATCAGAAGAGCAGAGCCTGGCAACAAGGCAGAGAGAAAAGCTGCCTGTGATCCAACCAACGCCAAGCACTGCTGTTGTCTCTCATCTGAGTTGCAGCATTGTAAAGCATTGAAAATGCCATCTCCAAAGTGAAGGAGGAGGAGGAAGAATTCCTTCCTGATTATGCCAAACCCATTGTCACTGAAGTATTTTCAAGAGCAAAGAAAAGTGTAGAGAATGAGCTGTAGCAAAAGCCTTCAGCGCAGCGCTGTCTGCCAACACCACGGCACCTGGGACGGTGGGCTCCGTATCAGAGCAGAGCTCTAAGGCTCCTGGCATGCCAGAAGACCTTCAGAAGTCCCTGGATTGCACCTCTGTGCCCACGAACCTTTGGCAGGCACATGGGAAACCCTAACAGAGACCATGGAATATTACTACAGGTACCCCTTCCCCATAGGCCTGCAAGTCTGCCAGACAGCCCGTTCCTCTAGAGGTGTTGAGTCCCTTCTTGAGGAGCTTGCATGGAATCATGCTTCTCTGCAGAATTCCCTGGGGAGACAATCAGTTCCACATGGAAACAAATCAAATTCAGAACAGGAAACAGAACATGGCCTCTTTAATTACAGCCAAGATTCTTGCTGTGTCTTACCTCTGTCTGCCACAGCATTGCCCTTTAGGTTTTACTTTCCCAGAAGACTCCCTTAACACCTTGCAAGAACAGAGAAAGAGATCACTAGTCAAAAGAAACATAAGCAGCACCACTGCATGAAGTAGCCCAGCTCCAACAGTGTCCTTTGCAGGAGTCAGCTGGGGGGTGGTCTGCACCTAAAAGGTAGCCTGGACTTTTCAGTTGGGCTGTCAAGGGCCCGTCACATCTGGCTCAGCAAAGGCAGAGAAACCGATCACAAGAGCCTGTAGCTCTGCTGGTCTCGCCTGTGTGGTTGCCTTTCTAAGCAGTTAGATGGGACAAGGAAGGAGAAGCCTTCCTGCTTCAGAGCAGTGGCAGTGCCTCACTCTTGGACCAAGAGGCAAGGAAATTGACTCTGGGACATCCCCATATCACAGAATCAGAGAATTGAAGGGGTTGGAAGGGACCTCTAGAGATCATCAAGTCCTACCCCCCAAAAAGCCTTACTTTAACCTAGCCTGAAAGATCCACCTGCTAAATCATTATCTATTTGTTTCTTCATGAAAGCAAGAAATCTATCTAAAAACACAGTGTGGAAAAGCTACCTGGCATCACTGAGAATAGTATTTCTCCCAGAACTGGACAACTTCTGACGTAATCAACAATGCATAAGGACAGGTAAAAACAGCAGTTACATTACACACTGATACTTAGTGCATTAGAAACATAGATGGGTGTATTCAGTCAGTACTTGGAAATAATCTTTCTTTCCATATTGATACTCCTTTATCTGATGAAAATCCTACAAGGGTCATAAGCAAAAGAAAGAAAACAAATGACCAAGCAAAAATC
This sequence comes from Tetrao urogallus, assembly GCF_951394365.1. Taxonomy (NCBI): domain Eukaryota; kingdom Metazoa; phylum Chordata; class Aves; order Galliformes; family Phasianidae; genus Tetrao; species Tetrao urogallus. Next base: position 1,438,192 of record NC_136829.1, read on the forward strand.
TCCATGCAAATTTAAAAAATAATGGGATACTTGTAATTTGTAAGTTGAGCATTTAGCACGTCCTGTTGTTTTCTACAGGTTCAGTTCCAGAATGACTGTCATCACCTGATCTTAGCAATGAGCAGTGAGTTATTTACAACTTCACTCACGTATGTAAGCATAGGAGGCAAGCATTCCTTATAAAAAGCAGGATGATTAGGATCTTTGATGATTAGGAACTCCGCTGGTTTCCAAAAATCCAGGCATAAGGATGAGCATAGCAGGGAAAGCCAGAGAGGTGAGCACTGTGTTCTCAAAGAGCGCTGAACGCAGCAGCCTGCGTCATGTGGGACTGCACTGGGGCCAGACGATGCTCTACAGAAGCTGAGGGGTATTTTCTCATGAGATGCAGAAGGCTTGCAGGGAATCATGCCTCTGCAGATTACAGCTTAAGGTAAAAAAGGAGAAGAGAACCACAAGAGGGTACAGAGGTGGGCTGAAGGAAGGACTGAAGACCTTGAGTGCCAAAGCATATGCACAGCATTGCTATCGTGCCAAGGAGGCCTTAAAGGCACCTGTCTACAGCAGGTGCTGTGGTATCTCAAGGAAATGTGCATGATCCATCTCTAAGCTGAGCAGTACAGGCAATACACTGGAAGGAAAGAAAGCCATCCAGAGGGACCTGGACAGGCTGGAGAAGTGAGCCCACGAGAACATAATGAGGTTCAATAAGGCCAAGCGCAGGACGCTGCACTTGGGTTGGGGCAATCGAAGGTGTTTACACAAACTGGAGGAACATCTCCTGGAGAGCAGCCCTGCAGAGGAGGACTTGTGGATCCCAGAAGGCCATCTTTGTTCTGGGCTGCATTAAAATAGGGGCGGCCAGCTGGGAGAGGGAGGTGATTGTCCCCCTCTACTCGGCTCTTGTGAGGCCCAGGCCAGCAGGGGGAACGGCTGTTTACGAGGGTGGGTGGTGATAGGACAAGGAGGAATGGTTTTAAACTGAGACAGGGGAGGTTTAGGCTGGATATTAGGAGGAAGTTTTTCCCCCAGAGGGTGGTGAGGCACTGGAACAGGTTGCCCAAGGAGGCTGTGGATGCCCCATCCCTGCAGGCATTCAAGGCCAGGCTGGATGTGGCTCTGGGCAGCCTGGGCTGCTGGTTGGCGACCTGCACACAGCAGGGGGTTGGAACTGGATGAGCATTGTGGATGCCTTTTCAACCCAGGCCATTCTGTGATCTCCTCCAGCTGAGTGTGCAAGAGGCTAGACTGTGTGCCTGAGAAACCTGGAAGCATCTTTGTGTGTTTGCTGCTCACTCCACCCCCAGTCCCAATTCTGGAACACGTCTCTTCCAGCTCAACCAGCGTTCTCAACTTGATCTGGAAGATCCGCGCTGTTCTGTGCTGTGCAGAGTACAACAGCCTGCATGACCCACTGCAAACACAAAGCCAACCTGCAGAAACCTGAAGAGCCGGCAATGGCAAAGAAGGTTTGAATATTGAAACAACCAACACGGGCCTCCTCAGGATGAGGAGCTCCAGAGCACTTGCTGCAGCCACCTGTCACTGGTGAGGGACACAGTCGTGCTGCTTTCCCTGGGAACATGCTTAGCCCAACACCCTGTTGGCACTTCCCACTCCTGCTGTTGTCTGGCTGCCTTGCACTGCCTGAGTGTTGAGGAGGCAGCTGGGATGGGCCAGGTGCCAGTGCAAGGAGTCCACCCATTCAGCTCTGACTGTGAGGGAAGCATCAATCCCACATGTTGGGGAAGGGAGGGTGGAGAGAGGAGCAGCTCTCCTGCCAATGGGGGCCTGCAGAATTACAGAATTTGCATTCTGAACAAACAGTAATTTTGCCCCCAAAACAAAAAGGGCTGAACAGGGGGCTATTCCTCTAGGTTATACACTTCTACTGCCAGTTTTCTCTAGTTAGCACATACCATTTTCTCCTCTGGCTACTGCCTAAGTAGAAAGGATCTGGAACTCCGCATCGAGGCTTCCTCATCCACCTGGAGAAACAAAAGAGCAAGAAAGAAAGCTAATGAGTTTGGAAAAGATTCAGAAGACCTCCTAGGGATGACCAACACAGACACCAAGAAAGGCTCAGCCTTCCCTCTATGTACAGAGTTGTAAACTCATTAATAATGTTGACGTACCTTTTTAAGACTTAGTGTCATTCAAATGCAGCAAAGTCAGAACAATAAGAAAAAGCACATCTTGTGCAACATTTACCAGCAAGCATAACAAAAGGTAACAAAGCCCCCAGGATACAACACTTGCCCCCAGCATCTTCAGGGTTCCAATCCCACAGTCTTGGCCAACTGGGATGTGAAGGTAAGGAATGCTGGGAGACCTGCGCCTTAAGCTGCAGAGAAAGGCTTCAACTTTATACACAGTGACCAGAAACTCCTCACAGAACAGAGATTTGATCCTCTTAAAATTGGTTACATTCACACACAATTAAAATACCAGCTGTACCTTCCTATCTCAGAAGAGCCATTCCTTAAAACCAAACCGCTCTCAACAGCTTCCTTGAGGCATTTGATGTTAATATGGCCAGTAATTTCAAAACGAGGTTCTCTGCACATCTTTCCCAACACCGCAGGAAATATAGATAGCACTGGAACTTCCACATCAGATGAAGGGAGCTGAGTAGAACTGTAGCTCTTCTACAGACTCATTTTCCCCACAGATGCATAAACAGAAAGTTCAGTAGACCTTTCAGTTCAACCAGCATCCAACCTCCCGATGTTCGCGCTTCACAGCACAAAAGTGAGGTGAATTTCACCGCCAGGCCACCTGGCCTCAAGGCCTCTGCCCGTATCCTCTGCAGTAATGGCCAACGTCACTCTTGAGTCTAAGGCCCCACCTGAAATCCAAGTCCTGTCACAGCAGGCGCTGTACGAACAGCAGGAGCTCAGCTCCCTCCTGAAGCACAACACTTCTTCCCCCAGAACTGCCCCCTGGCTGGGTGGGAGGCAGCAGCCCCAGTGTTGGGGAGCAGAGAGAGGAGCGGCTCCCACGCCGTTGGAGGCCCGCAGGTTTTTGGAGGGCCATGTGGGTAGGTGCCATGTGGGAGCTTTCTGCCCTTTTCTGCCCGTGGCCCATGCCAAATACGTCATTTTATGGAGTTAACAAGGAGTGGGAGAGGAGCTGCGAGATGAGGTGGAGCTAGCCTGGAGAAAAGGGACTGGAGTGCACGAGTGTGCAAGTGTGTCTCTGTGTTCCTACCTCTGACCCAGAGGACAGAAAGTCGGAGCAGGAGGTAGCGGGCTGCTGGACCTCCCACTCGGGGTCAAAATCCCTGTGCAGCCTGGCACCAAGCCTGTCTTCTGCAGGGCAGAGCAGGGGAGAAGTTGTAACATGATGATAAGCAGACAGCAGCTGTCCCCTCCCACGTCTAAGAACTTCTGGCCCCATAGTACATCATTTAGTGAAGATGAAAGAGTCTAATGAATTAAAAACTGTGAAGACAAACATTTTTGCAAAAATATATGTATAAATAACCACCATTCTATTCAGTGTTGTGCTTGCTTTGTGAATGTGTGGGCACAAAGATTAGGGATGAGAAGGGCTGTGGTACCTCTCACAGATCAGCCAGGTGGAACAGGGAAGATTCTCCTCCTTCTGGAGGAGAAGAGTGGAGAAAACTTGGGAGGAGGGAAGAGGGAGTTGAAGGAAAGAAGGAGAGGCAGAAAGCCCTGTGCACTGATGCAGAGCCTCCTGCCTTGTTCGATGTGGTGCAAGAAACCGAGGGTGACACTGCAAGAAGGAGGGCCAGGGAAGCAGGAAGCACGGCAGCTGCAGACAGGCTCCACGGGTGTTTGGGTGTTTTGAAGGTGAAAGCTGTGGGGATAGGTGAGAGGTGTGGCTCTCCGATACTCCTACACAGCTACTGAAGATGATTTTGAGGCAAAAAGAGAGCGTTTCAGAAAATACCCTGCAGGCACAGGGCACGAACAAAACTGTCAGCAGCAACTCAGGCAGAGTATCTAGTTTTCTCTGCTAGGAAGTGCAAAGGAAGGGAAGACACTGAAATGCTACATGGTATTTTCAGTCCGTGCTTTTGGCTGGAAAACAACTTTGGCTGAGCACTCAGGGAGGTTTCCAGCACTGCTCAAGGCTTGTTTAAAAGCAGTGATTCTGTGCAAATCCCTCCAACTCCAAAGCTTTTTTCTCCCATGAGGCAACTCAGTCACAAGAGAGTCACCTAACAGTATGTCACAGGTAGGTTAAGGATAATCACATTGCTATCCAGTGCTCTGGCCTGTAAACCAAGTTTCCACCTTTAGTTTCGTCCCTCTGCCAGACCTTGGAGCAAGCAGCACCAACGGCTGGGCATACAGTGTGCCAGCAAACATGAAGAACATGCATCACATATACATCACTTACCTGAGGGACGCACCGACAGAGACAAATGAGATGGAAACAAAACATACCTACAAGACACAACTTGAATGTATATTTATTTTATATATATATATATATATACCTTTGTATAGATTAAACTGGGTGGAATTTTATCATATACATTTTTCTGGTATAATACATGAAAAACTGGAACGGGGACATAGCAAATACAAATCCATACATTCCTTGAGCAAACTCTTTGCCACACTGAGACTGAAAGACTGCATGCAATGGGGAGACAGAGAGAAGGGAAATAATTTTTATTTAAAAAAAAAGAAAGACAATCTAGGTACAACTGTAATCAGAGGAGCAGCACTAAATATGGCAAACCGGTATAAATTAAAAAGTAAATTCCACTCGGACATCTACTATGCCTTAAAGTGCAACAAAGCTTGATTGACTGCCCTACAGAATACAGGAAAGATCACCCCTCTTCCCATTCCAACCTGTCCCTCAAAAACAAAAGCAAACAAAAAACACAAACCAATAAAACAAATCTAAAGGATATACATTATCCACAGTCATACAGAGACGCCTACATCTACTCAGTAGCACCAAGAATCTGATATGGGTGTAATTAAAATCAATTAAAACTCAGGAGCAATGATTACAGTTGTTGTTTTTGCAGACTTTCTGCCCTTTACTAGTGTCTGGAAGGAGGAGGCAACTCTCTTTGTACTGAAAGTGAAGGTGACAGTGTCCTGTCCTCTCTCCACCAGCAGCCAAACTGTTCTGGCAGCAGGCCGGGAACACACACACACGCGCACACAGCACAGCGAGAGCAGCAGGTTACGCCGAGGGGATGGGAAGCCGAGGCCTGATGTGTGTGCCTGGCTGCCTGTATGTATATGCACACACACGTGTGTGGATGGAGTGGGGCTAATCTACACAGAAGTGAAGGGTTGTGCGAGTCCAACACACGCCATGAGCCTCTTTGGTGAGAGGGTGATGGGAAGAGGGAGGAGGGAGAGACAGAGAGTCAGCGCTGTCCCCCTCTCATGAGCCTCCGGCCGTTGTCTCCCAGGGCCGGGAGCTCATGTGCCACAGTTATTCTGTCTCCACGTGCCACCTCTCGGCAGGCCTCAGTAGCCAAAGGTCTCCTGGGAAGCGTAGACCATGTAGAGGAAGCCATCCTCATCCTTCTCTTGCTCGTAGATCTCTGAGATGGGAGTAGACACACTCACCATGCTGTGCTGGTTCACCAGCAGGAAGAAAGCCTGGGTGGGATTCAGCTGCAAGCGGCGCCTGTGGGAGCAAGGGCAGGAGGTCTGGGTCAGCCCACTGTGAGAGCGAGTCCTGCCTCCCCCACAGCACTGCTCACATGGGGCCAGGCTAGCATCAGGACGTGCTGCTGGTGAGCCACACTGAGCTGCTGGGGGCTCTTGGCCTTCTGAGCTGGCAAGACTCAGCAAAGTCCCTTTCCCCAGGCACTGCTGCAAAAGCAGAGGGCTTTCCTCCTCCATCTGAGCTGAAGGAAGGAGACTGGAGTCCCCCTCAGGAGTATCCTGAGGAAAAGGTAACGGCCACGTGCCCCTCACACAAACAACTGGCAAAACTTGCTGTGGTTTTCCTGTCCTCCATCCGCTCCCTCAGCAGCTGCCTCTGCCTCATCCTCACCCCACCGCTGTGTGTTCACAGCACGTCAGTCAGGGCCACCCTACTCACCGGATTATTTTGACCAATTCACTCATGTTGACATGGTCTGGGACAAGGAACTTGGTCTTGTCCAGCACTGGCAGCTGTTTCTCCCCTTTATAGCGTTCAATGATGACCTGGGAAGACAGCAAAGAGGAGGTTTATCCACAGTGTTCCCAACCCTTGGCCACAAGATCGTACACAAATCAAACTGATACAAATGGAAAAGCTGAGGTGAGACCCCACCTTGCTTCTCGCTGGCAGAGCAGCAAAAAGAGGTCACAAGCAGTGACCAGAAGGTTGGCTGCAGACCATCTTCAGCAGAGCCATCTGTCTGCTTGAACCCATCCACAGACAGCATCCAAGATAAGTGACTAAAGCATCACCTGCTCCGGCTGAATGTGAAACAGTGGGCCATAGAGCACCTCCCCTAACATGTGGGAGATCTGTAACAGCAGCAGTGTACCAACACCACTTTCAGACTTACCAAAACGGAGCCGAGGACCTAACTTCTACTTATGTGGTGGAAGGGACCAGAGGGAGGGAGAAGGGAGGTGGCCCAGCCTGACCAGTCCTGACCAGACAGCCTCTGCACAGCAAGAGATGTTTTCCTTCCCCTTTGCACCATGAAGCTGCACTTCAGCATCACTCAGCCTGTTTAAGAAAAGCTGTAGGTATTCCCAAAGTTCTTAAAAACAGCTGCAAAGTCACCTAAGGCATTTCTTCAGAAAGAGGAGCTGGGTTTTGCCAGTCCCGTTCCACACGTTAACAGCCAGACATCAACTCCACAGCTAATCAGAAACCCACAGCCACTTCAGCACAGTGCCACGAGGGAACAGCCCGGCCTGTCCTCCCCCACCAGCAATAAAGTTCTCACCACACCTACCTTCTGAAAAGACAAAACAAGGATTTCTATCCACCTTTCTCATCCATTATAATTAATGAATGTCCTTCCTGACAGCTACAATTACTATTCTAAGCCAATCTGGAAATGTGCTGTTTGTTTACTAAGAAAGAAGGTGGTAGGCATTTATAGCAATTAATGATATTACTTAAAAAGCTCAATTCATTCCCCTTAGAGTGACGTTTGGATTCCCACATCTCTCCAGTACCCAGTTATTTTCTCCACAGAGTGACGCTTGTATACTAATCCATTCGCTGTGCTCTCCAAGTTGAACTGAACATTATTTTCCACTTATGGCAATTCCCAGAAGCCGTTTTCCCAGCTCCTTCACCAGAGAAACAGCCGGGAGACCACAAACGCCTTTGGCAGTGGAGGAGCAGAGATCACAGGGCCCAGGAGATGGCTCTGCAGAGCTAAAAGGAAGGTGTGAACTCAGGAAGCATTGCTCCATTCACCTCTCTCAACCATCTGATGATGCACACTGGCTTCTGCCACCAGCAGCAATGCATCTCTTGCTGCCGGGCACAAACAAAAGCAGTAAGCATCCGCGGGGCCCCTGCAGACACCTGTCAGAGGGGTGCTGGAGGAACATCCAGATCTCTTCCCACTGCAGAAAGCTTTGTGCCCATCCCGCGTCCTTTCTTGTTCTCTCTGCAGCAGAGGCTGCCCTGGGAAAGAAGCAGTTCTCAGCCAGCCACTGGCGGGCCTTCACCACCAGCAACAGCAGCCCTGCATCTCAAGCATGCAATGCTGCATGCCCTGTGCAGACCTGATAGGGAGCGGTGGGGCCGACGGCCTCCGCACCATCTCCCCGTGTAGGAGCTTCTCCCTTTGCTGATACAACAGGACACTGTGGGAGCACAGAGCTCACCGAGAGGCTGCCAGCAGCACCCAGTGCCACAGCCGGGCTGAGCCGCACAGAGCCTGCATACACACACCGTGCTCTAACTGTAAACTAATGTAGAGCTGAGCAGTGCGGAGATTGAGTATGGGGAAGCACCCAGAGAATGGAGACACCTGTGGGGAACAGAGGAGATGTAAGGAGAAGAAGAGCTGAGCAAAGCTCTCAGGCTCTGTCTTCATCAGAGCCAAATGAGACACAGGTGCTGGGATGCTGCAGTACCAGCAGCAAGCTGGAACATCTGACGAGTTCCCCACACCATGGGCTTATCTCACAGCCCACCAGCATGGGCCGAGCTTCATCTCAGGCAGTTCCCAGACAAGGGAGAGGTGCAAGGCACTTTGGTAGGAACTCTGCACCTCAGTACCCTCTGAAACTCACACAAGGCAACCCAGGAGCCCAAGAAACAGGACAACTAGCATACGAAGGGCCTCTGAGCCCTCTAAGATGCTCTCATACTGGCCACCTCCCCTCTTTCACCAGTGCAAAACAGCATGAAAAAAATAGGTACTGCTTCTTCAGCCCCTTTTGCCATATGGGGCCTTGCTGAAAGAACAATTTTCTGCACCAGGACACCTCCTACCAACCTGCTAACTTCCCTTCCCCTCTGCAGGAGGGATGGCAAACTCAATCAGGGCCACCCCGCTCTACTTATTTGAGTCTCACTTTTACAGATGAATACTTTGGCTGCAGGGAGATGAAGAGACTGGAGGGACTGGGTGCTCACAACTGCCACCTGCAGAAATACAGAGGCAACACCCAGAGCTTCAGATTTTAACAGCAGTTTGCACAAAGGGTGACAGTGACAGGCAGCTGCTCACACACTGCGTTCTGATGTAGAGAGGGCCCTGTGCAGCCGCACTGAGGCTCATTTCTCACTTACCTCTAAGAGGAACAGAGGAAGGCATCTCTAATTACCAGCCAGCTCCATGCCACAAACAAATGCCTCTCAATTAACCCAAGAATGGGCTGAGGAGGATGTCCCGGCTGCTAAAGAAACAGCTGCCTTGTGCCTCGAGCAGACACAGGGTCTCCAGGAGTTTCTATTTCCAGAACATGAGCTGTTATTTGGGTAACCCAGTTAAGGGAACAGGTGGCCAGTGGACACAAAGTTCTTGTCTAGCCAAGGAGAGAAATGTATGATCAAACACTAATATTACATCCCTGAGGCCTTGGATACAAAAGCACCTCCCTTCTGGGTCCTCTTCCAAGCTGCTGCCTCAGATGGGGGGTTTCTCCACGGGGGTACCCACCAGCATGGGGAACCCTCTGCGAGCCAGGCACAGGTGGGAGGGTCAACAGCAGAGCCTGGGCAGACCAGGCCCACGGGCAGCACTTGCAGACACAAGCCTTGTTGTAGGGCCAATGCCAAAGAGCTGGAATGGTTTTGTTAGGGAGTGGGACCAGACATGGCAGCCTGACAGAGGCAAGACAGCTGCAGCTCCATGTCTCCAGGTCCGACCACCAGCAAGACTCAGGAGGCACAAACACAAATGTGTGTTTAGAACACACATCACACAGGATGTGCCTGTGCATGGCAAGTCACACAGATCAGCACTCACATGGACATCACCAACAGCTTCCTGCGTCCTCCCCAGCAGGGTGGAGATCCTCCAGTACAAACATACACAGTAATGCTCAGCCCCAGTGGGGCTCATCCTGCTGCCTACCTGCCCTGGACAACGACAGTCCTTGGAACAACCCTGGCAGGAACCCAGAGCAACCCGTTCCTTTCTCTGAGGATACAGTTTAGGTTTCCATCCACCACTGTGGATCCCCTGCCTTATGCCTCCCCATGCTCCTCCGTGGGTGTGAAGATGTGTTTCTTTTACCACATAACCTTATAGATATTTCTTTGTGCACACCAAACAGACCCTAAGCCTTTGCTAATGCATCCTATGCAACAATACTGCCCGCGAGTCACCAGGTCTCACTTAGCTGAGCAGGTTGGGTCAAACAGCATCGCTCCCCTGTGATTTCAGATTCTTCAAGGCTCACAAGAGCTGGCTTTAAGCCCTCAAAAGGCCCAGCCTCAACGAGCTCCAGAAAGAGATGCTGGAGCTGACAGCCTGGGCAGGCATAGGCTTGGTCTGTCCTCTAGTGGGCAGATGATTCCTAAAGTACCTGCTGCAGGCTGTGGCCAGAGCTCCTAGCAAGGAGGCATGAAACTGAGGAGGCAGCCCTGAAGCACAGCCTGCCAACACTCCTGCCAGCAGGAAGGAGTGACTGCAGCCATCTCCACCGGGGCCATCTGCCCCATCAGCCCAGTGCTGCATTGGCACACAGTGCCACACACAGGCAGCCCTCTGATGCAGGTGGAGAGATTTTAAGAGATCGTTATGAGAAGAGCAAGAATTGGCACTTACCGGGATTTTGTTTGGATGCTGCTCTCGGATCTGCTGTACTTCTTTACAACGATCCGCTGGAAGGAAAAAAGTAAGGCAAGGAAGTTAGAAGTAGCTGACTGTGCCCTGCGAGCCACAAACACACAGCAGGGACATGGCAACAAAAATACAAATGCTTCCTCAGACCATTCCCACATGCCTTGCAGCAGGCACTCTCAGGCAGATATCAGCTGCAGCGAGGAGCCCTTTGGAGTTTCTCACCACCTCAATCAGCCCCCAGAGCAGCTAAGTGCCACCCTGCCCAGTAAAACACGTGGAAATGGAGTGACTAACATGAGATATAAGGATCATAAAGCCATACTCTTAAATCCACATGAGCGAGTGCAGCTCACACCCATCAAAGCTGGGCAGCAGCAGCTTTAGGGTCTCAGCCCTGATCAGGGTCCTCCCAGCAGCTCCTCCAGGGGAGCCTCCAACCAGGGCTGGGTTCTGCCCATTTCCTCTGCCTGCACTATCTGGCAGAGTGCCTCTGTCCTAAAGAGACGTGCCTCGCCAAGAAGAAATCCTGCACTACTATAGATCTGCAGCTACAAGAGCACTTGGCCTGAGAGAATGCATCTCTAGACCTGTTGTGGAAATAAGGATAAAAATTAAGCAAGAAGAGTGATTTCTCTGCAACCATTCTCAAACATTCTAACCCACTTTCCTCCAGGGTTCATACCCTGTGACACACAGCTCATTCTCTCTGTGCACATTCCTCCATGTTTCTCCCCTGCAAGAAGCAGGCGGTGCTCACCCACAGTCCCCATCCTGCCTGGGAGGTGGGCATGGGTCCTCATGAAGGCACCCACCATGCCACACAGGAATGGCTGTAACACCGTCTTTTATTTAACCTATATGTGGCCTAATTATGTAAAATTATGTAAATTAAGCAGCACTCCTGACTGGCAGGGACTGAAGCAGGAGAGAATGGAGCTGTTGTATGGAGGGGCTGAGCAACGATGTATGAGCTGCCCCCACCCACAGGGAAAGCCCCATTCCACGAAGCTGGGCTGCCTCCACACCACGATGGGAGAGCTCAGCAAAGCAGTAAGGCAAAACCCGCCCCTTTTATTGGCTACTCCCAAAATACTCCCTGCTGTGGCCCACTGAAAGACAGGAGTTATTTCTGTAGCTGTGCACATGACAGGAAAACCGCCTCTCCTCCGACTGCAGTTTCAGCTGTTGAGTACCATCAGCAATGCTGCAAACCGTACAAAACACAGGAATCTCCACAGTTTTCTTGAGTCAGGTCCTTCCCAAGCTGTTCTCCCAAAGATTTGGGCATATAGCATCTCCCACAACAATATGGGATGAGGTCATTACGCCAGCTAAGGAAATCAGTGAAAGAAGTTATGGCTTTTCAAGCACTGACCTCTACCAGCAGTGCCATGGGACACTGCTCTGCCCTGCACACACTCACACAGGCGAGAGGACAGCACAGCAGCTCCACCCACCCCACACACGGGTAGGGAACACAAGGAGAACGCATGGCAAATCCTGCAAGAGTGTGGTTGTGTAAGGGGTGGCATTTGGGGGGGGAGAGTCAGGCACTGATGCTGCCCCAAGGCAGCAGCCGGACACCAGGCCCAGCCCTGCCGGCTCTGACCAACAGCACTTGCACTAAGAACACACCACATGGACACAACGCCAAGGTCAGCAGCTCCCAAACCGAGCCAGAGCCGCATGGGAAGGGCAAAGCAAAGCAATGGACTCAGCCCCAGCCTCAGCCTTGCCTCTGGCAGAGGCCCACACAGCTCAGTGCACGTGAACAAGGCACGTGCATGTGCCAATGCCCCCGGCAGCCACGGGGCTCTTGCTGCACGTCCTGCAGCCCACATGAGGCTGATGTCTGTGGTCAGCCCCAGGACAGAGCGCTGTTACTGTGGTTCTCTCACCGGGAGATCTCCGGCGCGGAGAACTGGATGGTGTGAAATCAGGATGCGTCTGGGATGAGCTGGTGATGGCTGAAGGGGCGGGCACATTGCACAGCTCATTTCAGATGAAGGTCAATAAATATTTACGTAACGCACTGCCCTGAGGACTCTACCTACCAGGAAATCCACCCATGTTTACGTGCAGAGCTCACACAACAGCTGACCTGCCATCCCTGCCCAGTGTTGCAGAGCTCATTCCTGGCCAGGGCACTGCAGGAGCAGCAGCAGCCTCCCACACCTGAAAAGCAGGACAAGGCCTGGAGGCCAGCGCTGCCCTGGGAGCATACATGGGACAGCAGAGTCACAGCAACTGGAAGTGTACACTCAAGTCAGGACAGTTGATCTCTGGTCACACAGCATGGTGCCCCCCTGCTCCAGGTCATGCAGGGTGCATACCAGACCCCACTGCTCAGACAGTGCTACTTCTGCTGGCAACTTCAGGACATCCACAACACCAGTGGGCATCTCCATGTGCCCAGCAAAACACAGAGACTCAGAAAAGCACAAAATCACATCACCATAGGGGATGCCAAGCAAAGAGACATGGCTGCAGCCAGGCGAGTAGAGCCGGGTCTGGGCAGGTGGACGGAGCCTGAAGAACAGAACAGTGCTTGGGCTTCAGCCCCTCAGCCTCTTCAATCTCATACTAGACCGGCCCTGGCCCTGAAGAGACGCAGCCTGAAGGAACACAGCCTCTCCATCTCTTGCCATAGATGAAGACCTGCCTCTGGCAAGCCCTCCTTGCTTGGCTTGCGCTTGCTTGGCTATTGGTCAGGAGCTTTTGTTTAAAAACAAAAACAAAATAAAAAATGATCAGCATTTGTGGTCTGTATACCTCACTGGCATTTGTCGTCGGCATCTGTTCACCTTCTATCATCCATTCAGCATTTTCGTAAGTGCTGTTAGTCAGCCCCACATCAGCTCACGTCACACAATGCCCTTGGCAAGCAACACAAGCAGATAGAGACAGCCAGGCACCAAAGAGCAGCAGCAAACCTCGCGTCAGGGCTCTCAGCTCTTGCAGCACCATTACATGAACCCTCATATCACGGTGTGCAGACGAGCCAACCCACTGAACAGCCCCAGCTCCAGGCCAAATATGAAGCATAACAGTTATGACAAGCACAGGACGGCACGTGGGACACTCTGTCCATTAGTGGTCTTCCCACTGGTATAAGCATGGCCAGCTCACACTTGGTGAGTCACAGAATCACTGAATGGTTTGGGCTGGAAGGGACCTCAAAGATCACCTATTTCCAGCCCCTTTGCCGTGGGCAGGGCTGCCAACCACTCCATCAGGTTGCCCAGGGCCCCATCCATGGCCGTGGGCACCTCCAGGAACAGGGCAACCCCAGCTCTGGGCAGCAATGCCACTGCTGTATCGCCCTCTCAGAGAAAAACTTTCCCCTGACATTTAATCTGAATCTTCCCTCTAGTTTAAACTGTTCCTCCTTGTCCTCTCACCATCTACCCGCGTAAAAAGTTGATTTTCCTCCTGTTTATAATCTCCCTTTAAATTGTGCAAGGCTGCAATGAGGTCTCCGTGCAGCCTTCCCTCCTCCAGGTGGAACACTCCCAGCTCCCTGGCCTGTCTCCATAGCAGAGGTGCTCCAGCCCTCTGAGCACCTTTGTGTCCTCCTCTGGACCTGCTGCTGCAGCTCCGTGCCCTTCCTGTGCCAGCAGCCTCACGGCTGGATGCAGTACGGAGGTGGGGTCTCACAGGGACAGAGCGGAGATGGACAATCCCCTTTCTCACCCCGCTGCCACCTGGTGAAGGCTGCTCTTCAGTTCCATGCGCCGCTCTCCCTGCTTGCTGCCTTTCCTGTACGAGAAGTACGCTGCCAGAAGTGAAGGCAAACTCCCAGAAAACCGCACCTGGGATGGGAGCATTCAGCCCAAAGATGCTCTCCTCATAGGAAGCACCGCAGGGTCAGCAGGCGGCCGCACATGGGCTGCAGCCAGGACACCCCATTCCTGTGACACAGACCACAGCTTCATTCTGGGAACTGTTCTGGACTCCTACCACGGATCTGACTAAGCAGAATGCAGCTCCCTCAGCATCCACGGGCAGGTTTGTACATGGCAGCTGAGGGGCTCCGTCAGACCTCACCTCCAACCCAAAGACACTGCCACAGACACAGCAGGGAGCACAACCCCCAGCAGGCACCCCCAGGGGTGCGTATCAGGCACTGGGAGCGCCCCGTGCCTCAGCTCTGTACTCGAGTCCTCAACAAGAACTCACAGAAATCCAGAAAATGTATTCAGAATGGACCCAAGACAAAGCAGACGAGCATGCAGAAGAAACTCGATGGAAAAACAAGTCTCAACACTACAAGAATGGGGAAAACGGGCACAAAGAACAGCAGAGCCTCAGCTCAGGGCAGTGGGCCAAGGCCTCACCAAGCCACGTGCTGTGACACCGGAGCCTGGGCGGCTCTTGTAAACAGCCACACTCTGACTCTGCCTTTTCTGCTCCTTTGGAGCCGTTCCACTTCTCTACAGCTTCGCGGCCTCACAAACAGAGCCGTTCTGAGGGTGCAGTGGCACTGGAAATATTTTCCATCGGCTCTCTCCAACGGCACTGTAAACAATTGCTTCCTGCTCCCGTTGTGCAATGAGCTGAAGATGAAAACAAGCCATGTTTACTTTCTCCAGCGATCCCAGCCCTGACCCAAAGCGGCCTCCTCGTCCTCCTCCTCCCGCTGAGCTCTGCAGATCAGCTGGGAGCCAAAGGGCAGAGGATGGCGCAGACACCCGCGGCTCTCACAGCACCCAACTCCCTCTCCCCCTTTTCCCTCCGGGTCTATTTTAATCCTGCTCTCCTTCAGTCACTCGGAGCCTCGAGTTTTGTTTTCCTCCAGTCTGAGCAATGCACAAAAGCAAAGCAGACTCCTCCCGCTCCATTCCCACCAGCTCAGCAGCAGGCGGTTACTAAGGGTGTCATTTAGGGTGCTGCTGCTCATAATAAAAAGCTTCTGAGAAGGGCTACGGGTCGCTGGGCTCAGCCGCCCGGCCGGCAAAGGTCACAAGCAGCAGCAGCTCCAGCAGCCCGCACTGCCGGGCCCGGCACAGCGCTGCGCCCCGTGCGGGAACCGCCGCCTCATCGGAGATTTCCCACCGCCTCCATTCAGCAAAACGCCGCTTTCCAGGCGAGCGCGGAACCCGCCGGGCCTCGGCAGCGCGGCACGGCGCCCTCGGCGAGCCGGGCGGGGGCACCGGGGCGATTTGCGAAGAGGCGAGCGGCCTCCGGCAGCCCAAAGGACCGCGGCGTGAGCGGCTGGGCCCGCCGGCCCGCCCCGCACGACACGCAGCGGGCCGAGCGCGGATCCGGGCGGCACAACGATGGGAAACGAGGGCAGCGCGGTGCGCTCTGCGGGTTGCGCTCAGCGCCGCGAGGAGAAGGAGCCGGAGGGCACAGCCCGGCCGGAGGGCACAGCCCGCCCCGCGGCACCGCGCGGCCCCGGCCTCGCCTCACCCGCCGAGCGCCGCGCTCCCTCCCCGCCCGCCCGCCCGCTCGCCCGCTCGCTCACCGAAGGTGCGGCGCTGCTTGAAGGGCCGGTCCGAAGGCATGGCGGCGGCCGGGCCGGAGCGCAGGTGCCGGCGGCGGCTCCGTATGGCGCGGCTGCGCGGGCTGCGGCGGAGCGGGCGGTGACGTCACCGCGGCAGGCGGGGCGGCGGAGGGCCGTGACGTCACCGTGACGTGCCTGCGGAGGGGCGGTGCCGCCTGTCCCGCTCTGATTACCTCAGAGTAATTAATACTCATCTGAGCTGAATCTCCCCTCTCGTAGTTAAAGCCACCCCCCCGTCCCACCACTCTGTGCCCATGGGTGAAGCCCCCATCCGCTCTGCTTATTGCCCCTCGCACCCTGGAGCGGCCCATCCTGCTGTCTCACCCCGCTGCGCATGCTGCCTGCGTGCCTGGAAGACCAAATCACACCTACAAATAGAGCGGGCTGTTTCTAGAGCTGTGAATGAATCAAACCCAGCAGCAAACAGCGACAATGTTTTGCAGAGAGCCACGCTTAACGTCCCCATGAAGGCATGCTGCAATGAAAGCTGTGTTATGAAACAACGCCCTGTGGTGTACGACAGGCTGTGGAAACAGGCAGACATGGAACACATCCCTGCTTCAAAGAGACATAAAGGCTTCCATGCATCTTTTAAAAATGCTCTGAGTATCAAAAGGGTCCTTTTCATCAAAAAATGCAGAAGTGAAAGTTGCAGTACTGAGATAAAGCAAGCGGACTGACATTACAGACTGCAGGCTGACACGAGGAACTTGTTACTGTTATTAACCTGCTAAGCACTAACCATTTTTGATGAGGAACAGATGGACAGACCGACCCGGCGGGATCAAACCAGCTGCAGCAAGCCGTCCTGCAGCAACACAGGACCAACAGCCAGCTTTATACATGCTAGCATTCCTGCAGGGTGAGCCCCACTGGTGATAAGCACTCTGCACGTTTGTGACTCTACGGAAGCTCCCTGAGGAATGCTGTCGTGCTGCTGAAGTATATTTCTGCTGACACAGACCGTGATGATGCTCAGACTTCTGCAGCGATGGTTCTGTCAGAGCTCAGCGCCCCGCAGCCCCGCACACACAGCTCTGCTCAGGGCTAACCAACGGGCAGCCTGCCCTGCTGGAGGCCTTGCCTTCATTCCCTTCAGCTGTGCCTAGCAAAAGCTTTAATAAAGACAAGGTAAACAGATGTCCTGTATGTGAAAGAAGTGCTGCTCAATCACAGCGTATCTCAGGCAGACAAATAGCTGCTGAAAGATCCATATGTCCATAGCAGGCGAAAGACCTGTCTGAAGATCCACAGGTGTTTCCACTAGTCTGTCTTTTGCGATCCTTTAGGTGTTATCACCTCCGTTCCTCTGCCAAGTCCTTATCTCAGTAGGAGGCTGGGCCTCAAGTGCTGCTGCTTGCAGCGCAGAGCCGTAACTCAAACCCCTTTCATCAGCTTGTTAACGCATCAGGGTTTGTTTGCTCAGTCTTTGCAGCAAGTGCTTCCTCTGCCTTCAGAGGGATCCGTTCCCCAAAGACAGCAAGTCAGGCCATTCTGCAGTTGTAACACAGAACAGCTCAAAGCCACAGTCTTTGAGTCAGTGTTCTCTGTTTTCAGGCTACGAAAAAGAGCCTAGAACCATAATGCATATTCTTCTGTCTTCTTCAATTTGCTGTTGTCTGTAGTTTTACCTGAATGTCAGTAATTCCCATGACTGACTAGGCCCAGGCGCAGCAAACACAGGTAAGCAGCAAAACATCACCCAGACTCTTTCCTGGCCTTCACTTTTCTACAGCCAACCTTACTGAAGACCTCCCTGACACCTATGCAGAGCAATTCCTTCCTGTCAGATCTCTGGGGCTCTTCTGATGCTCCAGATCCAAGAAGCTTTATCTCCATAATACGTATGTTATGTGTATATATACATATATATGCACATGTATATGTAATACTTTAAAAGAGAGTATTGTTCTTCACCTCGATCCACCCTGCTTGAAAAATAAAAATGAAACAACTTTGATTCACCTGGTGTAAAATTGGCAATAGCATAACATAAACAAGGCCCTGCCCTCACCAGCTGGATGTGGCACCCCAAAATCAGCTTCAAGACCCTTTTATTCAAGTTCCTCAATATATTCAAAGTCAGATAGGGAACAGCACCTTGGAACACACACGCACACATATATAATCAATTTCACTGGAAGTTTATAGTCTCATTTTCGGCCTCAAGGCAATGCAGAAAGCATGCATGATCTTCGCTGTTCAATTGGCTGCCTACAGGCTCCTAGGGGAAAACAAACATCCCTCTGTCCTAAAGGCAGACAGGATACAGATAGGATAGCAGGATAGTTACCTTAAGGAAGAGTCAAATGGAATGCTGGGCACCAAAAACTCTTCGGCACTAAGAGTAGCAGTCGCACCTCCCAGGGAAAGCGAAAACACACCAGCAGGTCACAGCCTGCAGGGAAACGTTTCTCCGGCCACAAACAATAAAAAATAAAGGAAACAACTGAAGACATATTTTTCTTCTGCCTTGCCTCATTATTCAGATATTATCCAGAGCTTCCAGCTTGCTGGAAGTAATTTTCTGGAGACAATATTTAATTAAATTGTAACAGATGGCATGTTTCATGTAAGCTGCTGTGTATCAAATCAAAATTAAATAATAAAAGTCAGCGTACGCGTGCTATGTGAGTTAGACTTCTGACCTAGGAGATGGATGTTTACATTAATCACTGCTTGGCACAGAACCTGACTGCAGGGAGGCACCAGTTTGCTGTGGTCAGACATCTGATGGGAGAAACAGTTCACGAACTGAGCAGCAGCCAACCCTGAGTCACAGTGATGACAGCCGAGATGCTCAAAATATGAGCAAGTTCTTAAAATACCAAAGAATATGGACAGGCAGGTGCTGCAGGACTGACCATAGGAGCGATTTCAAGTTAGGATTTCTGTTCTCTTCCGAAAACATTTCTGGCTTTTACGGTCAAAAACACCATCTAAAAAAATAGAAACGGTCTGTAAATCAACGCCCAAGTCTGAAAACACATTATAAAATGCTGAACATTCAGGTGACCTTTGCTGCTTAGTCACCACATACACACCACAGAACTTTCTGCTCTGAAATGCAGAAAAGCGTCCAAACCAACACCAACGTTTTTACTAACAGACTCCAAAACTTTACTGCAGCCAATTGCCCGGTTGATCCCATAACCTGCTGAGATCACACAGATTCTAATTCTGTTCCCAGGTGTAAAACCAGGCACTAACCAGGCATTACCCCGTGTTCCCAGCACTGCCTGTAGCTTCCAGAAGGCAGATCTGAACACAGGCTGGGCACTTCTGCTAACACGGATTTGTCAGGCAGGAGCAACCCCTCGCCAGCACAAGCAGCAGCATCCCCCAGTAAGGCTGCAGTTACTGAACCAAGGGAAATCCTTTCGTGCTGATAAAACTGCCATCACATAACTTCTAGGTCAGAGGGGTGAAAAGGAGGGAGCCCAGCAGGCAAGATGGAACAGCTCACTGCACAGCCCTCCCATCCCATGGGACAGAGCAGCCTGGGGAGGAACAGGGCTCTCGGAGTGCTGCACGCTGCTGATGCCGCCCCCAGTACTGAGCTGAGCACACAGAGGAAGTGCAGCACAAGACAATATGCATCATTTTTTAATGTGGGCTGCGGCATTCTGCAGAGCGCAAGGACATTTCAGTACAAGGCAGAGCTGTGTCTGCCACATGGGACAAACTGGTGACACAAACACCGGGCACAAATTCTTCAACTCTGCATGCAGTTACAAGACCTTTTCAAGGCTACAGAGAAACATTTTCTTTATTATTTCGGAGGAACCAGATAACATTTTTATCTTCAACAACATGCACAGAAAAATGACGAGAGCAAGGATCAGATGAAAGCAGCTCCTGAACTGCGACAGCTGAGAGCTCCAACAGAGCCTCGATGTCTGCATTCAGGCACAGCACCTCTGTTGCTGCCTGAGACAACAAAGAGACGCGATGGAAAAACACTCCAACCTCTGAGGCAATTATAAGCATGTAGCACATGTATTTTCAGTGAATCACTGTTCAGAGAAAGCAGCAGAGAGGTAAAACGCCCTACAAAGGTTCTACTTTTTGAAGGAAAAAAAACAAAAAACAATTGTGACAATAATTGAATTCCTTACAAGACAAGGAAAAACAAGACAAAAGCCATCACTGATGACACTTTTTAAATTTAATATGACCAGACTTTTACAAGTAACTTATAAAATAAGAGAGAACAACAGGACAGGAAGGTTTCATATTTAGTCATTCAAAAGTAATAGTGTAAGAGCTCAGCTCTAATAATGGCGACAGGATCAAGGAAATGTACAGAGAATAATCTTGTAGAACGTTACTAGGGTTTTTTATGTTATCTTGTCAACTATTAAAAGCATCTGTTGCATTTTTATTTCACTTTTTTTCACTGCCAAGGTCACCCGGTTCTAATTCACCATTTCCTTCTCAAAATGACGAGTGATCCCAAAAGAAGCCATTTTTTCTATATGTAAAAAGCATACAGACAACAAGAACACCTGCTTTGGTTCCTCCAAAACATCGCAGAAGTGGCACAACAGTGGCAAAACATCGCAGAAGTGGCACAACAAAAAACTCTTTAGCATTAAATTAAAAAAAAGAAAGTTGGGCAAAGGGAAAAAAGCAGATCAAGCGAGTGGAATCATTCGTTTGGATTCTGGACGACAATCATGAAGTAGTCTTTTTCTGGAAGGGAAAAGAAAAAAAAAACAAATTATTCTCTCATTGTTGATACTTATTCACAAAGAAAAGCATCCCTGGTGCTAAATACAGGGACTTCCAGCTTTGTCTCTTTCTCGTATCTCACTGATACGCTGTCCTGACATTCATCCCCAGTGATCAGAACAGGTTTGACGTGTTGGATCACTTATCTGAGTCTCGTGGTGGAAAAGTCTCACATGCTCAAGAGCCAAATTTAACACCGTTCATCCCTAATAAATGAGAATAACTGACACGTGCAATGACTCAAGCAAACTAGGCAGCGCAAGACAGCGATTTCCCATATCTCACAGCCAGGCTGCTGGACCGAAGGGGTTCCAGCTGCATTTGTTCTGGAGTAATGGTTATTTCTCTTTCCATCTTTCGTATGGAAATGAGAGGATGCACCAGCACAAACCCCAGAGCCTCTCTTCCCCAAGCACTGCTCCGACCAGCTCCTGCACAGCTGCCTGCTGGAGCACCAGCCTCCTTCTTTGCCTCCCCACCAGCAGAATGCCACTACAGCCCAAAGGAACAAAGCTGAGTTCCTGCACCATTAATGCAACTCATCCCTGTTTCATAGCTGGCTGAAATACCGAGGAGTATCTCCAGAAAGAAGGCTGCTGCCACATTCTGTGACCCAGTACAGCTACATGTTAAAATCCTTTCCTCTGAGCCAGAAGTGGAACGAGTACTCACAGGTACTGAGTGAGCCAGCTAGGACAGAAGCCCTCCTGCACTTCACGTACGAAGAGGGAAGGCCCTATGGACGCTGTGACAGCAGGCAGCCGTCGTGGCCACAGGGATCATGAAGTGGTTGAGTTCAAAATTTTTAGTGTAAGGAGGAAAAAAAAAGGCAGAATTGTCACCACGAACTTTTAAAGAGAGCAAACTTTAAGCTTCTCAGGGAGCAAATTAGCAGTGTCCCCTACAATTCTGCTCTCCAGTATCCAGGGGCCCAGGAGAGCTAGTCACTTCTCAAGAAACGCCTTTCAAAAGCCTGGGAGCAGGCAATCCCACTGTGCCATGTGCCAAGCAAGTGGGGCAGCTGGCCTGGCTGAAGAGGGAACACCTGGAACTGGGGCAAAACAAGAAAGCACACAGCATCTGGAAGCAAGGTCTGGTTTCAGAGGGAGAGTACCGAGCTGCAGTTCGGATCTGCAGGGAGAAAACAAGAAAAGCCAAAGCTGTACTTGAGTTGATGCTGAGCAGTGTGGTGTGAGACAACAAAAAGGCTTTTGCAAGTTTGTCAGCAGCAAGAGGAGGCCAAAGGAAAACAGGGGACTGATACTTGGGGTGAAAGGTCACCTCACAGGTGGAGATGTCTAACGCCTTTTCTGCCTCAGTATTTAACAGCAGCAACAGATCTTGGTTTGCCTGGACCTCTGAGTTGGAGGACATCACAGGGGAAGCAGTAACTTTCAATTAGCAGACATTACAATTGTAGGGATGCAGCTGTACCAGCTGAACGGCCATGGTCCATGGAGTTTGGCAGGACTTGCTTCTGAGGGAATTAGCAGATGTTACAGCTAAGTGGCTGGAGCAGCTCAGTGGGAAGGGACCGAGGGCACTGGTGGCAGCAGGCTCAGCAAGAGCCAGCAGTGTGCCCTGGCAGCTGAGAGGCAAACGTTTTGGGGTGTATTACACAAAGCACAACCAACAGTCAAAAGAGGTGATTCTTCCACAATATTTAGCACTGGTGTGGCCTCAGCTTGAACACTGTGTACAGCCCTGGGCTCCACAACATAGCAGGGTTATTGAGGTTCTTGGAAGCATCCTGAGGAGGACACAGAGCAGCAGGAAAACGAGTGCTGTGAGGAGAGCCTGAGGGCACTGGGGTTGCCTGGTCTGAAGAACAGGAGGCTGAGAGGCGGCCTCACTGTGCCCTGCAGCCCCTGAGGAGGGGGAGCAGAGGGAGCAGCTGGGATCTGCTGCTGGGAACCAAGGACAGGACGTGCAGTGATGGTCCAACCTCGTGCCAGTTTCCAATTGAACTATCCCATGTCAATGCATGACACTGGTTTGTAAGTTCAGCACTCAGCTAGGTGAAACTGGTCTCAAAACATTTCCTTCCGACTTTCTGGATTCCATATTGAAAAACGCTAAGCATGAGAGGCTGCAACACGCTGTCAAATGCTAATTAACCATTTCTACTCCGAGAAAATTAAACGAGGAAAGTGATTTCGCAACACTGCGGCATGAAAAAGCAAGCTAAGGTCAGTGATAAAATTTCCAACTGAAGAAAGCAATGAAGGGCAAAGCCTTTGGAAAAGAACAGAGTAGGCAACATGAATAAAAGCAGCATGCAGAACTCATTTCTCAGGCTCACAGCATCTCTACCGCAGAGAAGCCAACAGGTGACTCTGGCAGACCTCACGAGAGAAGTATCTGCTGGGTGCTTTCAGCCTGCTTCCTCTTACCTGGAGCAACCAAGATCTCATTTTTCTTGGAGCGGATCCGCAGGAAGGTGAGGTCATTTTGGGGATCGATGTCTTGCACGATTCTCCTCCCCCTCACGATGAAGTGCTGCAGTAGGGCAACATAGTGAATGGTTGTGGTGTTGTCCATAGTGCTTCTGATAGGAATACCTGCAAGAAGCCACCACGGGGACAGCAAGGGTCAGCAACACAGCTTTTGAACCAACTCCCTCCAGGTATCACCGTATCCAACTGCAGTGGCCAGTGAACCTGAGTATGGGTTAGAGAGCTAAAACAGGGGGGTGGGAGCAGGAGTGCTCTTTTGAAAGCTTACAAGAAGAGCATGAACAGAAATAAGACAGAGAGGTTAAGTTCTGCAACCACAGATGAAGGTGAGAATAACCGCTTCCCTCTACTAACATCAGTGGTTTCCTTTTGCTTT
Organism: Tetrao urogallus; assembly: GCF_951394365.1. Lineage (NCBI taxonomy): Eukaryota > Metazoa > Chordata > Aves > Galliformes > Phasianidae > Tetrao > Tetrao urogallus. The sequence continues at coordinate 1,461,477 of NC_136829.1, forward strand.
GCCAGTTATTCATCTGAGATGTATAAACAGATAAATAAAAACAAAAATAAGTGTTTTAGGGGGAGAGTGGAAACATCTGCCATGTTTTCTAAGGATTATTTCTAGAAAACATTTGGCTTAAACTGACACACAATTTTAACAGCTGAGCTTAAGTACAGGAAAATCTCTGCTGAGAGAGACATCAACTGCAACTCCTTAAAAAGCACGAGCGGTGTAAGTTATGATCTGAGAAAACAGACTGACAGTACCTTCAGAATTAACAACAATGATTCCTTGCACTCCTCTCTGGCTCTGAATTCGCTTCAGCGTTTCTTCTACCTCAGCCTGCAAAAAACAGCGCAAATCAAAAGATCACAGGTGCTGGTTGCCTTCAACTAAAGCCTCACAACAATGTGCCTGACAGTAAAGATGCACAAAGATGACACACAGACACTGCCTGTACCTTTCCAGAAAGCACTGTGTGCTTTGGTACTATTTTCTCTGCCTGGTCTTTTTAGTTGGTTTCCACTCATTTTGGATATCAGGGGGAAGTTCTTTCCAGAGAGAGTGGTGAGGTGCTGGAGCAGCTGCCCAGAGAGGCTGCGGATGCCCCATCTCTGCAGGTGTTCAAAACCACATTGGATGGAGCCCTGGGCAGCCTGGTCTGGTGCCAGATCTGGAGGTTGGTGGTGCTGCCTGTGGCAGGGGGTTGGAACTCGATGATCCTTAGGCTTTTTTCCAACCCAAGCCATCCTATGATCTGTCTGAGTAATCTTCAGTCGTTTGTGATTACAATCTTGTGCAAACTTGGAACTCTTTTAATTTTACCCTCTCCTCCTCCCAACCCTCCTGCAGCCCCATGAATGAGCTCCTTACTGCTGGCTCACAGAGGGAAGACTTCTTAGACTGCTACAGTATAGGCACAGAGCAAAATCTGTGTACCTACAAATGGAATTCATGAACAAAACAGAATAATGCACGCTCTACATGCAAAACTACCCTCCCTTTTCTCAAACCAGTGCTAAGAGGAATTAAAAACATAAAAAGCAAAAGGAAGAAGTGATCCGTGCTCTTTATTTAGAGTTATTGTCGGTGTAGGGATCACTACTTTGGAAAATCAACTCCCCCAGAGATAAAAGAAAAAAAGATGACTGAAGGCCCAAGCATCAGTTTTTATGTTTTTGATTCCCTGTAAAGGAAACAGAGGCGTGCTGCACATTTCAGATCCTGCAAGACCTGGCACAGAACAAAAGAATCAGCTGAAGTCATGGGAAAGGCCAGAGCTACAGGGGGCACCTGGCAACGGGGCTGCATTTGCCAGGCACCGTGAGTAAACCCCCTGCCCACCTCCCCAGCTGGGAGAGGTGATTTGTGTCAGCAAAAAAAAGCATTAGCTCAGCCTAAGAACTGCCAGCAAACTTCCACGGGGCTTTGGGAGCTTTCAGAGTAATGCAGACTGCTGCTATGATCACACAGCACCACCTGAGCTTGTTTTGACAAAGCAGAATTATTATCCTACACAGAAAAAAAAAAAAAAAAAAAAAAAAAAAAAAAAAAAAAAAAAAAACTTTAATTGCTTTGGCGGAGGCCTTGATTTCTTCTGAATGCTGGACTGCTTCCACTTGGGAGACAAGGAAAGAGAAAAAAAGCCCAGATAACTACAGGGTGTGAAAATGCTGAGTGATAAACAGCGGCTCTGTTCAGACGGAACTCTCTGTTCCATCTGAAAAAACGTCCTGTCTTCTTCATAAATGCATCTGAGCCCAAAGTCATCAAATACCTAAACAGACCTCAACAAATCTGCTTGGGTGCCAAGAAGCATCCAGACAGAACTACGCTGATTTTGAATCTCCTCTACCAACCAGCAGTTAACCCAACTCAGAGGAGGGGGAGCAGCTCTGGCAGCTCACAGCTGTTTGTTCAGGGATGTCTTCCGGAGCTGCACACAGAGGAGACTCCTCCCCAACACCTCACTCAGCCCCTGCCATCCACCAGGCCAACAAAAACATCACCCAGAAAAACATCACGTACTGAATCCGAGCGGCAAACAAAACCTTAATCCCAACATAAGGCTGGGTGATGCAAGAGATAGCATCTGGGAAAGAGATGCGCTCTGTAAAAGGAAATCAGAATCTCCTCCTGTCAGACTCTTACATAAACATACAAGACATACAAGCCGCATATCAGCACGGCAGTTTTGCTTAGAAGGCGTGAGCCACAGTCCCACAGCACTGCGTGTCCCAACGAGCTGCTGCAGTTCTTCACATACAGCTTCCATCCGCACTCCTTTATTTCCACACAGACTGAGCCCTAACGCCACAACCACCTGCCGCAATCTGGACAGGAAGCATCCTGCCACAAATGCACAATTAAAAACCAAAAAAAAAAATAAAAGGATGTTCCGGGTTCCACAGAACATCAGCCTGAAGAAGCCGGTAATTAACACGGCCTTCCCTCCGGCTGTCTCGACCCGCAGCTCGGATGCACAGACGGCCCAGAATCCCCGGCGTTCAGGCACCGCAGCGGAGCAGGGCAGCGCCGCGGCCTCCCCCCGCACGGCTTCGGGCGCTGCCGGCCGCCCCAGCGCCCCGCGGCTCCCCGCGGCTCCCTAGCGACCCCGGCGGCGCAGTTCCCGCCCCAGCAGGCCCGGCCCGCGCTCAGCACCCAAGCCGCGCAGCACGGCCTGAGGAGCGGCCCCGGCCCGACCGCATCACTCACCATCGCGACCCGCCGCCTCAGCGCCCAGTAACGCCCCGCGCGCACGCGCCGCCGGCTCCACCAATCAGCGGGCAGGGCGCGCTGCTGACCCGGAAGCACGCGTTCTGAGAGGGGTCAAGCGCCTCGCCACAGTAACGGTCGGGCCCCGCGGCCGGCCCAGAATCCCCGGCGTTCAGGCACCGCAGCGGAGCAGGGCAGCGCCGCGGCCTCCCCCCGCACGGCTTCGGGCGCTGCCGGCCGCCCCAGCGCCCCGCGGCTCCCAGCCGCTCCCTAGCGATCCCGGCGGCGCAGTTCCCGCCCCAGCAGGCCCGGCCCGCGCTCAGCACCCAAGCCGCGCAGCACGGCCTGAGGAGCGGCCCCGGCCCGACCGCATCACTCACCATCGCGACCCGCCGCCTCAGCGCCCAGTAACGCCCCGCGCGCACGCGCCGCCGGCTCCACCAATCAGAGGGCAGGGCGCGCTGCTGACCCGGAAGCACGCGTTCTGAGAGGGGTCAAGCGCGACGCCGCGGCAACGGTCGGGCCCGGGTAGCCGTACTTCAATCTCATACTAGACCGGCCCTGGCCCTGAAGAGACGCAGCCTGAAGGAACACAGCCTCTCCATCTCTTGCCATAGATGAAGACCTGCCTCTGGCAAGCCCTCCTTGCTTGGAATGCAGCACAAGCCCTTCCCTTCCAGGTGCCTCAGTTCTGCTGCACTGTCCGTGACAGGGAAAGCACGGCCGTGCCACAAAACCGGACGCTGACTCAGTCCGCTGCTTTTGGCACATTGCACAGCTCATTTCAGATGAAGGTCAATAAATATTTACGTAACGCACTGCCCTGAGGACTCTACCTACCAGGAAATCCACCCATGTTTACGTGCAGAGCTCACACAACAGCTGACCTGCCATCCCTGCCCAGTGTTGCAGAGCTCATTCCTGGCCAGGGCACTGCAGGAGCAGCAGCAGCCTCCCACACCTGAAAAGCAGGACAAGGCCTGGAGGCCAGCGCTGCCCTGGGAGCATACATGGGACAGCAGAGTCACAGCAACTGGAAGTGTACACTCAAGTCAGGACAGTTGATCTCTGGTCACACAGCATGGTGCCCCCCTGCTCCAGGTCATGCAGGGTGCATACCAGACCCCACTGCTCAGACAGTGCTACTTCTGCTGGCAACTTCAGGACATCCACAACACCAGTGGGCATCTCCATGTGCCCAGCAAAACACAGAGACTCAGAAAAGCACAAAATCACATCACCATAGGGGATGCCAAGCAAAGAGACATGGCTGCAGCCAGGCGAGTAGAGCCGGGTCTGGGCAGGTGGACGGAGCCTGAAGAACAGAACAGTGCTTGGGCTTCAGCCCCTCAGCCTCTTCTCTTCACTTACAGCCCAGGGGAAAGGGACGCACCTGAAGCTGGCAGCCCACAGCTGGGGCAGTTGTAGTCTTCATTGGGTGGATGGCCAGGTCCAGACAGCGGTGGTGAATGGAGCTCCAGTCACTAGTGGAGTTCCCCAGGGGTCAGTATTGAGACCAGCCCTGTTTAATGGCTTTACAGATGACCCGGGCAAAGCGACTGAGTGCTGAGGGAATGGGACTGTTCAGTCTGGAGAACAGAAGGCTCAAGGGGAGACCTCACCACCCCCTATAGCCCCCTGAAAGGAGGCAGGGGCTCAGCCTCTGCTCCCAGCTGATTAGTGACAGGATCCGAGGGAATGGCCTTAAGCTTTAAGGTTCAGGCTGGATGTTAGGAAAAACTTCTTTTCTGGAAGAATGATGATGCAGTGGCACAAACTGCTTGAGGTGGTGGCAGGGTAACCATCCCTGGAGGTGTTTAAGAAACACAGAGATGTGGCACTGAGGGACAAGGTCAGTGGGCACAGAGGGATGGGCTGGCAGTTGGACTTGATGATCTTAGCAGTCTTTACCAATTATAACGATTCTGTGATTCTGTACCCAGGAAGTATCAGCTCTGATGCTCCAGAAAGGACGGATACGGTACAATCAGACAGGGAAAGAAATCACCAGCTTGTTAAATCCAACCAGAGGTTTTCACACCAGTTGAAGGTAATCGAGCAAAGGCTGTTGTTTCTCACTAAGTTTCAGGGCACCTTTGCTACAAAAAGGCGTAAGGGAGCCAACAGCTCTGCTTCCAGGGAACAGGGGCTGTGTGAAAGGCAGAAGAAGGTGAGAAAGAGAAAGCAGATGTTGAGAGCTTTCCCTTCAACATTAAGGAAAATATTTCCCACGTGGTGTTTGGACTGTGTACACTGTGTTCACATTAAGTGTTCCAGATGAAGGACTGTTTTTTTCTCACTGTTTAATCACAGTTTCACTAGTCCTGGAAAAAGAACAACCAGTTCCTGTGTGACGAGCAGGCTGTCCTCTGCCAGGGCTTTCCTCTGCCTTCTGTTTGACCTTTCCTTCCATCCTTACAACTTGACAATTACAAATCTCTGAGCCAGCAGGAACACACTCCTGTTTCTCAGAAGTGCTCAGGACACTTCAAATTGCTCAAGCAAACAACTGGCATTTTTGACAGAGCTACATTTAGATGCAGCAGAACACACGCATGCATGTACAAAGAGACGGCGGCCGGTCACTGGAGCACGTGGGAGCAGGGAGCTGTGCAGGCACGAGAGCCAGGCAGGAGCTCCTTCCTTTTTCCTTGCAGCCTGTTCCCAAACAACCTTCTGAAGACAAGGGGCATCAGACAGCTCCAAGAGCACAACAAACCCAGCAGGTGAAACAAACAGACGACGCATGGAATGCTGCTGTGTGAGTGCCAGGGCTGCTGATCCTACCGTCAGCAGCACCTCCACCCTGCTGGTTCAGTGGATACTTCACGCTTTTTGTGCAAAGACAATGTTAAATAATCAACAAAATACACGCAGGCTGTACTTTGTATTATTGCTGGCTATTGGTCAGGAGCTTTTGTTTAAAAACAAAAACAAAATAAAAAATGATCAGCATTTGTGGTCTGTATACCTCACTGGCATTTGTCGTCGGCATCTGTTCACCTTCTATCATCCATTCAGCATTTTCGTAAGTGCTGTTAGTCAGCCCCACATCAGCTCACGTCACACAATGCCCTTGGCAAGCAACACAAGCAGATAGAGACAGCCAGGCACCAAAGAGCAGCAGCAAACCTCGCGTCAGGGCTCTCAGCTCTTGCAGCACCATTACATGAACCCTCATATCACGGTGTGCAGACGAGCCAACCCACTGAACAGCCCCAGCTCCAGGCCAAATATGAAGCATAACAGTTATGACAAGCACAGGACGGCACGTGGGACACTCTGTCCATTAGTGGTCTTCCCACTGGTATAAGCATGGCCAGCTCACACTTGGTGAGTCACAGAATCACTGAATGGTTTGGGCTGGAAGGGACCTCAAAGATCACCTATTTCCAGCCCCTTTGCCGTGGGCAGGGCTGCCAACCACTCCATCAGGTTGCCCAGGGCCCCATCCATGGCCGTGGGCACCTCCAGGAACAGGGCAACCCCAGCTCTGGGCAGCAATGCCACTGCTGTATCGCCCTCTCAGAGAAAAACTTTCCCCTGACATTTAATCTGAATCTTCCCTCTAGTTTAAACTGTTCCTCCTTGTCCTCTCACCATCTACCCGCGTAAAAAGTTGATTTTCCTCCTGTTTATAATCTCCCTTTAAATTGTGCAAGGCTGCAATGAGGTCTCCGTGCAGCCTTCCCTCCTCCAGGTGGAACACTCCCAGCTCCCTGGCCTGTCTCCATAGCAGAGGTGCTCCAGCCCTCTGAGCACCTTTGTGTCCTCCTCTGGACCTGCTGCTGCAGCTCCGTGCCCTTCCTGTGCCAGCAGCCTCACGGCTGGATGCAGTACGGAGGTGGGGTCTCACAGGGACAGAGCGGAGATGGACAATCCCCTTTCTCACCCCGCTGCCACCTGGTGAAGGCTGCTCTTCAGTTCCATGCGCCGCTCTCCCTGCTTGCTGCCTTTCCTGTACGAGAAGTACGCTGCCAGAAGTGAAGGCAAACTCCCAGAAAACCGCACCTGGGATGGGAGCATTCAGCCCAAAGATGCTCTCCTCATAGGAAGCACCGCAGGGTCAGCAGGCGGCCGCACATGGGCTGCAGCCAGGACACCCCATTCCTGTGACACAGACCACAGCTTCATTCTGGGAACTGTTCTGGACTCCTACCACGGATCTGACTAAGCAGAATGCAGCTCCCTCAGCATCCACGGGCAGGTTTGTACATGGCAGCTGAGGGGCTCCGTCAGACCTCACCTCCAACCCAAAGACACTGCCACAGACACAGCAGGGAGCACAACCCCCAGCAGGCACCCCCAGGGGTGCGTATCAGGCACTGGGAGCGCCCCGTGCCTCAGCTCTGTACTCGAGTCCTCAACAAGAACTCACAGAAATCCAGAAAATGTATTCAGAATGGACCCAAGACAAAGCAGACGAGCATGCAGAAGAAACTCGATGGAAAAACAAGTCTCAACACTACAAGAATGGGGAAAACGGGCACAAAGAACAGCAGAGCCTCAGCTCAGGGCAGTGGGCCAAGGCCTCACCAAGCCACGTGCTGTGACACCGGAGCCTGGGCGGCTCTTGTAAACAGCCACACTCTGACTCTGCCTTTTCTGCTCCTTTGGAGCCGTTCCACTTCTCTACAGCTTCGCGGCCTCACAAACAGAGCCGTTCTGAGGGTGCAGTGGCACTGGAAATATTTTCCATCGGCTCTCTCCAACGGCACTGTAAACAATTGCTTCCTGCTCCCGTTGTGCAATGAGCTGAAGATGAAAACAAGCCATGTTTACTTTCTCCAGCGATCCCAGCCCTGACCCAAAGCGGCCTCCTCGTCCTCCTCCTCCCGCTGAGCTCTGCAGATCAGCTGGGAGCCAAAGGGCAGAGGATGGCGCAGACACCCGCGGCTCTCACAGCACCCAACTCCCTCTCCCCCTTTTCCCTCCGGGTCTATTTTAATCCTGCTCTCCTTCAGTCACTCGGAGCCTCGAGTTTTGTTTTCCTCCAGTCTGAGCAATGCACAAAAGCAAAGCAGACTCCTCCCGCTCCATTCCCACCAGCTCAGCAGCAGGCGGTTACTAAGGGTGTCATTTAGGGTGCTGCTGCTCATAATAAAAAGCTTCTGAGAAGGGCTACGGGTCGCTGGGCTCAGCCGCCCGGCCGGCAAAGGTCACAAGCAGCAGCAGCTCCAGCAGCCCGCACTGCCGGGCCCGGCACAGCGCTGCGCCCCGTGCGGGAACCGCCGCCTCATCGGAGATTTCCCACCGCCTCCATTCAGCAAAACGCCGCTTTCCAGGCGAGCGCGGAACCCGCCGGGCCTCGGCAGCGCGGCACGGCGCCCTCGGCGAGCCGGGCGGGGGCACCGGGGCGATTTGCGAAGAGGCGAGCGGCCTCCGGCAGCCCAAAGGACCGCGGCGTGAGCGGCTGGGCCCGCCGGCCCGCCCCGCACGACACGCAGCGGGCCGAGCGCGGATCCGGGCGGCACAACGATGGGAAACGAGGGCAGCGCGGTGCGCTCTGCGGGTTGCGCTCAGCGCCGCGAGGAGAAGGAGCCGGAGGGCACAGCCCGGCCGGAGGGCACAGCCCGCCCCGCGGCACCGCGCGGCCCCGGCCTCGCCTCACCCGCCGAGCGCCGCGCTCCCTCCCCGCCCGCCCGCCCGCTCGCCCGCTCGCTCACCGAAGGTGCGGCGCTGCTTGAAGGGCCGGTCCGAAGGCATGGCGGCGGCCGGGCCGGAGCGCAGGTGCCGGCGGCGGCTCCGTATGGCGCGGCTGCGCGGGCTGCGGCGGAGCGGGCGGTGACGTCACCGCGGCAGGCGGGGCGGCGGAGGGCCGTGACGTCACCGTGACGTGCCTGCGGAGGGGCGGTGCCGCCTGTCCCGCTCTGATTACCTCAGAGTAATTAATACTCATCTGAGCTGAATCTCCCCTCTCGTAGTTAAAGCCACCCCCCCGTCCCACCACTCTGTGCCCATGGGTGAAGCCCCCATCCGCTCTGCTTATTGCCCCTCGCACCCTGGAGCGGCCCATCCTGCTGTCTCACCCCGCTGCGCATGCTGCCTGCGTGCCTGGAAGACCAAATCACACCTACAAATAGAGCGGGCTGTTTCTAGAGCTGTGAATGAATCAAACCCAGCAGCAAACAGCGACAATGTTTTGCAGAGAGCCACGCTTAACGTCCCCATGAAGGCATGCTGCAATGAAAGCTGTGTTATGAAACAACGCCCTGTGGTGTACGACAGGCTGTGGAAACAGGCAGACATGGAACACATCCCTGCTTCAAAGAGACATAAAGGCTTCCATGCATCTTTTAAAAATGCTCTGATTATCAAAAGGGTCCTTTTCATCAAAAAATGCAGAAGTGAAAGTTGCAGTACTGAGATAAAGCAAGCGGACTGACATTACAGACTGCAGGCTGACACGAGGAACTTGTTACTGTTATTAACCTGCTAAGCACTAACCATTTTTGATGAGGAACAGATGGACAGACCGACCCGGCGGGATCAAACCAGCTGCAGCAAGCCGTCCTGCAGCAACACAGGACCAACAGCCAGCTTTATACATGCTAGCATTCCTGCAGGGTGAGCCCCACTGGTGATAAGCACTCTGCACGTTTGTGACTCTACGGAAGCTCCCTGAGGAATGCTGTCGTGCTGCTGAAGTATATTTCTGCTGACACAGACCGTGATGATGCTCAGACTTCTGCAGCGATGGTTCTGTCAGAGCTCAGCGCCCCGCAGCCCCGCACACACAGCTCTGCTCAGGGCTAACCAACGGGCAGCCTGCCCTGCTGGAGGCCTTGCCTTCATTCCCTTCAGCTGTGCCTAGCAAAAGCTTTAATAAAGACAAGGTAAACAGATGTCCTGTATGTGAAAGAAGTGCTGCTCAATCACAGCGTATCTCAGGCAGACAAATAGCTGCTGAAAGATCCATATGTCCATAGCAGGCGAAAGACCTGTCTGAAGATCCACAGGTGTTTCCACTAGTCTGTCTTTTGCGATCCTTTAGGTGTTATCACCTCCGTTCCTCTGCCAAGTCCTTATCTCAGTAGGAGGCTGGGCCTCAAGTGCTGCTGCTTGCAGCGCAGAGCCGTAACTCAAACCCCTTTCATCAGCTTGTTAACGCATCAGGGTTTGTTTGCTCAGTCTTTGCAGCAAGTGCTTCCTCTGCCTTCAGAGGGATCCGTTCCCCAAAGACAGCAAGTCAGGCCATTCTGCAGTTGTAACACAGAACAGCTCAAAGCCACAGTCTTTGAGTCAGTGTTCTCTGTTTTCAGGCTACGAAAAAGAGCCTAGAACCATAATGCATATTCTTCTGTCTTCTTCAATTTGCTGTTGTCTGTAGTTTTACCTGAATGTCAGTAATTCCCATGACTGACTAGGCCCAGGCGCAGCAAACACAGGTAAGCAGCAAAACATCACCCAGACTCTTTCCTGGCCTTCACTTTTCTACAGCCAACCTTACTGAAGACCTCCCTGACACCTATGCAGAGCAATTCCTTCCTGTCAGATCTCTGGGGCTCTTCTGATGCTCCAGATCCAAGAAGCTTTATCTCCATAATACGTATGTTATGTGTATATATACATATATATGCACATGTATATGTAATACTTTAAAAGAGAGTATTGTTCTTCACCTCGATCCACCCTGCTTGAAAAATAAAAATGAAACAACTTTGATTCACCTGGTGTAAAATTGGCAATAGCATAACATAAACAAGGCCCTGCCCTCACCAGCTGGATGTGGCACCCCAAAATCAGCTTCAAGACCCTTTTATTCAAGTTCCTCAATATATTCAAAGTCAGATAGGGAACAGCACCTTGGAACACACACGCACACATATATAATCAATTTCACTGGAAGTTTATAGTCTCATTTTCGGCCTCAAGGCAATGCAGAAAGCATGCATGATCTTCGTTGTTCAATTGGCTGCCTACAGGCTCCTAGGGGAAAACAAACATCCCTCTGTCCTAAAGGCAGACAGGATACAGATAGGATAGCAGGATAGTTACCTTAAGGAAGAGTCAAATAGAATGCTGGGCACCAAAAACTCTTCGGCACTAAGAGTAGCAGTCGCACCTCCCAGGGAAAGCGAAAACACACCAGCAGGTCACAGCCTGCAGGGAAACGTTTCTCCGGCCACAAACAATAAAAAATAAAGGAAACAACTGAAGACATATTTTTCTTCTGCCTTGCCTCATTATTCAGATATTATCCAGAGCTTCCAGCTTGCTGGAAGTAATTTTCTGGAGACAATATTTAATTAAATTGTAACAGATGGCATGTTTCATGTAAGCTGCTGTGTATCAAATCAAAATTAAATAATAAAAGTCAGCGTACGCGTGCTATGTGAGTTAGACTTCTGACCTAGGAGATGGATGTTTACATTAATCACTGCTTGGCACAGAACCTGACTGCAGGGAGGCACCAGTTTGCTGTGGTCAGACATCTGATGGGAGAAACAGTTCACGAACTGAGCAGCAGCCAACCCTGAGTCACAGTGATGACAGCCGAGATGCTCAAAATATGAGCAAGTTCTTAAAATACCAAAGAATATGGACAGGCAGGTGCTGCAGGACTGACCATAGGAGCGATTTCAAGTTAGGATTTCTGTTCTCTTCCGAAAACATTTCTGGCTTTTACGGTCAAAAACACCATCTAAAAAAATAGAAACGGTCTGTAAATCAACGCCCAAGTCTGAAAACACATTATAAAATGCTGAACATTCAGGTGACCTTTGCTGCTTAGTCACCACATACACACCACAGAACTTTCTGCTCTGAAATGCAGAAAAGCGTCCAAACCAACACCAACGTTTTTACTAACAGACTCCAAAACTTTACTGCAGCCAATTGCCCGGTTGATCCCATAACCTGCTGAGATCACACAGATTCTAATTCTGTTCCCAGGTGTAAAACCAGGCACTAACCAGGCATTACCCCGTGTCCCCAGCACTGCCTGTAGCTTCCAGAAGGCAGATCTGAACACAGGCTGGGCACTTCTGCTAACACGGATTTGTCAGGCAGGAGCAACCCCTCGCCAGCACAAGCAGCAGCATCCCCCAGTAAGGCTGCAGTTACTGAACCAAGGGAAATCCTTTCGTGCTGATAAAACTGCCATCACATAACTTCTAGGTCAGAGGGGTGAAAAGGAGGGAGCCCAGCAGGCAAGATGGAACAGCTCACTGCACAGCCCTCCCATCCCATGGGACAGAGCAGCCTGGGGAGGAACAGGGCTCTCGGAGTGCTGCACGCTGCTGATGCCGCCCCCAGTACTGAGCTGAGCACACAGAGGAAGTGCAGCACAAGACAATATGCATCATTTTTTAATGTGGGCTGCGGCATTCTGCAGAGCGCAAGGACATTTCAGTACAAGGCAGAGCTGTGTCTGCCACATGGGACAAACTGGTGACACAAACACCGGGCACAAATTCTTCAACTCTGCATGCAGTTACAAGACCTTTTCAAGGCTACAGAGAAACATTTTCTTTATTATTTCGGAGGAACCAGATAACATTTTTATCTTCAACAACATGCACAGAAAAATGACGAGAGCAAGGATCAGATGAAAGCAGCTCCTGAACTGCGACAGCTGAGAGCTCCAACAGAGCCTCGATGTCTGCATTCAGGCACAGCACCTCTGTTGCTGCCTGAGACAACAAAGAGACGCGATGGAAAAACACTCCAACCTCTGAGGCAATTATAAGCATGTAGCACATGTATTTTCAGTGAATCACTGTTCAGAGAAAGCAGCAGAGAGGTAAAACGCCCTACAAAGGTTCTACTTTTTGAAGGAAAAAAAACAAAAAACAATTGTGACAATAATTGAATTCCTTACAAGACAAGGAAAAACAAGACAAAAGCCATCACTGATGACACTTTTTAAATTTAATATGACCAGACTTTTACAAGTAACTTATAAAATAAGAGAGAACAACAGGACAGGAAGGTTTCATATTTAGTCATTCAAAAGTAATAGTGTAAGAGCTCAGCTCTAATAATGGCGACAGGATCAAGGAAATGTACAGAGAATAATCTTGTAGAACGTTACTAGGGTTTTTTATGTTATCTTGTCAACTATTAAAAGCATCTGTTGCATTTTTATTTCACTTTTTTTCACTGCCAAGGTCACCCGGTTCTAATTCACCATTTCCTTCTCAAAATGACGAGTGATCCCAAAAGAAGCCATTTTTTCTATATGTAAAAAGCATACAGACAACAAGAACACCTGCTTTGGTTCCTCCAAAACATCGCAGAAGTGGCACAACAGTGGCAAAACATCGCAGAAGTGGCACAACAGTGGCAAAACATCGCAGAAGTGGCACAACAAAAAACTCTTTAGCATTAAATTAAAAAAAAGAAAGTTGGGCAAAGGGAAAAAAGCAGATCAAGCGAGTGGAATCATTCGTTTGGATTCTGGACGACAATCATGAAGTAGTCTTTTTCTGGAAGGGAAAAGAAAAAAAAAACAAATTATTCTCTCATTGTTGATACTTATTCACAAAGAAAAGCATCCCTGGTGCTAAATACAGGGACTTCCAGCTTTGTCTCTTTCTCGTATCTCACTGATACGCTGTCCTGACATTCATCCCCAGTGATCAGAACAGGTTTGACGTGTTGGATCACTTATCTGAGTCTCGTGGTGGAAAAGTCTCACATGCTCAAGAGCCAAATTTAACACCGTTCATCCCTAATAAATGAGAATAACTGACACGTGCAATGACTCAAGCAAACTAGGCAGCGCAAGACAGCGATTTCCCATATCTCACAGCCAGGCTGCTGGACCGAAGGGGTTCCAGCTGCATTTGTTCTGGAGTAATGGTTATTTCTCTTTCCATCTTTCGTATGGAAATGAGAGGATGCACCAGCACAAACCCCAGAGCCTCTCTTCCCCAAGCACTGCTCCGACCAGCTCCTGCACAGCTGCCTGCTGGAGCACCAGCCTCCTTCTTTGCCTCCCCACCAGCAGAATGCCACTACAGCCCAAAGGAACAAAGCTGAGTTCCTGCACCATTAATGCAACTCATCCCTGTTTCATAGCTGGCTGAAATACCGAGGAGTATCTCCAGAAAGAAGGCTGCTGCCACATTCTGTGACCCAGTACAGCTACATGTTAAAATCCTTTCCTCTGAGCCAGAAGTGGAACGAGTACTCACAGGTACTGAGTGAGCCAGCTAGGACAGAAGCCCTCCTGCACTTCACGTACGAAGAGGGAAGGCCCTATGGACGCTGTGACAGCAGGCAGCCGTCGTGGCCACAGGGATCATGAAGTGGTTGAGTTCAAAATTTTTAGTGTAAGGAGGAAAAAAAAAGGCAGAATTGTCACCACGAACTTTTAAAGAGAGCAAACTTTAAGCTTCTCAGGGAGCAAATTAGCAGTGTCCCCTACAATTCTGCTCTCCAGTATCCAGGGGCCCAGGAGAGCTAGTCACTTCTCAAGAAACGCCTTTCAAAAGCCTGGGAGCAGGCAATCCCACTGTGCCATGTGCCAAGCAAGTGGGGCAGCTGGCCTGGCTGAAGAGGGAACACCTGGAACTGGGGCAAAACAAGAAAGCACACAGCATCTGGAAGCAAGGTCTGGTTTCAGAGGGAGAGTACCGAGCTGCAGTTCGGATCTGCAGGGAGAAAACAAGAAAAGCCAAAGCTGTACTTGAGTTGATGCTGAGCAGTGTGGTGTGAGACAACAAAAAGGCTTTTGCAAGTTTGTCAGCAGCAAGAGGAGGCCAAAGGAAAACAGGGGACTGATACTTGGGGTGAAAGGTCACCTCACAGGTGGAGATGTCTAACGCCTTTTCTGCCTCAGTATTTAACAGCAGCAACAGATCTTGGTTTGCCTGGACCTCTGAGTTGGAGGACATCACAGGGGAAGCAGTAACTTTCAATTAGCAGACATTACAATTGTAGGGATGCAGCTGTACCAGCTGAACGGCCATGGTCCATGGAGTTTGGCAGGACTTGCTTCTGAGGGAATTAGCAGATGTTACAGCTAAGTGGCTGGAGCAGCTCAGTGGGAAGGGACCGAGGGCACTGGTGGCAGCAGGCTCAGCAAGAGCCAGCAGTGTGCCCTGGCAGCTGAGAGGCAAACGTTTTGGGGTGTATTACACAAAGCACAACCAACAGTCAAAAGAGGTGATTCTTCCACAATATTTAGCACTGGTGTGGCCTCAGCTTGAACACTGTGTACAGCCCTGGGCTCCACAACATAGCAGGGTTATTGAGGTTCTTGGAAGCATCCTGAGGAGGACACAGAGCAGCAGGAAAACGAGTGCTGTGAGGAGAGCCTGAGGGCACTGGGGTTGCCTGGTCTGAAGAACAGGAGGCTGAGAGGCGGCCTCACTGTGCCCTGCAGCCCCTGAGGAGGGGGAGCAGAGGGAGCAGCTGGGATCTGCTGCTGGGAACCAAGGACAGGACGTGCAGTGATGGTCCAACCTCGTGCCAGTTTCCAATTGAACTATCCCATGTCAATGCATGACACTGGTTTGTAAGTTCAGCACTCAGCTAGGTGAAACTGGTCTCAAAACATTTCCTTCCGACTTTCTGGATTCCATATTGAAAAACGCTAAGCATGAGAGGCTGCAACACGCTGTCAAATGCTAATTAACCATTTCTACTCCGAGAAAATTAAACGAGGAAAGTGATTTCGCAACACTGCGGCATGAAAAAGCAAGCTAAGGTCAGTGATAAAATTTCCAACTGAAGAAAGCAATGAAGGGCAAAGCCTTTGGAAAAGAACAGAGTAGGCAACATGAATAAAAGCAGCATGCAGAACTCATTTCTCAGGCTCACAGCATCTCTACCGCAGAGAAGCCAACAGGTGACTCTGGCAGACCTCACGAGAGAAGTATCTGCTGGGTGCTTTCAGCCTGCTTCCTCTTACCTGGAGCAACCAAGATCTCATTTTTCTTGGAGCGGATCCGCAGGAAGGTGAGGTCATTTTGGGGATCGATGTCTTGCACGATTCTCCTCCCCCTCACGATGAAGTGCTGCAGTAGGGCAACATAGTGAATGGTTGTGGTGTTGTCCATAGTGCTTCTGATAGGAATACCTGCAAGAAGCCACCACGGGGACAGCAAGGGTCAGCAACACAGCTTTTGAACCAACTCCCTCCAGGTATCACCGTATCCAACTGCAGTGGCCAGTGAACCTGAGTATGGGTTAGAGAGCTAAAACAGGGGGGTGGGAGCAGGAGTGCTCTTTTGAAAGCTTACAAGAAGAGCATGAACAGAAATAAGACAGAGAGGTTAAGTTCTGCAACCACAGATGAAGGTGAGAATAACCGCTTCCCTCTACTAACATCAGTGGTTTCCTTTTGCTTTGCCAGTTATTCATCTGAGATGTATAAACAGATAAATAAAAACAAAAATAAGTGTTTTAGGGGGAGAGTGGAAACATCTGCCATGTTTTCTAAGGATTATTTCTAGAAAACATTTGGCTTAAACTGACACACAATTTTAACAGCTGAGCTTAAGTACAGGAAAATCTCTGCTGAGAGAGACATCAACTGCAACTCCTTAAAAAGCACGAGCGGTGTAAGTTATGATCTGAGAAAACAGACTGACAGTACCTTCAGAATTAACAACAATGATTCCTTGCACTCCTCTCTGGCTCTGAATTCGCTTCAGCGTTTCTTCTACCTCAGCCTGCAAAAAACAGCGCAAATCAAAAGATCACAGGTGCTGGTTGCCTTCAACTAAAGCCTCACAACAATGTGCCTGACAGTAAAGATGCACAAAGATGACACACAGACACTGCCTGTACCTTTCCAGAAAGCACTGTGTGCTTTGGTACTATTTTCTCTGCCTGGTCTTTTTAGTTGGTTTCCACTCATTTTGGATATCAGGGGGAAGTTCTTTCCAGAGAGAGTGGTGAGGTGCTGGAGCAGCTGCCCAGAGAGGCTGCGGATGCCCCATCTCTGCAGGTGTTCAAAACCACATTGGATGGAGCCCTGGGCAGCCTGGTCTGGTGCCAGATCTGGAGGTTGGTGGTGCTGCCTGTGGCAGGGGGTTGGAACTCGATGATCCTTAGGCTTTTTTCCAACCCAAGCCATCCTATGATCTGTCTGAGTAATCTTCAGTCGTTTGTGATTACAATCTTGTGCAAACTTGGAACTCTTTTAATTTTACCCTCTCCTCCTCCCAACCCTCCTGCAGCCCCATGAATGAGCTCCTTACTGCTGGCTCACAGAGGGAAGACTTCTTAGACTGCTACAGTATAGGCACAGAGCAAAATCTGTGTACCTACAAATGGAATTCATGAACAAAACAGAATAATGCACGCTCTACATGCAAAACTACCCTCCCTTTTCTCAAACCAGTGCTAAGAGGAATTAAAAACATAAAAAGCAAAAGGAAGAAGTGATCCGTGCTCTTTATTTAGAGTTATTGTCGGTGTAGGGATCACTACTTTGGAAAATCAACTCCCCCAGAGATAAAAGAAAAAAAGATGACTGAAGGCCCAAGCATCAGTTTTTATGTTTTTGATTCCCTGTAAAGGAAACAGAGGCGTGCTGCACATTTCAGATCCTGCAAGACCTGGCACAGAACAAAAGAATCAGCTGAAGTCATGGGAAAGGCCAGAGCTACAGGGGGCACCTGGCAACGGGGCTGCATTTGCCAGGCACCGTGAGTAAACCCCCTGCCCACCTCCCCAGCTGGGAGAGGTGATTTGTGTCAGCAAAAAAAAGCATTAGCTCAGCCTAAGAACTGCCAGCAAACTTCCACGGGGCTTTGGGAGCTTTCAGAGTAATGCAGACTGCTGCTATGATCACACAGCACCACCTGAGCTTGTTTTGACAAAGCAGAATTATTATCCTACACAGAAAAAAAAAAAAAAAAAAAAAAAAAAAAAAAAAAAACAAAAAACTTTAATTGCTTTGGCGGAGGCCTTGATTTCTTCTGAATGCTGGACTGCTTCCACTTGGGAGACAAGGAAAGAGAAAAAAAGCCCAGATAACTACAGGGTGTGAAAATGCTGAGTGATAAACAGCGGCTCTGTTCAGACGGAACTCTCTGTTCCATCTGAAAAAACGTCCTGTCTTCTTCATAAATGCATCTGAGCCCAAAGTCATCAAATACCTAAACAGACCTCAACAAATCTGCTTGGGTGCCAAGAAGCATCCAGACAGAACTACGCTGATTTTGAATCTCCTCTACCAACCAGCAGTTAACCCAACTCAGAGGAGGGGGAGCAGCTCTGGCAGCTCACAGCTGTTTGTTCAGGGATGTCTTCCGGAGCTGCACACAGAGGAGACTCCTCCCCAACACCTCACTCAGCCCCTGCCATCCACCAGGCCAACAAAAACATCACCCAGAAAAACATCACGTACTGAATCCGAGCGGCAAACAAAACCTTAATCCCAACATAAGGCTGGGTGATGCAAGAGATAGCATCTGGGAAAGAGATGCGCTCTGTAAAAGGAAATCAGAATCTCCTCCTGTCAGACTCTTACATAAACATACAAGACATACAAGCCGCATATCAGCACGGCAGTTTTGCTTAGAAGGCGTGAGCCACAGTCCCACAGCACTGCGTGTCCCAACGAGCTGCTGCAGTTCTTCACATACAGCTTCCATCCGCACTCCTTTATTTCCACACAGACTGAGCCCTAACGCCACAACCACCTGCCGCAATCTGGACAGGAAGCATCCTGCCACAAATGCACAATTAAAAACCAAAAAAAAAAATAAAAGGATGTTCCGGGTTCCACAGAACATCAGCCTGAAGAAGCCGGTAATTAACACGGCCTTCCCTCCGGCTGTCTCGACCCGCAGCTCGGATGCACAGACGGCCCAGAATCCCCGGCGTTCAGGCACCGCAGCGGAGCAGGGCAGCGCCGCGGCCTCCCCCCGCACGGCTTCGGGCGCTGCCGGCCGCCCCAGCGCCCCGCGGCTCCCCGCGGCTCCCTAGCGACCCCGGCGGCGCAGTTCCCGCCCCAGCAGGCCCGGCCCGCGCTCAGCACCCAAGCCGCGCAGCACGGCCTGAGGAGCGGCCCCGGCCCGACCGCATCACTCACCATCGCGACCCGCCGCCTCAGCGCCCAGTAACGCCCCGCGCGCACGCGCCGCCGGCTCCACCAATCAGCGGGCAGGGCGCGCTGCTGACCCGGAAGCACGCGTTCTGAGAGGGGTCAAGCGCCTCGCCACAGTAACGGTCGGGCCCCGCGGCCGGCCCAGAATCCCCGGCGTTCAGGCACCGCAGCGGAGCAGGGCAGCGCCGCGGCCTCCCCCCGCACGGCTTCGGGCGCTGCCGGCCGCCCCAGCGCCCCGCGGCTCCCAGCCGCTCCCTAGCGATCCCGGCGGCGCAGTTCCCGCCCCAGCAGGCCCGGCCCGCGCTCAGCACCCAAGCCGCGCAGCACGGCCTGAGGAGCGGCCCCGGCCCGACCGCATCACTCACCATCGCGACCCGCCGCCTCAGCGCCCAGTAACGCCCCGCGCGCACGCGCCGCCGGCTCCACCAATCAGAGGGCAGGGCGCGCTGCTGACCCGGAAGCACGCGTTCTGAGAGGGGTCAAGCGCGACGCCGCGGCAACGGTCGGGCCCGGGTAGCCGTACTTCAATCTCATACTAGACCGGCCCTGGCCCTGAAGAGACGCAGCCTGAAGGAACACAGCCTCTCCATCTCTTGCCATAGATGAAGACCTGCCTCTGGCAAGCCCTCCTTGCTTGGAATGCAGCACAAGCCCTTCCCTTCCAGGTGCCTCAGTTCTGCTGCACTGTCCGTGACAGGGAAAGCACGGCCGTGCCACAAAACCGGACGCTGACTCAGTCCGCTGCTTTTGGCACATTGCACAGCTCATTTCAGATGAAGGTCAATAAATATTTACGTAACGCACTGCCCTGAGGACTCTACCTACCAGGAAATCCACCCATGTTTACGTGCAGAGCTCACACAACAGCTGACCTGCCATCCCTGCCCAGTGTTGCAGAGCTCATTCCTGGCCAGGGCACTGCAGGAGCAGCAGCAGCCTCCCACACCTGAAAAGCAGGACAAGGCCTGGAGGCCAGCGCTGCCCTGGGAGCATACATGGGACAGCAGAGTCACAGCAACTGGAAGTGTACACTCAAGTCAGGACAGTTGATCTCTGGTCACACAGCATGGTGCCCCCCTGCTCCAGGTCATGCAGGGTGCATACCAGACCCCACTGCTCAGACAGTGCTACTTCTGCTGGCAACTTCAGGACATCCACAACACCAGTGGGCATCTCCATGTGCCCAGCAAAACACAGAGACTCAGAAAAGCACAAAATCACATCACCATAGGGGATGCCAAGCAAAGAGACATGGCTGCAGCCAGGCGAGTAGAGCCGGGTCTGGGCAGGTGGACGGAGCCTGAAGAACAGAACAGTGCTTGGGCTTCAGCCCCTCAGCCTCTTCTCTTCACTTACAGCCCAGGGGAAAGGGACGCACCTGAAGCTGGCAGCCCACAGCTGGGGCAGTTGTAGTCTTCATTGGGTGGATGGCCAGGTCCAGACAGCGGTGGTGAATGGAGCTCCAGTCACTAGTGGAGTTCCCCAGGGGTCAGTATTGAGACCAGCCCTGTTTAATGGCTTTACAGATGACCCGGGCAAAGCGACTGAGTGCTGAGGGAATGGGACTGTTCAGTCTGGAGAACAGAAGGCTCAAGGGGAGACCTCACCACCCCCTATAGCCCCCTGAAAGGAGGCAGGGGCTCAGCCTCTGCTCCCAGCTGATTAGTGACAGGATCCGAGGGAATGGCCTTAAGCTTTAAGGTTCAGGCTGGATGTTAGGAAAAACTTCTTTTCTGGAAGAATGATGATGCAGTGGCACAAACTGCTTGAGGTGGTGGCAGGGTAACCATCCCTGGAGGTGTTTAAGAAACACAGAGATGTGGCACTGAGGGACAAGGTCAGTGGGCACAGAGGGATGGGCTGGCAGTTGGACTTGATGATCTTAGCAGTCTTTACCAATTATAACGATTCTGTGATTCTGTACCCAGGAAGTATCAGCTCTGATGCTCCAGAAAGGACGGATACGGTACAATCAGACAGGGAAAGAAATCACCAGCTTGTTAAATCCAACCAGAGGTTTTCACACCAGTTGAAGGTAATCGAGCAAAGGCTGTTGTTTCTCACTAAGTTTCAGGGCACCTTTGCTACAAAAAGGCGTAAGGGAGCCAACAGCTCTGCTTCCAGGGAACAGGGGCTGTGTGAAAGGCAGAAGAAGGTGAGAAAGAGAAAGCAGATGTTGAGAGCTTTCCCTTCAACATTAAGGAAAATATTTCCCACGTGGTGTTTGGACTGTGTACACTGTGTTCACATTAAGTGTTCCAGATGAAGGACTGTTTTTTTCTCACTGTTTAATCACAGTTTCACTAGTCCTGGAAAAAGAACAACCAGTTCCTGTGTGACGAGCAGGCTGTCCTCTGCCAGGGCTTTCCTCTGCCTTCTGTTTGACCTTTCCTTCCATCCTTACAACTTGACAATTACAAATCTCTGAGCCAGCAGGAACACACTCCTGTTTCTCAGAAGTGCTCAGGACACTTCAAATTGCTCAAGCAAACAACTGGCATTTTTGACAGAGCTACATTTAGATGCAGCAGAACACACGCATGCATGTACAAAGAGACGGCGGCCGGTCACTGGAGCACGTGGGAGCAGGGAGCTGTGCAGGCACGAGAGCCAGGCAGGAGCTCCTTCCTTTTTCCTTGCAGCCTGTTCCCAAACAACCTTCTGAAGACAAGGGGCATCAGACAGCTCCAAGAGCACAACAAACCCAGCAGGTGAAACAAACAGACGACGCATGGAATGCTGCTGTGTGAGTGCCAGGGCTGCTGATCCTACCGTCAGCAGCACCTCCACCCTGCTGGTTCAGTGGATACTTCACGCTTTTTGTGCAAAGACAATGTTAAATAATCAACAAAATACACGCAGGCTGTATTTTGTATTATTGCTGGCTATTGGTCAGGAGCTTTTGTTTAAAAACAAAAACAAAATAAAAAATGATCAGCATTTGTGGTCTGTATACCTCACTGGCATTTGTCGTCGGCATCTGTTCACCTTCTATCATCCATTCAGCATTTTCGTAAGTGCTGTTAGTCAGCCCCACATCAGCTCACGTCACACAATGCCCTTGGCAAGCAACACAAGCAGATAGAGACAGCCAGGCACCAAAGAGCAGCAGCAAACCTCGCGTCAGGGCTCTCAGCTCTTGCAGCACCATTACATGAACCCTCATATCACGGTGTGCAGACGAGCCAACCCACTGAACAGCCCCAGCTCCAGGCCAAATATGAAGCATAACAGTTATGACAAGCACAGGACGGCACGTGGGACACTCTGTCCATTAGTGGTCTTCCCACTGGTATAAGCATGGCCAGCTCACACTTGGTGAGTCACAGAATCACTGAATGGTTTGGGCTGGAAGGGACCTCAAAGATCACCTATTTCCAGCCCCTTTGCCGTGGGCAGGGCTGCCAACCACTCCATCAGGTTGCCCAGGGCCCCATCCATGGCCGTGGGCACCTCCAGGAACAGGGCAACCCCAGCTCTGGGCAGCAATGCCACTGCTGTATCGCCCTCTCAGAGAAAAACTTTCCCCTGACATTTAATCTGAATCTTCCCTCTAGTTTAAACTGTTCCTCCTTGTCCTCTCACCATCTACCCGCGTAAAAAGTTGATTTTCCTCCTGTTTATAATCTCCCTTTAAATTGTGCAAGGCTGCAATGAGGTCTCCGTGCAGCCTTCCCTCCTCCAGGTGGAACACTCCCAGCTCCCTGGCCTGTCTCCATAGCAGAGGTGCTCCAGCCCTCTGAGCACCTTTGTGTCCTCCTCTGGACCTGCTGCTGCAGCTCCGTGCCCTTCCTGTGCCAGCAGCCTCACGGCTGGATGCAGTACGGAGGTGGGGTCTCACAGGGACAGAGCGGAGATGGACAATCCCCTTTCTCACCCCGCTGCCACCTGGTGAAGGCTGCTCTTCAGTTCCATGCGCCGCTCTCCCTGCTTGCTGCCTTTCCTGTACGAGAAGTACGCTGCCAGAAGTGAAGGCAAACTCCCAGAAAACCGCACCTGGGATGGGAGCATTCAGCCCAAAGATGCTCTCCTCATAGGAAGCACCGCAGGGTCAGCAGGCGGCCGCACATGGGCTGCAGCCAGGACACCCCATTCCTGTGACACAGACCACAGCTTCATTCTGGGAACTGTTCTGGACTCCTACCACGGATCTGACTAAGCAGAATGCAGCTCCCTCAGCATCCACGGGCAGGTTTGTACATGGCAGCTGAGGGGCTCCGTCAGACCTCACCTCCAACCCAAAGACACTGCCACAGACACAGCAGGGAGCACAACCCCCAGCAGGCACCCCCAGGGGTGCGTATCAGGCACTGGGAGCGCCCCGTGCCTCAGCTCTGTACTCGAGTCCTCAACAAGAACTCACAGAAATCCAGAAAATGTATTCAGAATGGACCCAAGACAAAGCAGACGAGCATGCAGAAGAAACTCGATGGAAAAACAAGTCTCAACACTACAAGAATGGGGAAAACGGGCACAAAGAACAGCAGAGCCTCAGCTCAGGGCAGTGGGCCAAGGCCTCACCAAGCCACGTGCTGTGACACCGGAGCCTGGGCGGCTCTTGTAAACAGCCACACTCTGACTCTGCCTTTTCTGCTCCTTTGGAGCCGTTCCACTTCTCTACAGCTTCGCGGCCTCACAAACAGAGCCGTTCTGAGGGTGCAGTGGCACTGGAAATATTTTCCATCGGCTCTCTCCAACGGCACTGTAAACAATTGCTTCCTGCTCCCGTTGTGCAATGAGCTGAAGATGAAAACAAGCCATGTTTACTTTCTCCAGCGATCCCAGCCCTGACCCAAAGCGGCCTCCTCGTCCTCCTCCTCCCGCTGAGCTCTGCAGATCAGCTGGGAGCCAAAGGGCAGAGGATGGCGCAGACACCCGCGGCTCTCACAGCACCCAACTCCCTCTCCCCCTTTTCCCTCCGGGTCTATTTTAATCCTGCTCTCCTTCAGTCACTCGGAGCCTCGAGTTTTGTTTTCCTCCAGTCTGAGCAATGCACAAAAGCAAAGCAGACTCCTCCCGCTCCATTCCCACCAGCTCAGCAGCAGGCGGTTACTAAGGGTGTCATTTAGGGTGCTGCTGCTCATAATAAAAAGCTTCTGAGAAGGGCTACGGGTCGCTGGGCTCAGCCGCCCGGCCGGCAAAGGTCACAAGCAGCAGCAGCTCCAGCAGCCCGCACTGCCGGGCCCGGCACAGCGCTGCGCCCCGTGCGGGAACCGCCGCCTCATCGGAGATTTCCCACCGCCTCCATTCAGCAAAACGCCGCTTTCCAGGCGAGCGCGGAACCCGCCGGGCCTCGGCAGCGCGGCACGGCGCCCTCGGCGAGCCGGGCGGGGGCACCGGGGCGATTTGCGAAGAGGCGAGCGGCCTCCGGCAGCCCAAAGGACCGCGGCGTGAGCGGCTGGGCCCGCCGGCCCGCCCCGCACGACACGCAGCGGGCCGAGCGCGGATCCGGGCGGCACAACGATGGGAAACGAGGGCAGCGCGGTGCGCTCTGCGGGTTGCGCTCAGCGCCGCGAGGAGAAGGAGCCGGAGGGCACAGCCCGGCCGGAGGGCACAGCCCGCCCCGCGGCACCGCGCGGCCCCGGCCTCGCCTCACCCGCCGAGCGCCGCGCTCCCTCCCCGCCCGCCCGCCCGCTCGCCCGCTCGCTCACCGAAGGTGCGGCGCTGCTTGAAGGGCCGGTCCGAAGGCATGGCGGCGGCCGGGCCGGAGCGCAGGTGCCGGCGGCGGCTCCGTATGGCGCGGCTGCGCGGGCTGCGGCGGAGCGGGCGGTGACGTCACCGCGGCAGGCGGGGCGGCGGAGGGCCGTGACGTCACCGTGACGTGCCTGCGGAGGGGCGGTGCCGCCTGTCCCGCTCTGATTACCTCAGAGTAATTAATACTCATCT
Source organism: Tetrao urogallus (assembly GCF_951394365.1). Classification (NCBI taxonomy): domain Eukaryota; kingdom Metazoa; phylum Chordata; class Aves; order Galliformes; family Phasianidae; genus Tetrao; species Tetrao urogallus. The sequence goes on from NC_136829.1 coordinate 1,486,072, forward strand.
GAGCTGAATCTCCCCTCTCGTAGTTAAAGCCACCCCCCCGTCCCACCACTCTGTGCCCATGGGTGAAGCCCCCATCCGCTCTGCTTATTGCCCCTCGCACCCTGGAGCGGCCCATCCTGCTGTCTCACCCCGCTGCGCATGCTGCCTGCGTGCCTGGAAGACCAAATCACACCTACAAATAGAGCGGGCTGTTTCTAGAGCTGTGAATGAATCAAACCCAGCAGCAAACAGCGACAATGTTTTGCAGAGAGCCACGCTTAACGTCCCCATGAAGGCATGCTGCAATGAAAGCTGTGTTATGAAACAACGCCCTGTGGTGTACGACAGGCTGTGGAAACAGGCAGACATGGAACACATCCCTGCTTCAAAGAGACATAAAGGCTTCCATGCATCTTTTAAAAATGCTCTGAGTATCAAAAGGGTCCTTTTCATCAAAAAATGCAGAAGTGAAAGTTGCAGTACTGAGATAAAGCAAGCGGACTGACATTACAGACTGCAGGCTGACACGAGGAACTTGTTACTGTTATTAACCTGCTAAGCACTAACCATTTTTGATGAGGAACAGATGGACAGACCGACCCGGCGGGATCAAACCAGCTGCAGCAAGCCGTCCTGCAGCAACACAGGACCAACAGCCAGCTTTATACATGCTAGCATTCCTGCAGGGTGAGCCCCACTGGTGATAAGCACTCTGCACGTTTGTGACTCTACGGAAGCTCCCTGAGGAATGCTGTCGTGCTGCTGAAGTATATTTCTGCTGACACAGACCGTGATGATGCTCAGACTTCTGCAGCGATGGTTCTGTCAGAGCTCAGCGCCCCGCAGCCCCGCACACACAGCTCTGCTCAGGGCTAACCAACGGGCAGCCTGCCCTGCTGGAGGCCTTGCCTTCATTCCCTTCAGCTGTGCCTAGCAAAAGCTTTAATAAAGACAAGGTAAACAGATGTCCTGTATGTGAAAGAAGTGCTGCTCAATCACAGCGTATCTCAGGCAGACAAATAGCTGCTGAAAGATCCATATGTCCATAGCAGGCGAAAGACCTGTCTGAAGATCCACAGGTGTTTCCACTAGTCTGTCTTTTGCGATCCTTTAGGTGTTATCACCTCCGTTCCTCTGCCAAGTCCTTATCTCAGTAGGAGGCTGGGCCTCAAGTGCTGCTGCTTGCAGCGCAGAGCCGTAACTCAAACCCCTTTCATCAGCTTGTTAACGCATCAGGGTTTGTTTGCTCAGTCTTTGCAGCAAGTGCTTCCTCTGCCTTCAGAGGGATCCGTTCCCCAAAGACAGCAAGTCAGGCCATTCTGCAGTTGTAACACAGAACAGCTCAAAGCCACAGTCTTTGAGTCAGTGTTCTCTGTTTTCAGGCTACGAAAAAGAGCCTAGAACCATAATGCATATTCTTCTGTCTTCTTCAATTTGCTGTTGTCTGTAGTTTTACCTGAATGTCAGTAATTCCCATGACTGACTAGGCCCAGGCGCAGCAAACACAGGTAAGCAGCAAAACATCACCCAGACTCTTTCCTGGCCTTCACTTTTCTACAGCCAACCTTACTGAAGACCTCCCTGACACCTATGCAGAGCAATTCCTTCCTGTCAGATCTCTGGGGCTCTTCTGATGCTCCAGATCCAAGAAGCTTTATCTCCATAATACGTATGTTATGTGTATATATACATATATATGCACATGTATATGTAATACTTTAAAAGAGAGTATTGTTCTTCACCTCGATCCACCCTGCTTGAAAAATAAAAATGAAACAACTTTGATTCACCTGGTGTAAAATTGGCAATAGCATAACATAAACAAGGCCCTGCCCTCACCAGCTGGATGTGGCACCCCAAAATCAGCTTCAAGACCCTTTTATTCAAGTTCCTCAATATATTCAAAGTCAGATAGGGAACAGCACCTTGGAACACACACGCACACATATATAATCAATTTCACTGGAAGTTTATAGTCTCATTTTCGGCCTCAAGGCAATGCAGAAAGCATGCATGATCTTCGCTGTTCAATTGGCTGCCTACAGGCTCCTAGGGGAAAACAAACATCCCTCTGTCCTAAAGGCAGACAGGATACAGATAGGATAGCAGGATAGTTACCTTAAGGAAGAGTCAAATGGAATGCTGGGCACCAAAAACTCTTCGGCACTAAGAGTAGCAGTCGCACCTCCCAGGGAAAGCGAAAACACACCAGCAGGTCACAGCCTGCAGGGAAACGTTTCTCCGGCCACAAACAATAAAAAATAAAGGAAACAACTGAAGACATATTTTTCTTCTGCCTTGCCTCATTATTCAGATATTATCCAGAGCTTCCAGCTTGCTGGAAGTAATTTTCTGGAGACAATATTTAATTAAATTGTAACAGATGGCATGTTTCATGTAAGCTGCTGTGTATCAAATCAAAATTAAATAATAAAAGTCAGCGTACGCGTGCTATGTGAGTTAGACTTCTGACCTAGGAGATGGATGTTTACATTAATCACTGCTTGGCACAGAACCTGACTGCAGGGAGGCACCAGTTTGCTGTGGTCAGACATCTGATGGGAGAAACAGTTCACGAACTGAGCAGCAGCCAACCCTGAGTCACAGTGATGACAGCCGAGATGCTCAAAATATGAGCAAGTTCTTAAAATACCAAAGAATATGGACAGGCAGGTGCTGCAGGACTGACCATAGGAGCGATTTCAAGTTAGGATTTCTGTTCTCTTCCGAAAACATTTCTGGCTTTTACGGTCAAAAACACCATCTAAAAAAATAGAAACGGTCTGTAAATCAACGCCCAAGTCTGAAAACACATTATAAAATGCTGAACATTCAGGTGACCTTTGCTGCTTAGTCACCACATACACACCACAGAACTTTCTGCTCTGAAATGCAGAAAAGCGTCCAAACCAACACCAACGTTTTTACTAACAGACTCCAAAACTTTACTGCAGCCAATTGCCCGGTTGATCCCATAACCTGCTGAGATCACACAGATTCTAATTCAGTTCCCAGGTGTAAAACCAGGCACTAACCAGGCATTACCCCGTGTTCCCAGCACTGCCTGTAGCTTCCAGAAGGCAGATCTGAACACAGGCTGGGCACTTCTGCTAACACGGATTTGTCAGGCAGGAGCAACCCCTCGCCAGCACAAGCAGCAGCATCCCCCAGTAAGGCTGCAGTTACTGAACCAAGGGAAATCCTTTCGTGCTGATAAAACTGCCATCACATAACTTCTAGGTCAGAGGGGTGAAAAGGAGGGAGCCCAGCAGGCAAGATGGAACAGCTCACTGCACAGCCCTCCCATCCCATGGGACAGAGCAGCCTGGGGAGGAACAGGGCTCTCGGAGTGCTGCACGCTGCTGATGCCGCCCCCAGTACTGAGCTGAGCACACAGAGGAAGTGCAGCACAAGACAATATGCATCATTTTTTAATGTGGGCTGCGGCATTCTGCAGAGCGCAAGGACATTTCAGTACAAGGCAGAGCTGTGTCTGCCACATGGGACAAACTGGTGACACAAACACCGGGCACAAATTCTTCAACTCTGCATGCAGTTACAAGACCTTTTCAAGGCTACAGAGAAACATTTTCTTTATTATTTCGGAGGAACCAGATAACATTTTTATCTTCAACAACATGCACAGAAAAATGACGAGAGCAAGGATCAGATGAAAGCAGCTCCTGAACTGCGACAGCTGAGAGCTCCAACAGAGCCTCGATGTCTGCATTCAGGCACAGCACCTCTGTTGCTGCCTGAGACAACAAAGAGACGCGATGGAAAAACACTCCAACCTCTGAGGCAATTATAAGCATGTAGCACATGTATTTTCAGTGAATCACTGTTCAGAGAAAGCAGCAGAGAGGTAAAACGCCCTACAAAGGTTCTACTTTTTGAAGGAAAAAAAACAAAAAACAATTGTGACAATAATTGAATTCCTTACAAGACAAGGAAAAACAAGACAAAAGCCATCACTGATGACACTTTTTAAATTTAATATGACCAGACTTTTACAAGTAACTTATAAAATAAGAGAGAACAACAGGACAGGAAGGTTTCATATTTAGTCATTCAAAAGTAATAGTGTAAGAGCTCAGCTCTAATAATGGCGACAGGATCAAGGAAATGTACAGAGAATAATCTTGTAGAACGTTACTAGGGTTTTTTATGTTATCTTGTCAACTATTAAAAGCATCTGTTGCATTTTTATTTCACTTTTTTTCACTGCCAAGGTCACCCGGTTCTAATTCACCATTTCCTTCTCAAAATGACGAGTGATCCCAAAAGAAGCCATTTTTTCTATATGTAAAAAGCATACAGACAACAAGAACACCTGCTTTGGTTCCTCCAAAACATCGCAGAAGTGGCACAACAGTGGCAAAACATCGCAGAAGTGGCACAACAGTGGCAAAACATCGCAGAAGTGGCACAACAAAAAACTCTTTAGCATTAAATTAAAAAAAAGAAAGTTGGGCAAAGGGAAAAAAGCAGATCAAGCGAGTGGAATCATTCGTTTGGATTCTGGACGACAATCAAGAGGTAGCCATTTTCTGGAAGGGAAAAGAAAAAAAAACAAATTATTCTCTCATTGTTGATACTTATTCACAAAGAAAAGCATCCCTGGTGCTAAATACAGGGACTTCCAGCTTTGTCTCTTTCTCGTATCTCACTGATACGCTGTCCTGACATTCATCCCCAGTGATCAGAACAGGTTTGACGTGTTGGATCACTTATCTGAGTCTCGTGGTGGAAAAGTCTCACATGCTCAAGAGCCAAATTTAACACCGTTCATCCCTAATAAATGAGAATAACTGACACGTGCAATGACTCAAGCAAACTAGGCAGCGCAAGACAGCGATTTCCCATATCTCACAGCCAGGCTGCTGGACCGAAGGGGTTCCAGCTGCATTTGTTCTGGAGTAATGGTTATTTCTCTTTCCATCTTTCGTATGGAAATGAGAGGATGCACCAGCACAAACCCCAGAGCCTCTCTTCCCCAAGCACTGCTCCGACCAGCTCCTGCACAGCTGCCTGCTGGAGCACCAGCCTCCTTCTTTGCCTCCCCACCAGCAGAATGCCACTACAGCCCAAAGGAACAAAGCTGAGTTCCTGCACCATTAATGCAACTCATCCCTGTTTCATAGCTGGCTGAAATACCGAGGAGTATCTCCAGAAAGAAGGCTGCTGCCACATTCTGTGACCCAGTACAGCTACATGTTAAAATCCTTTCCTCTGAGCCAGAAGTGGAACGAGTACTCACAGGTACTGAGTGAGCCAGCTAGGACAGAAGCCCTCCTGCACTTCACGTACGAAGAGGGAAGGCCCTATGGACGCTGTGACAGCAGGCAGCCGTCGTGGCCACAGGGATCATGAAGTGGTTGAGTTCAAAATTTTTAGTGTAAGGAGGAAAAAAAAAGGCAGAATTGTCACCACGAACTTTTAAAGAGAGCAAACTTTAAGCTTCTCAGGGAGCAAATTAGCAGTGTCCCCTACAATTCTGCTCTCCAGTATCCAGGGGCCCAGGAGAGCTAGTCACTTCTCAAGAAACGCCTTTCAAAAGCCTGGGAGCAGGCAATCCCACTGTGCCATGTGCCAAGCAAGTGGGGCAGCTGGCCTGGCTGAAGAGGGAACACCTGGAACTGGGGCAAAACAAGAAAGCACACAGCATCTGGAAGCAAGGTCTGGTTTCAGAGGGAGAGTACCGAGCTGCAGTTCGGATCTGCAGGGAGAAAACAAGAAAAGCCAAAGCTGTACTTGAGTTGATGCTGAGCAGTGTGGTGTGAGACAACAAAAAGGCTTTTGCAAGTTTGTCAGCAGCAAGAGGAGGCCAAAGGAAAACAGGGGACTGATACTTGGGGTGAAAGGTCACCTCACAGGTGGAGATGTCTAACGCCTTTTCTGCCTCAGTATTTAACAGCAGCAACAGATCTTGGTTTGCCTGGACCTCTGAGTTGGAGGACATCACAGGGGAAGCAGTAACTTTCAATTAGCAGACATTACAATTGTAGGGATGCAGCTGTACCAGCTGAACGGCCATGGTCCATGGAGTTTGGCAGGACTTGCTTCTGAGGGAATTAGCAGATGTTACAGCTAAGTGGCTGGAGCAGCTCAGTGGGAAGGGACCGAGGGCACTGGTGGCAGCAGGCTCAGCAAGAGCCAGCAGTGTGCCCTGGCAGCTGAGAGGCAAACGTTTTGGGGTGTATTACACAAAGCACAACCAACAGTCAAAAGAGGTGATTCTTCCACAATATTTAGCACTGGTGTGGCCTCAGCTTGAACACTGTGTACAGCCCTGGGCTCCACAACATAGCAGGGTTATTGAGGTTCTTGGAAGCATCCTGAGGAGGACACAGAGCAGCAGGAAAACGAGTGCTGTGAGGAGAGCCTGAGGGCACTGGGGTTGCCTGGTCTGAAGAACAGGAGGCTGAGAGGCGGCCTCACTGTGCCCTGCAGCCCCTGAGGAGGGGGAGCAGAGGGAGCAGCTGGGATCTGCTGCTGGGAACCAAGGACAGGACGTGCAGTGATGGTCCAACCTCGTGCCAGTTTCCAATTGAACTATCCCATGTCAATGCATGACACTGGTTTGTAAGTTCAGCACTCAGCTAGGTGAAACTGGTCTCAAAACATTTCCTTCCGACTTTCTGGATTCCATATTGAAAAACGCTAAGCATGAGAGGCTGCAACACGCTGTCAAATGCTAATTAACCATTTCTACTCCGAGAAAATTAAACGAGGAAAGTGATTTCGCACACTGCGGCACGAAAAAGCAAGCTAAGGTCAGTGATAAAATTTCCAACTGAAGAAAGCAATGAAGGGCAAAGCCTTTGGAAAAGAACAGAGTAGGCAACATGAATAAAAGCAGCATGCAGAACTCATTTCTCAGGCTCACAGCATCTCTACCGCAGAGAAGCCAACAGGTGACTCTGGCAGACCTCACGAGAGAAGTATCTGCTGGGTGCTTTCAGCCTGCTTCCTCTTACCTGGAGCAACCAAGATCTCATTTTTCTTGGAGCGGATCCGCAGGAAGGTGAGGTCATTTTGGGGATCGATGTCTCGCACGATGTTCCTTGCCATCATGACGTAGCCCGGTAGTAGGTCAACATACTGATTGGTTGTGGTGTTGTCCATAGTGCTTCTGATAGGAATACCTGCAAGAAGCCACCACGGGGACAGCAAGGGTCAGCAACACAGCTTTTGAACCAACTCCCTCCAGGTATCACCGTATCCAACTGCAGTGGCCAGTGAACCTGAGTATGGGTTAGAGAGCTAAAACAGGGGGGTGGGAGCAGGAGTGCTCTTTTGAAAGCTTACAAGAAGAGCATGAACAGAAATAAGACAGAGAGGTTAAGTTCTGCAACCACAGATGAAGGTGAGAATAACCGCTTCCCTCTACTAACATCAGTGGTTTCCTTTTGCTTTGCCAGTTATTCATCTGAGATGTATAAACAGATAAATAAAAACAAAAATAAGTGTTTTAGGGGGAGAGTGGAAACATCTGCCATGTTTTCTAAGGATTATTTCTAGAAAACATTTGGCTTAAACTGACACACAATTTTAACAGCTGAGCTTAAGTACAGGAAAATCTCTGCTGAGAGAGACATCAACTGCAACTCCTTAAAAAGCACGAGCGGTGTAAGTTATGATCTGAGAAAACAGACTGACAGTACCTTCAGAATTAACAACAATGATTCCTTGCACTCCTCTCTGGCTCTGAATTCGCTTCAGCGTTTCTTCTACCTCAGCCTGCAAAAAACAGCGCAAATCAAAAGATCACAGGTGCTGGTTGCCTTCAACTAAAGCCTCACAACAATGTGCCTGACAGTAAAGATGCACAAAGATGACACACAGACACTGCCTGTACCTTTCCAGAAAGCACTGTGTGCTTTGGTACTATTTTCTCTGCCTGGTCTTTTTAGTTGGTTTCCACTCATTTTGGATATCAGGGGGAAGTTCTTTCCAGAGAGAGTGGTGAGGTGCTGGAGCAGCTGCCCAGAGAGGCTGCGGATGCCCCATCTCTGCAGGTGTTCAAAACCACATTGGATGGAGCCCTGGGCAGCCTGGTCTGGTGCCAGATCTGGAGGTTGGTGGTGCTGCCTGTGGCAGGGGGTTGGAACTCGATGATCCTTAGGCTTTTTTCCAACCCAAGCCATCCTATGATCTGTCTGAGTAATCTTCAGTCGTTTGTGATTACAATCTTGTGCAAACTTGGAACTCTTTTAATTTTACCCTCTCCTCCTCCCAACCCTCCTGCAGCCCCATGAATGAGCTCCTTACTGCTGGCTCACAGAGGGAAGACTTCTTAGACTGCTACAGTATAGGCACAGAGCAAAATCTGTGTACCTACAAATGGAATTCATGAACAAAACAGAATAATGCACGCTCTACATGCAAAACTACCCTCCCTTTTCTCAAACCAGTGCTAAGAGGAATTAAAAACATAAAAAGCAAAAGGAAGAAGTGATCCGTGCTCTTTATTTAGAGTTATTGTCGGTGTAGGGATCACTACTTTGGAAAATCAACTCCCCCAGAGATAAAAGAAAAAAAGATGACTGAAGGCCCAAGCATCAGTTTTTATGTTTTTGATTCCCTGTAAAGGAAACAGAGGCGTGCTGCACATTTCAGATCCTGCAAGACCTGGCACAGAACAAAAGAATCAGCTGAAGTCATGGGAAAGGCCAGAGCTACAGGGGGCACCTGGCAACGGGGCTGCATTTGCCAGGCACCGTGAGTAAACCCCCTGCCCACCTCCCCAGCTGGGAGAGGTGATTTGTGTCAGCAAAAAAAAGCATTAGCTCAGCCTAAGAACTGCCAGCAAACTTCCACGGGGCTTTGGGAGCTTTCAGAGTAATGCAGACTGCTGCTATGATCACACAGCACCACCTGAGCTTGTTTTGACAAAGCAGAATTATTATCCTACACAGAAAAAAAAAAAAAAAAAAAAAAACAAAAAAAAAAAACAAAAAAACTTTAATTGCTTTGGCGGAGGCCTTGATTTCTTCTGAATGCTGGACTGCTTCCACTTGGGAGACAAGGAAAGAGAAAAAAAGCCCAGATAACTACAGGGTGTGAAAATGCTGAGTGATAAACAGCGGCTCTGTTCAGACGGAACTCTCTGTTCCATCTGAAAAAACGTCCTGTCTTCTTCATAAATGCATCTGAGCCCAAAGTCATCAAATACCTAAACAGACCTCAACAAATCTGCTTGGGTGCCAAGAAGCATCCAGACAGAACTACGCTGATTTTGAATCTCCTCTACCAACCAGCAGTTAACCCAACTCAGAGGAGGGGGAGCAGCTCTGGCAGCTCACAGCTGTTTGTTCAGGGATGTCTTCCGGAGCTGCACACAGAGGAGACTCCTCCCCAACACCTCACTCAGCCCCTGCCATCCACCAGGCCAACAAAAACATCACCCAGAAAAACATCACGTACTGAATCCGAGCGGCAAACAAAACCTTAATCCCAACATAAGGCTGGGTGATGCAAGAGATAGCATCTGGGAAAGAGATGCGCTCTGTAAAAGGAAATCAGAATCTCCTCCTGTCAGACTCTTACATAAACATACAAGACATACAAGCCGCATATCAGCACGGCAGTTTTGCTTAGAAGGCGTGAGCCACAGTCCCACAGCACTGCGTGTCCCAACGAGCTGCTGCAGTTCTTCACATACAGCTTCCATCCGCACTCCTTTATTTCCACACAGACTGAGCCCTAACGCCACAACCACCTGCCGCAATCTGGACAGGAAGCATCCTGCCACAAATGCACAATTAAAAACCAAAAAAAAAAATAAAAGGATGTTCCGGGTTCCACAGAACATCAGCCTGAAGAAGCCGGTAATTAACACGGCCTTCCCTCCGGCTGTCTCGACCCGCAGCTCGGATGCACAGACGGCCCAGAATCCCCGGCGTTCAGGCACCGCAGCGGAGCAGGGCAGCGCCGCGGCCTCCCCCCGCACGGCTTCGGGCGCTGCCGGCCGCCCCAGCGCCCCGCGGCTCCCCGCGGCTCCCTAGCGACCCCGGCGGCGCAGTTCCCGCCCCAGCAGGCCCGGCCCGCGCTCAGCACCCAAGCCGCGCAGCACGGCCTGAGGAGCGGCCCCGGCCCGACCGCATCACTCACCATCGCGACCCGCCGCCTCAGCGCCCAGTAACGCCCCGCGCGCACGCGCCGCCGGCTCCACCAATCAGCGGGCAGGGCGCGCTGCTGACCCGGAAGCACGCGTTCTGAGAGGGGTCAAGCGCCTCGCCACAGTAACGGTCGGGCCCCGCGGCCGGCCCAGAATCCCCGGCGTTCAGGCACCGCAGCGGAGCAGGGCAGCGCCGCGGCCTCCCCCCGCACGGCTTCGGGCGCTGCCGGCCGCCCCAGCGCCCCGCGGCTCCCAGCCGCTCCCTAGCGATCCCGGCGGCGCAGTTCCCGCCCCAGCAGGCCCGGCCCGCGCTCAGCACCCAAGCCGCGCAGCACGGCCTGAGGAGCGGCCCCGGCCCGACCGCATCACTCACCATCGCGACCCGCCGCCTCAGCGCCCAGTAACGCCCCGCGCGCACGCGCCGCCGGCTCCACCAATCAGAGGGCAGGGCGCGCTGCTGACCCGGAAGCACGCGTTCTGAGAGGGGTCAAGCGCGACGCCGCGGCAACGGTCGGGCCCGGGTAGCCGTACTTCAATCTCATACTAGACCGGCCCTGGCCCTGAAGAGACGCAGCCTGAAGGAACACAGCCTCTCCATCTCTTGCCATAGATGAAGACCTGCCTCTGGCAAGCCCTCCTTGCTTGGAATGCAGCACAAGCCCTTCCCTTCCAGGTGCCTCAGTTCTGCTGCACTGTCCGTGACAGGGAAAGCACGGCCGTGCCACAAAACCGGACGCTGACTCAGTCCGCTGCTTTTGGCACATTGCACAGCTCATTTCAGATGAAGGTCAATAAATATTTACGTAACGCACTGCCCTGAGGACTCTACCTACCAGGAAATCCACCCATGTTTACGTGCAGAGCTCACACAACAGCTGACCTGCCATCCCTGCCCAGTGTTGCAGAGCTCATTCCTGGCCAGGGCACTGCAGGAGCAGCAGCAGCCTCCCACACCTGAAAAGCAGGACAAGGCCTGGAGGCCAGCGCTGCCCTGGGAGCATACATGGGACAGCAGAGTCACAGCAACTGGAAGTGTACACTCAAGTCAGGACAGTTGATCTCTGGTCACACAGCATGGTGCCCCCCTGCTCCAGGTCATGCAGGGTGCATACCAGACCCCACTGCTCAGACAGTGCTACTTCTGCTGGCAACTTCAGGACATCCACAACACCAGTGGGCATCTCCATGTGCCCAGCAAAACACAGAGACTCAGAAAAGCACAAAATCACATCACCATAGGGGATGCCAAGCAAAGAGACATGGCTGCAGCCAGGCGAGTAGAGCCGGGTCTGGGCAGGTGGACGGAGCCTGAAGAACAGAACAGTGCTTGGGCTTCAGCCCCTCAGCCTCTTCTCTTCACTTACAGCCCAGGGGAAAGGGACGCACCTGAAGCTGGCAGCCCACAGCTGGGGCAGTTGTAGTCTTCATTGGGTGGATGGCCAGGTCCAGACAGCGGTGGTGAATGGAGCTCCAGTCACTAGTGGAGTTCCCCAGGGGTCAGTATTGAGACCAGCCCTGTTTAATGGCTTTACAGATGACCCGGGCAAAGCGACTGAGTGCTGAGGGAATGGGACTGTTCAGTCTGGAGAACAGAAGGCTCAAGGGGAGACCTCACCACCCCCTATAGCCCCCTGAAAGGAGGCAGGGGCTCAGCCTCTGCTCCCAGCTGATTAGTGACAGGATCCGAGGGAATGGCCTTAAGCTTTAAGGTTCAGGCTGGATGTTAGGAAAAACTTCTTTTCTGGAAGAATGATGATGCAGTGGCACAAACTGCTTGAGGTGGTGGCAGGGTAACCATCCCTGGAGGTGTTTAAGAAACACAGAGATGTGGCACTGAGGGACAAGGTCAGTGGGCACAGAGGGATGGGCTGGCAGTTGGACTTGATGATCTTAGCAGTCTTTACCAATTATAACGATTCTGTGATTCTGTACCCAGGAAGTATCAGCTCTGATGCTCCAGAAAGGACGGATACGGTACAATCAGACAGGGAAAGAAATCACCAGCTTGTTAAATCCAACCAGAGGTTTTCACACCAGTTGAAGGTAATCGAGCAAAGGCTGTTGTTTCTCACTAAGTTTCAGGGCACCTTTGCTACAAAAAGGCGTAAGGGAGCCAACAGCTCTGCTTCCAGGGAACAGGGGCTGTGTGAAAGGCAGAAGAAGGTGAGAAAGAGAAAGCAGATGTTGAGAGCTTTCCCTTCAACATTAAGGAAAATATTTCCCACGTGGTGTTTGGACTGTGTACACTGTGTTCACATTAAGTGTTCCAGATGAAGGACTGTTTTTTTCTCACTGTTTAATCACAGTTTCACTAGTCCTGGAAAAAGAACAACCAGTTCCTGTGTGACGAGCAGGCTGTCCTCTGCCAGGGCTTTCCTCTGCCTTCTGTTTGACCTTTCCTTCCATCCTTACAACTTGACAATTACAAATCTCTGAGCCAGCAGGAACACACTCCTGTTTCTCAGAAGTGCTCAGGACACTTCAAATTGCTCAAGCAAACAACTGGCATTTTTGACAGAGCTACATTTAGATGCAGCAGAACACACGCATGCATGTACAAAGAGACGGCGGCCGGTCACTGGAGCACGTGGGAGCAGGGAGCTGTGCAGGCACGAGAGCCAGGCAGGAGCTCCTTCCTTTTTCCTTGCAGCCTGTTCCCAAACAACCTTCTGAAGACAAGGGGCATCAGACAGCTCCAAGAGCACAACAAACCCAGCAGGTGAAACAAACAGACGACGCATGGAATGCTGCTGTGTGAGTGCCAGGGCTGCTGATCCTACCGTCAGCAGCACCTCCACCCTGCTGGTTCAGTGGATACTTCACGCTTTTTGTGCAAAGACAATGTTAAATAATCAACAAAATACACGCAGGCTGTATTTTGTATTATTGCTGGCTATTGGTCAGGAGCTTTTGTTTAAAAACAAAAACAAAATAAAAAATGATCAGCATTTGTGGTCTGTATACCTCACTGGCATTTGTCGTCGGCATCTGTTCACCTTCTATCATCCATTCAGCATTTTCGTAAGTGCTGTTAGTCAGCCCCACATCAGCTCACGTCACACAATGCCCTTGGCAAGCAACACAAGCAGATAGAGACAGCCAGGCACCAAAGAGCAGCAGCAAACCTCGCGTCAGGGCTCTCAGCTCTTGCAGCACCATTACATGAACCCTCATATCACGGTGTGCAGACGAGCCAACCCACTGAACAGCCCCAGCTCCAGGCCAAATATGAAGCATAACAGTTATGACAAGCACAGGACGGCACGTGGGACACTCTGTCCATTAGTGGTCTTCCCACTGGTATAAGCATGGCCAGCTCACACTTGGTGAGTCACAGAATCACTGAATGGTTTGGGCTGGAAGGGACCTCAAAGATCACCTATTTCCAGCCCCTTTGCCGTGGGCAGGGCTGCCAACCACTCCATCAGGTTGCCCAGGGCCCCATCCATGGCCGTGGGCACCTCCAGGAACAGGGCAACCCCAGCTCTGGGCAGCAATGCCACTGCTGTATCGCCCTCTCAGAGAAAAACTTTCCCCTGACATTTAATCTGAATCTTCCCTCTAGTTTAAACTGTTCCTCCTTGTCCTCTCACCATCTACCCGCGTAAAAAGTTGATTTTCCTCCTGTTTATAATCTCCCTTTAAATTGTGCAAGGCTGCAATGAGGTCTCCGTGCAGCCTTCCCTCCTCCAGGTGGAACACTCCCAGCTCCCTGGCCTGTCTCCATAGCAGAGGTGCTCCAGCCCTCTGAGCACCTTTGTGTCCTCCTCTGGACCTGCTGCTGCAGCTCCGTGCCCTTCCTGTGCCAGCAGCCTCACGGCTGGATGCAGTACGGAGGTGGGGTCTCACAGGGACAGAGCGGAGATGGACAATCCCCTTTCTCACCCCGCTGCCACCTGGTGAAGGCTGCTCTTCAGTTCCATGCGCCGCTCTCCCTGCTTGCTGCCTTTCCTGTACGAGAAGTACGCTGCCAGAAGTGAAGGCAAACTCCCAGAAAACCGCACCTGGGATGGGAGCATTCAGCCCAAAGATGCTCTCCTCATAGGAAGCACCGCAGGGTCAGCAGGCGGCCGCACATGGGCTGCAGCCAGGACACCCCATTCCTGTGACACAGACCACAGCTTCATTCTGGGAACTGTTCTGGACTCCTACCACGGATCTGACTAAGCAGAATGCAGCTCCCTCAGCATCCACGGGCAGGTTTGTACATGGCAGCTGAGGGGCTCCGTCAGACCTCACCTCCAACCCAAAGACACTGCCACAGACACAGCAGGGAGCACAACCCCCAGCAGGCACCCCCAGGGGTGCGTATCAGGCACTGGGAGCGCCCCGTGCCTCAGCTCTGTACTCGAGTCCTCAACAAGAACTCACAGAAATCCAGAAAATGTATTCAGAATGGACCCAAGACAAAGCAGACGAGCATGCAGAAGAAACTCGATGGAAAAACAAGTCTCAACACTACAAGAATGGGGAAAACGGGCACAAAGAACAGCAGAGCCTCAGCTCAGGGCAGTGGGCCAAGGCCTCACCAAGCCACGTGCTGTGACACCGGAGCCTGGGCGGCTCTTGTAAACAGCCACACTCTGACTCTGCCTTTTCTGCTCCTTTGGAGCCGTTCCACTTCTCTACAGCTTCGCGGCCTCACAAACAGAGCCGTTCTGAGGGTGCAGTGGCACTGGAAATATTTTCCATCGGCTCTCTCCAACGGCACTGTAAACAATTGCTTCCTGCTCCCGTTGTGCAATGAGCTGAAGATGAAAACAAGCCATGTTTACTTTCTCCAGCGATCCCAGCCCTGACCCAAAGCGGCCTCCTCGTCCTCCTCCTCCCGCTGAGCTCTGCAGATCAGCTGGGAGCCAAAGGGCAGAGGATGGCGCAGACACCCGCGGCTCTCACAGCACCCAACTCCCTCTCCCCCTTTTCCCTCCGGGTCTATTTTAATCCTGCTCTCCTTCAGTCACTCGGAGCCTCGAGTTTTGTTTTCCTCCAGTCTGAGCAATGCACAAAAGCAAAGCAGACTCCTCCCGCTCCATTCCCACCAGCTCAGCAGCAGGCGGTTACTAAGGGTGTCATTTAGGGTGCTGCTGCTCATAATAAAAAGCTTCTGAGAAGGGCTACGGGTCGCTGGGCTCAGCCGCCCGGCCGGCAAAGGTCACAAGCAGCAGCAGCTCCAGCAGCCCGCACTGCCGGGCCCGGCACAGCGCTGCGCCCCGTGCGGGAACCGCCGCCTCATCGGAGATTTCCCACCGCCTCCATTCAGCAAAACGCCGCTTTCCAGGCGAGCGCGGAACCCGCCGGGCCTCGGCAGCGCGGCACGGCGCCCTCGGCGAGCCGGGCGGGGGCACCGGGGCGATTTGCGAAGAGGCGAGCGGCCTCCGGCAGCCCAAAGGACCGCGGCGTGAGCGGCTGGGCCCGCCGGCCCGCCCCGCACGACACGCAGCGGGCCGAGCGCGGATCCGGGCGGCACAACGATGGGAAACGAGGGCAGCGCGGTGCGCTCTGCGGGTTGCGCTCAGCGCCGCGAGGAGAAGGAGCCGGAGGGCACAGCCCGGCCGGAGGGCACAGCCCGCCCCGCGGCACCGCGCGGCCCCGGCCTCGCCTCACCCGCCGAGCGCCGCGCTCCCTCCCCGCCCGCCCGCCCGCTCGCCCGCTCGCTCACCGAAGGTGCGGCGCTGCTTGAAGGGCCGGTCCGAAGGCATGGCGGCGGCCGGGCCGGAGCGCAGGTGCCGGCGGCGGCTCCGTATGGCGCGGCTGCGCGGGCTGCGGCGGAGCGGGCGGTGACGTCACCGCGGCAGGCGGGGCGGCGGAGGGCCGTGACGTCACCGTGACGTGCCTGCGGAGGGGCGGTGCCGCCTGTCCCGCTCTGATTACCTCAGAGTAATTAATACTCATCTGAGCTGAATCTCCCCTCTCGTAGTTAAAGCCACCCCCCCGTCCCACCACTCTGTGCCCATGGGTGAAGCCCCCATCCGCTCTGCTTATTGCCCCTCGCACCCTGGAGCGGCCCATCCTGCTGTCTCACCCCGCTGCGCATGCTGCCTGCGTGCCTGGAAGACCAAATCACACCTACAAATAGAGCGGGCTGTTTCTAGAGCTGTGAATGAATCAAACCCAGCAGCAAACAGCGACAATGTTTTGCAGAGAGCCACGCTTAACGTCCCCATGAAGGCATGCTGCAATGAAAGCTGTGTTATGAAACAACGCCCTGTGGTGTACGACAGGCTGTGGAAACAGGCAGACATGGAACACATCCCTGCTTCAAAGAGACATAAAGGCTTCCATGCATCTTTTAAAAATGCTCTGAGTATCAAAAGGGTCCTTTTCATCAAAAAATGCAGAAGTGAAAGTTGCAGTACTGAGATAAAGCAAGCGGACTGACATTACAGACTGCAGGCTGACACGAGGAACTTGTTACTGTTATTAACCTGCTAAGCACTAACCATTTTTGATGAGGAACAGATGGACAGACCGACCCGGCGGGATCAAACCAGCTGCAGCAAGCCGTCCTGCAGCAACACAGGACCAACAGCCAGCTTTATACATGCTAGCATTCCTGCAGGGTGAGCCCCACTGGTGATAAGCACTCTGCACGTTTGTGACTCTACGGAAGCTCCCTGAGGAATGCTGTCGTGCTGCTGAAGTATATTTCTGCTGACACAGACCGTGATGATGCTCAGACTTCTGCAGCGATGGTTCTGTCAGAGCTCAGCGCCCCGCAGCCCCGCACACACAGCTCTGCTCAGGGCTAACCAACGGGCAGCCTGCCCTGCTGGAGGCCTTGCCTTCATTCCCTTCAGCTGTGCCTAGCAAAAGCTTTAATAAAGACAAGGTAAACAGATGTCCTGTATGTGAAAGAAGTGCTGCTCAATCACAGCGTATCTCAGGCAGACAAATAGCTGCTGAAAGATCCATATGTCCATAGCAGGCGAAAGACCTGTCTGAAGATCCACAGGTGTTTCCACTAGTCTGTCTTTTGCGATCCTTTAGGTGTTATCACCTCCGTTCCTCTGCCAAGTCCTTATCTCAGTAGGAGGCTGGGCCTCAAGTGCTGCTGCTTGCAGCGCAGAGCCGTAACTCAAACCCCTTTCATCAGCTTGTTAACGCATCAGGGTTTGTTTGCTCAGTCTTTGCAGCAAGTGCTTCCTCTGCCTTCAGAGGGATCCGTTCCCCAAAGACAGCAAGTCAGGCCATTCTGCAGTTGTAACACAGAACAGCTCAAAGCCACAGTCTTTGAGTCAGTGTTCTCTGTTTTCAGGCTACGAAAAAGAGCCTAGAACCATAATGCATATTCTTCTGTCTTCTTCAATTTGCTGTTGTCTGTAGTTTTACCTGAATGTCAGTAATTCCCATGACTGACTAGGCCCAGGCGCAGCAAACACAGGTAAGCAGCAAAACATCACCCAGACTCTTTCCTGGCCTTCACTTTTCTACAGCCAACCTTACTGAAGACCTCCCTGACACCTATGCAGAGCAATTCCTTCCTGTCAGATCTCTGGGGCTCTTCTGATGCTCCAGATCCAAGAAGCTTTATCTCCATAATACGTATGTTATGTGTATATATACATATATATGCACATGTATATGTAATACTTTAAAAGAGAGTATTGTTCTTCACCTCGATCCACCCTGCTTGAAAAATAAAAATGAAACAACTTTGATTCACCTGGTGTAAAATTGGCAATAGCATAACATAAACAAGGCCCTGCCCTCACCAGCTGGATGTGGCACCCCAAAATCAGCTTCAAGACCCTTTTATTCAAGTTCCTCAATATATTCAAAGTCAGATAGGGAACAGCACCTTGGAACACACACGCACACATATATAATCAATTTCACTGGAAGTTTATAGTCTCATTTTCGGCCTCAAGGCAATGCAGAAAGCATGCATGATCTTCGTTGTTCAATTGGCTGCCTACAGGCTCTTAGGGGAAAACAAACATCCCTCTGTCCTAAAGGCAGACAGGATACAGATAGGATAGCAGGATAGTTACCTTAAGGAAGAGTCAAATAGAATGCTGGGCACCAAAAACTCTTCGGCACTAAGAGTAGCAGTCGCACCTCCCAGGGAAAGCGAAAACACACCAGCAGGTCACAGCCTGCAGGGAAACGTTTCTCCGGCCACAAACAATAAAAAATAAAGGAAACAACTGAAGACATATTTTTCTTCTGCCTTGCCTCGCCTCATTATTCAGATATTATCCAGAGCTTCCAGCTTGCTGGAAGTAATTTTCTGGAGACAATATTTAATTAAATTGTAACAGATGGCATGTTTCATGTAAGCTGCTGTGTATCAAATCAAAATTAAATAATAAAAGTCAGCGTACGCGTGCTATGTGAGTTAGACTTCTGACCTAGGAGATGGATGTTTACATTAATCACTGCTTGGCACAGAACCTGACTGCAGGGAGGCACCAGTTTGCTGTGGTCAGACATCTGATGGGAGAAACAGTTCACGAACTGAGCAGCAGCCAACCCTGAGTCACAGTGATGACAGCCGAGATGCTCAAAATATGAGCAAGTTCTTAAAATACCAAAGAATATGGACAGGCAGGTGCTGCAGGACTGACCATAGGAGCGATTTCAAGTTAGGATTTCTGTTCTCTTCCGAAAACATTTCTGGCTTTTACGGTCAAAAACACCATCTAAAAAAATAGAAACGGTCTGTAAATCAACGCCCAAGTCTGAAAACACATTATAAAATGCTGAACATTCAGGTGACCTTTGCTGCTTAGTCACCACATACACACCACAGAACTTTCTGCTCTGAAATGCAGAAAAGCGTCCAAACCAACACCAACGTTTTTACTAACAGACTCCAAAACTTTACTGCAGCCAATTGCCCGGTTGATCCCATAACCTGCTGAGATCACACAGATTCTAATTCAGTTCCCAGGTGTAAAACCAGGCACTAACCAGGCATTACCCCGTGTTCCCAGCACTGCCTGTAGCTTCCAGAAGGCAGATCTGAACACAGGCTGGGCACTTCTGCTAACACGGATTTGTCAGGCAGGAGCAACCCCTCGCCAGCACAAGCAGCAGCATCCCCCAGTAAGGCTGCAGTTACTGAACCAAGGGAAATCCTTTCGTGCTGATAAAACTGCCATCACATAACTTCTAGGTCAGAGGGGTGAAAAGGAGGGAGCCCAGCAGGCAAGATGGAACAGCTCACTGCACAGCCCTCCCATCCCATGGGACAGAGCAGCCTGGGGAGGAACAGGGCTCTCGGAGTGCTGCACGCTGCTGATGCCGCCCCCAGTACTGAGCTGAGCACACAGAGGAAGTGCAGCACAAGACAATATGCATCATTTTTTAATGTGGGCTGCGGCATTCTGCAGAGCGCAAGGACATTTCAGTACAAGGCAGAGCTGTGTCTGCCACATGGGACAAACTGGTGACACAAACACCGGGCACAAATTCTTCAACTCTGCATGCAGTTACAAGACCTTTTCAAGGCTACAGAGAAACATTTTCTTTATTATTTCGGAGGAACCAGATAACATTTTTATCTTCAACAACATGCACAGAAAAATGACGAGAGCAAGGATCAGATGAAAGCAGCTCCTGAACTGCGACAGCTGAGAGCTCCAACAGAGCCTCGATGTCTGCATTCAGGCACAGCACCTCTGTTGCTGCCTGAGACAACAAAGAGACGCGATGGAAAAACACTCCAACCTCTGAGGCAATTATAAGCATGTAGCACATGTATTTTCAGTGAATCACTGTTCAGAGAAAGCAGCAGAGAGGTAAAACGCCCTACAAAGGTTCTACTTTTTGAAGGAAAAAAAACAAAAAACAATTGTGACAATAATTGAATTCCTTACAAGACAAGGAAAAACAAGACAAAAGCCATCACTGATGACACTTTTTAAATTTAATATGACCAGACTTTTACAAGTAACTTATAAAATAAGAGAGAACAACAGGACAGGAAGGTTTCATATTTAGTCATTCAAAAGTAATAGTGTAAGAGCTCAGCTCTAATAATGGCGACAGGATCATGGAAATGTACAGAGAATAATCTTGTAGAACGTTACTAGGGTTTTTTATGTTATCTTGTCAACTATTAAAAGCATCTGTTGCATTTTTATTTCACTTTTTTTCACTGCCAAGGTCACCCGGTTCTAATTCACCATTTCCTTCTCAAAATGACGAGTGATCCCAAAAGAAGCCATTTTTTCTATATGTAAAAAGCATACAGACAACAAGAACACCTGCTTTGGTTCCTCCAAAACATCGCAGAAGTGGCACAACAGTGGCAAAACATCGCAGAAGTGGCACAACAGTGGCAAAACATCGCAGAAGTGGCACAACAAAAAACTCTTTAGCATTAAATTAAAAAAAAGAAAGTTGGGCAAAGGGAAAAAAGCAGATCAAGCGAGTGGAATCATTCGTTTGGATTCTGGACGACAATCATGAAGTAGTCTTTTTCTGGAAGGGAAAAGAAAAAAAAACAAATTATTCTCTCATTGTTGATACTTATTCACAAAGAAAAGCATCCCTGGTGCTAAATACAGGGACTTCCAGCTTTGTCTCTTTCTCGTATCTCACTGATACGCTGTCCTGACATTCATCCCCAGTGATCAGAACAGGTTTGACGTGTTGGATCACTTATCTGAGTCTCGTGGTGGAAAAGTCTCACATGCTCAAGAGCCAAATTTAACACCGTTCATCCCTAATAAATGAGAATAACTGACACGTGCAATGACTCAAGCAAACTAGGCAGCGCAAGACAGCGATTTCCCATATCTCACAGCCAGGCTGCTGGACCGAAGGGGTTCCAGCTGCATTTGTTCTGGAGTAATGGTTATTTCTCTTTCCATCTTTCGTATGGAAATGAGAGGATGCACCAGCACAAACCCCAGAGCCTCTCTTCCCCAAGCACTGCTCCGACCAGCTCCTGCACAGCTGCCTGCTGGAGCACCAGCCTCCTTCTTTGCCTCCCCACCAGCAGAATGCCACTACAGCCCAAAGGAACAAAGCTGAGTTCCTGCACCATTAATGCAACTCATCCCTGTTTCATAGCTGGCTGAAATACCGAGGAGTATCTCCAGAAAGAAGGCTGCTGCCACATTCTGTGACCCAGTACAGCTACATGTTAAAATCCTTTCCTCTGAGCCAGAAGTGGAACGAGTACTCACAGGTACTGAGTGAGCCAGCTAGGACAGAAGCCCTCCTGCACTTCACGTACGAAGAGGGAAGGCCCTATGGACGCTGTGACAGCAGGCAGCCGTCGTGGCCACAGGGATCATGAAGTGGTTGAGTTCAAAATTTTTAGTGTAAGGAGGAAAAAAAAAGGCAGAATTGTCACCACGAACTTTTAAAGAGAGCAAACTTTAAGCTTCTCAGGGAGCAAATTAGCAGTGTCCCCTACAATTCTGCTCTCCAGTATCCAGGGGCCCAGGAGAGCTAGTCACTTCTCAAGAAACGCCTTTCAAAAGCCTGGGAGCAGGCAATCCCACTGTGCCATGTGCCAAGCAAGTGGGGCAGCTGGCCTGGCTGAAGAGGGAACACCTGGAACTGGGGCAAAACAAGAAAGCACACAGCATCTGGAAGCAAGGTCTGGTTTCAGAGGGAGAGTACCGAGCTGCAGTTCGGATCTGCAGGGAGAAAACAAGAAAAGCCAAAGCTGTACTTGAGTTGATGCTGAGCAGTGTGGTGTGAGACAACAAAAAGGCTTTTGCAAGTTTGTCAGCAGCAAGAGGAGGCCAAAGGAAAACAGGGGACTGATACTTGGGGTGAAAGGTCACCTCACAGGTGGAGATGTCTAACGCCTTTTCTGCCTCAGTATTTAACAGCAGCAACAGATCTTGGTTTGCCTGGACCTCTGAGTTGGAGGACATCACAGGGGAAGCAGTAACTTTCAATTAGCAGACATTACAATTGTAGGGATGCAGCTGTACCAGCTGAACGGCCATGGTCCATGGAGTTTGGCAGGACTTGCTTCTGAGGGAATTAGCAGATGTTACAGCTAAGTGGCTGGAGCAGCTCAGTGGGAAGGGACCGAGGGCACTGGTGGCAGCAGGCTCAGCAAGAGCCAGCAGTGTGCCCTGGCAGCTGAGAGGCAAACGTTTTGGGGTGTATTACACAAAGCACAACCAACAGTCAAAAGAGGTGATTCTTCCACAATATTTAGCACTGGTGTGGCCTCAGCTTGAACACTGTGTACAGCCCTGGGCTCCACAACATAGCAGGGTTATTGAGGTTCTTGGAAGCATCCTGAGGAGGACACAGAGCAGCAGGAAAACGAGTGCTGTGAGGAGAGCCTGAGGGCACTGGGGTTGCCTGGTCTGAAGAACAGGAGGCTGAGAGGCGGCCTCACTGTGCCCTGCAGCCCCTGAGGAGGGGGAGCAGAGGGAGCAGCTGGGATCTGCTGCTGGGAACCAAGGACAGGACGTGCAGTGATGGTCCAACCTCGTGCCAGTTTCCAATTGAACTATCCCATGTCAATGCATGACACTGGTTTGTAAGTTCAGCACTCAGCTAGGTGAAACTGGTCTCAAAACATTTCCTTCCGACTTTCTGGATTCCATATTGAAAAACGCTAAGCATGAGAGGCTGCAACACGCTGTCAAATGCTAATTAACCATTTCTACTCCGAGAAAATTAAACGAGGAAAGTGATTTCGCAACACTGCGGCATGAAAAAGCAAGCTAAGGTCAGTGATAAAATTTCCAACTGAAGAAAGCAATGAAGGGCAAAGCCTTTGGAAAAGAACAGAGTAGGCAACATGAATAAAAGCAGCATGCAGAACTCATTTCTCAGGCTCACAGCATCTCTACCGCAGAGAAGCCAACAGGTGACTCTGGCAGACCTCACGAGAGAAGTATCTGCTGGGTGCTTTCAGCCTGCTTCCTCTTACCTGGAGCAACCAAGATCTCATTTTTCTTGGAGCGGATCCGCAGGAAGGTGAGGTCATTTTGGGGATCGATGTCTTGCACGATTCTCCTCCCCCTCACGATGAAGTGCTGCAGTAGGGCAACATAGTGAATGGTTGTGGTGTTGTCCATAGTGCTTCTGATAGGAATACCTGCAAGAAGCCACCACGGGGACAGCAAGGGTCAGCAACACAGCTTTTGAACCAACTCCCTCCAGGTATCACCGTATCCAACTGCAGTGGCCAGTGAACCTGAGTATGGGTTAGAGAGCTAAAACAGGGGGGTGGGAGCAGGAGTGCTCTTTTGAAAGCTTACAAGAAGAGCATGAACAGAAATAAGACAGAGAGGTTAAGTTCTGCAACCACAGATGAAGGTGAGAATAACCGCTTCCCTCTACTAACATCAGTGGTTTCCTTTTGCTTTGCCAGTTATTCATCTGAGATGTATAAACAGATAAATAAAAACAAAAATAAGTGTTTTAGGGGGAGAGTGGAAACATCTGCCATGTTTTCTAAGGATTATTTCTAGAAAACATTTGGCTTAAACTGACACACAATTTTAACAGCTGAGCTTAAGTACAGGAAAATCTCTGCTGAGAGAGACATCAACTGCAACTCCTTAAAAAGCACGAGCGGTGTAAGTTATGATCTGAGAAAACAGACTGACAGTACCTTCAGAATTAACAACAATGATTCCTTGCACTCCTCTCTGGCTCTGAATTCGCTTCAGCGTTTCTTCTACCTCAGCCTGCAAAAAACAGCGCAAATCAAAAGATCACAGGTGCTGGTTGCCTTCAACTAAAGCCTCACAACAATGTGCCTGACAGTAAAGATGCACAAAGATGACACACAGACACTGCCTGTACCTTTCCAGAAAGCACTGTGTGCTTTGGTACTATTTTCTCTGCCTGGTCTTTTTAGTTGGTTTCCACTCATTTTGGATATCAGGGGGAAGTTCTTTCCAGAGAGAGTGGTGAGGTGCTGGAGCAGCTGCCCAGAGAGGCTGCGGATGCCCCATCTCTGCAGGTGTTCAAAACCACATTGGATGGAGCCCTGGGCAGCCTGGTCTGGTGCCAGATCTGGAGGTTGGTGGTGCTGCCTGTGGCAGGGGGTTGGAACTCGATGATCCTTAGGCTTTTTTCCAACCCAAGCCATCCTATGATCTGTCTGAGTAATCTTCAGTCGTTTGTGATTACAATCTTGTGCAAACTTGGAACTCTTTTAATTTTACCCTCTCCTCCTCCCAACCCTCCTGCAGCCCCATGAATGAGCTCCTTACTGCTGGCTCACAGAGGGAAGACTTCTTAGACTGCTACAGTATAGGCACAGAGCAAAATCTGTGTACCTACAAATGGAATTCATGAACAAAACAGAATAATGCACGCTCTACATGCAAAACTACCCTCCCTTTTCTCAAACCAGTGCTAAGAGGAATTAAAAACATAAAAAGCAAAAGGAAGAAGTGATCCGTGCTCTTTATTTAGAGTTATTGTCGGTGTAGGGATCACTACTTTGGAAAATCAACTCCCCCAGAGATAAAAGAAAAAAAGATGACTGAAGGCCCAACCATCAGTTTTTATGTTTTTGATTCCCTGTAAAGGAAACAGAGGCGTGCTGCACATTTCAGATCCTGCAAGACCTGGCACAGAACAAAAGAATCAGCTGAAGTCATGGGAAAGGCCAGAGCTACAGGGGGCACCTGGCAACGGGGCTGCATTTGCCAGGCACCGTGAGTAAACCCCCTGCCCACCTCCCCAGCTGGGAGAGGTGATTTGTGTCAGCAAAAAAAAGCATTAGCTCAGCCTAAGAACTGCCAGCAAACTTCCACGGGGCTTTGGGAGCTTTCAGAGTAATGCAGACTGCTGCTATGATCACACAGCACCACCTGAGCTTGTTTTGACAAAGCAGAATTATTATCCTACACAGAAAAAAAAAAAAAAAAAAAAAAAAAACAAAAAACTTTAATTGCTTTGGCGGAGGCCTTGATTTCTTCTGAATGCTGGACTGCTTCCACTTGGGAGACAAGGAAAGAGAAAAAAAGCCCAGATAACTACAGGGTGTGAAAATGCTGAGTGATAAACAGCGGCTCTGTTCAGACGGAACTCTCTGTTCCATCTGAAAAAACGTCCTGTCTTCTTCATAAATGCATCTGAGCCCAAAGTCATCAAATACCTAAACAGACCTCAACAAATCTGCTTGGGTGCCAAGAAGCATCCAGACAGAACTACGCTGATTTTGAATCTCCTCTACCAACCAGCAGTTAACCCAACTCAGAGGAGGGGGAGCAGCTCTGGCAGCTCACAGCTGTTTGTTCAGGGATGTCTTCCGGAGCTGCACACAGAGGAGACTCCTCCCCAACACCTCACTCAGCCCCTGCCATCCACCAGGCCAACAAAAACATCACCCAGAAAAACATCACGTACTGAATCCGAGCGGCAAACAAAACCTTAATCCCAACATAAGGCTGGGTGATGCAAGAGATAGCATCTGGGAAAGAGATGCGCTCTGTAAAAGGAAATCAGAATCTCCTCCTGTCAGACTCTTACATAAACATACAAGACATACAAGCCGCATATCAGCACGGCAGTTTTGCTTAGAAGGCGTGAGCCACAGTCCCACAGCACTGCGTGTCCCAACGAGCTGCTGCAGTTCTTCACATACAGCTTCCATCCGCACTCCTTTATTTCCACACAGACTGAGCCCTAACGCCACAACCACCTGCCGCAATCTGGACAGGAAGCATCCTGCCACAAATGCACAATTAAAAACCAAAAAAAAAAATAAAAGGATGTTCCGGGTTCCACAGAACATCAGCCTGAAGAAGCCGGTAATTAACACGGCCTTCCCTCCGGCTGTCTCGACCCGCAGCTCGGATGCACAGACGGCCCAGAATCCCCGGCGTTCAGGCACCGCAGCGGAGCAGGGCAGCGCCGCGGCCTCCCCCCGCACGGCTTCGGGCGCTGCCGGCCGCCCCAGCGCCCCGCGGCTCCCCGCGGCTCCCTAGCGACCCCGGCGGCGCAGTTCCCGCCCCAGCAGGCCCGGCCCGCGCTCAGCACCCAAGCCGCGCAGCACGGCCTGAGGAGCGGCCCCGGCCCGACCGCATCACTCACCATCGCGACCCGCCGCCTCAGCGCCCAGTAACGCCCCGCGCGCACGCGCCGCCGGCTCCACCAATCAGCGGGCAGGGCGCGCTGCTGACCCGGAAGCACGCGTTCTGAGAGGGGTCAAGCGCCTCGCCACAGTAACGGTCGGGCCCCGCGGCCGGCCCAGAATCCCCGGCGTTCAGGCACCGCAGCGGAGCAGGGCAGCGCCGCGGCCTCCCCCCGCACGGCTTCGGGCGCTGCCGGCCGCCCCAGCGCCCCGCGGCTCCCAGCCGCTCCCTAGCGATCCCGGCGGCGCAGTTCCCGCCCCAGCAGGCCCGGCCCGCGCTCAGCACCCAAGCCGCGCAGCACGGCCTGAGGAGCGGCCCCGGCCCGACCGCATCACTCACCATCGCGACCCGCCGCCTCAGCGCCCAGTAACGCCCCGCGCGCACGCGCCGCCGGCT
The DNA here is from genome assembly GCF_951394365.1 of Tetrao urogallus. Classification (NCBI taxonomy): domain Eukaryota; kingdom Metazoa; phylum Chordata; class Aves; order Galliformes; family Phasianidae; genus Tetrao; species Tetrao urogallus. The sequence continues at coordinate 1,512,595 of NC_136829.1, forward strand.
CCACCAATCAGAGGGCAGGGCGCGCTGCTGACCCGGAAGCACGCGTTCTGAGAGGGGTCAAGCGCGACGCCGCGGCAACGGTCGGGCCCGGGTAGCCGTACTTCAATCTCATACTAGACCGGCCCTGGCCCTGAAGAGACGCAGCCTGAAGGAACACAGCCTCTCCATCTCTTGCCATAGATGAAGACCTGCCTCTGGCAAGCCCTCCTTGCTTGGAATGCAGCACAAGCCCTTCCCTTCCAGGTGCCTCAGTTCTGCTGCACTGTCCGTGACAGGGAAAGCACGGCCGTGCCACAAAACCGGACGCTGACTCAGTCCGCTGCTTTTGGCACATTGCACAGCTCATTTCAGATGAAGGTCAATAAATATTTACGTAACGCACTGCCCTGAGGACTCTACCTACCAGGAAATCCACCCATGTTTACGTGCAGAGCTCACACAACAGCTGACCTGCCATCCCTGCCCAGTGTTGCAGAGCTCATTCCTGGCCAGGGCACTGCAGGAGCAGCAGCAGCCTCCCACACCTGAAAAGCAGGACAAGGCCTGGAGGCCAGCGCTGCCCTGGGAGCATACATGGGACAGCAGAGTCACAGCAACTGGAAGTGTACACTCAAGTCAGGACAGTTGATCTCTGGTCACACAGCATGGTGCCCCCCTGCTCCAGGTCATGCAGGGTGCATACCAGACCCCACTGCTCAGACAGTGCTACTTCTGCTGGCAACTTCAGGACATCCACAACACCAGTGGGCATCTCCATGTGCCCAGCAAAACACAGAGACTCAGAAAAGCACAAAATCACATCACCATAGGGGATGCCAAGCAAAGAGACATGGCTGCAGCCAGGCGAGTAGAGCCGGGTCTGGGCAGGTGGACGGAGCCTGAAGAACAGAACAGTGCTTGGGCTTCAGCCCCTCAGCCTCTTCTCTTCACTTACAGCCCAGGGGAAAGGGACGCACCTGAAGCTGGCAGCCCACAGCTGGGGCAGTTGTAGTCTTCATTGGGTGGATGGCCAGGTCCAGACAGCGGTGGTGAATGGAGCTCCAGTCACTAGTGGAGTTCCCCAGGGGTCAGTATTGAGACCAGCCCTGTTTAATGGCTTTACAGATGACCCGGGCAAAGCGACTGAGTGCTGAGGGAATGGGACTGTTCAGTCTGGAGAACAGAAGGCTCAAGGGGAGACCTCACCACCCCCTATAGCCCCCTGAAAGGAGGCAGGGGCTCAGCCTCTGCTCCCAGCTGATTAGTGACAGGATCCGAGGGAATGGCCTTAAGCTTTAAGGTTCAGGCTGGATGTTAGGAAAAACTTCTTTTCTGGAAGAATGATGATGCAGTGGCACAAACTGCTTGAGGTGGTGGCAGGGTAACCATCCCTGGAGGTGTTTAAGAAACACAGAGATGTGGCACTGAGGGACAAGGTCAGTGGGCACAGAGGGATGGGCTGGCAGTTGGACTTGATGATCTTAGCAGTCTTTACCAATTATAACGATTCTGTGATTCTGTACCCAGGAAGTATCAGCTCTGATGCTCCAGAAAGGACGGATACGGTACAATCAGACAGGGAAAGAAATCACCAGCTTGTTAAATCCAACCAGAGGTTTTCACACCAGTTGAAGGTAATCGAGCAAAGGCTGTTGTTTCTCACTAAGTTTCAGGGCACCTTTGCTACAAAAAGGCGTAAGGGAGCCAACAGCTCTGCTTCCAGGGAACAGGGGCTGTGTGAAAGGCAGAAGAAGGTGAGAAAGAGAAAGCAGATGTTGAGAGCTTTCCCTTCAACATTAAGGAAAATATTTCCCACGTGGTGTTTGGACTGTGTACACTGTGTTCACATTAAGTGTTCCAGATGAAGGACTGTTTTTTTCTCACTGTTTAATCACAGTTTCACTAGTCCTGGAAAAAGAACAACCAGTTCCTGTGTGACGAGCAGGCTGTCCTCTGCCAGGGCTTTCCTCTGCCTTCTGTTTGACCTTTCCTTCCATCCTTACAACTTGACAATTACAAATCTCTGAGCCAGCAGGAACACACTCCTGTTTCTCAGAAGTGCTCAGGACACTTCAAATTGCTCAAGCAAACAACTGGCATTTTTGACAGAGCTACATTTAGATGCAGCAGAACACACGCATGCATGTACAAAGAGACGGCGGCCGGTCACTGGAGCACGTGGGAGCAGGGAGCTGTGCAGGCACGAGAGCCAGGCAGGAGCTCCTTCCTTTTTCCTTGCAGCCTGTTCCCAAACAACCTTCTGAAGACAAGGGGCATCAGACAGCTCCAAGAGCACAACAAACCCAGCAGGTGAAACAAACAGACGACGCATGGAATGCTGCTGTGTGAGTGCCAGGGCTGCTGATCCTACCGTCAGCAGCACCTCCACCCTGCTGGTTCAGTGGATACTTCACGCTTTTTGTGCAAAGACAATGTTAAATAATCAACAAAATACACGCAGGCTGTATTTTGTATTATTGCTGGCTATTGGTCAGGAGCTTTTGTTTAAAAACAAAAACAAAATAAAAAATGATCAGCATTTGTGGTCTGTATACCTCACTGGCATTTGTCGTCGGCATCTGTTCACCTTCTATCATCCATTCAGCATTTTCGTAAGTGCTGTTAGTCAGCCCCACATCAGCTCACGTCACACAATGCCCTTGGCAAGCAACACAAGCAGATAGAGACAGCCAGGCACCAAAGAGCAGCAGCAAACCTCGCGTCAGGGCTCTCAGCTCTTGCAGCACCATTACATGAACCCTCATATCACGGTGTGCAGACGAGCCAACCCACTGAACAGCCCCAGCTCCAGGCCAAATATGAAGCATAACAGTTATGACAAGCACAGGACGGCACGTGGGACACTCTGTCCATTAGTGGTCTTCCCACTGGTATAAGCATGGCCAGCTCACACTTGGTGAGTCACAGAATCACTGAATGGTTTGGGCTGGAAGGGACCTCAAAGATCACCTATTTCCAGCCCCTTTGCCGTGGGCAGGGCTGCCAACCACTCCATCAGGTTGCCCAGGGCCCCATCCATGGCCGTGGGCACCTCCAGGAACAGGGCAACCCCAGCTCTGGGCAGCAATGCCACTGCTGTATCGCCCTCTCAGAGAAAAACTTTCCCCTGACATTTAATCTGAATCTTCCCTCTAGTTTAAACTGTTCCTCCTTGTCCTCTCACCATCTACCCGCGTAAAAAGTTGATTTTCCTCCTGTTTATAATCTCCCTTTAAATTGTGCAAGGCTGCAATGAGGTCTCCGTGCAGCCTTCCCTCCTCCAGGTGGAACACTCCCAGCTCCCTGGCCTGTCTCCATAGCAGAGGTGCTCCAGCCCTCTGAGCACCTTTGTGTCCTCCTCTGGACCTGCTGCTGCAGCTCCGTGCCCTTCCTGTGCCAGCAGCCTCACGGCTGGATGCAGTACGGAGGTGGGGTCTCACAGGGACAGAGCGGAGATGGACAATCCCCTTTCTCACCCCGCTGCCACCTGGTGAAGGCTGCTCTTCAGTTCCATGCGCCGCTCTCCCTGCTTGCTGCCTTTCCTGTACGAGAAGTACGCTGCCAGAAGTGAAGGCAAACTCCCAGAAAACCGCACCTGGGATGGGAGCATTCAGCCCAAAGATGCTCTCCTCATAGGAAGCACCGCAGGGTCAGCAGGCGGCCGCACATGGGCTGCAGCCAGGACACCCCATTCCTGTGACACAGACCACAGCTTCATTCTGGGAACTGTTCTGGACTCCTACCACGGATCTGACTAAGCAGAATGCAGCTCCCTCAGCATCCACGGGCAGGTTTGTACATGGCAGCTGAGGGGCTCCGTCAGACCTCACCTCCAACCCAAAGACACTGCCACAGACACAGCAGGGAGCACAACCCCCAGCAGGCACCCCCAGGGGTGCGTATCAGGCACTGGGAGCGCCCCGTGCCTCAGCTCTGTACTCGAGTCCTCAACAAGAACTCACAGAAATCCAGAAAATGTATTCAGAATGGACCCAAGACAAAGCAGACGAGCATGCAGAAGAAACTCGATGGAAAAACAAGTCTCAACACTACAAGAATGGGGAAAACGGGCACAAAGAACAGCAGAGCCTCAGCTCAGGGCAGTGGGCCAAGGCCTCACCAAGCCACGTGCTGTGACACCGGAGCCTGGGCGGCTCTTGTAAACAGCCACACTCTGACTCTGCCTTTTCTGCTCCTTTGGAGCCGTTCCACTTCTCTACAGCTTCGCGGCCTCACAAACAGAGCCGTTCTGAGGGTGCAGTGGCACTGGAAATATTTTCCATCGGCTCTCTCCAACGGCACTGTAAACAATTGCTTCCTGCTCCCGTTGTGCAATGAGCTGAAGATGAAAACAAGCCATGTTTACTTTCTCCAGCGATCCCAGCCCTGACCCAAAGCGGCCTCCTCGTCCTCCTCCTCCCGCTGAGCTCTGCAGATCAGCTGGGAGCCAAAGGGCAGAGGATGGCGCAGACACCCGCGGCTCTCACAGCACCCAACTCCCTCTCCCCCTTTTCCCTCCGGGTCTATTTTAATCCTGCTCTCCTTCAGTCACTCGGAGCCTCGAGTTTTGTTTTCCTCCAGTCTGAGCAATGCACAAAAGCAAAGCAGACTCCTCCCGCTCCATTCCCACCAGCTCAGCAGCAGGCGGTTACTAAGGGTGTCATTTAGGGTGCTGCTGCTCATAATAAAAAGCTTCTGAGAAGGGCTACGGGTCGCTGGGCTCAGCCGCCCGGCCGGCAAAGGTCACAAGCAGCAGCAGCTCCAGCAGCCCGCACTGCCGGGCCCGGCACAGCGCTGCGCCCCGTGCGGGAACCGCCGCCTCATCGGAGATTTCCCACCGCCTCCATTCAGCAAAACGCCGCTTTCCAGGCGAGCGCGGAACCCGCCGGGCCTCGGCAGCGCGGCACGGCGCCCTCGGCGAGCCGGGCGGGGGCACCGGGGCGATTTGCGAAGAGGCGAGCGGCCTCCGGCAGCCCAAAGGACCGCGGCGTGAGCGGCTGGGCCCGCCGGCCCGCCCCGCACGACACGCAGCGGGCCGAGCGCGGATCCGGGCGGCACAACGATGGGAAACGAGGGCAGCGCGGTGCGCTCTGCGGGTTGCGCTCAGCGCCGCGAGGAGAAGGAGCCGGAGGGCACAGCCCGGCCGGAGGGCACAGCCCGCCCCGCGGCACCGCGCGGCCCCGGCCTCGCCTCACCCGCCGAGCGCCGCGCTCCCTCCCCGCCCGCCCGCCCGCTCGCCCGCTCGCTCACCGAAGGTGCGGCGCTGCTTGAAGGGCCGGTCCGAAGGCATGGCGGCGGCCGGGCCGGAGCGCAGGTGCCGGCGGCGGCTCCGTATGGCGCGGCTGCGCGGGCTGCGGCGGAGCGGGCGGTGACGTCACCGCGGCAGGCGGGGCGGCGGAGGGCCGTGACGTCACCGTGACGTGCCTGCGGAGGGGCGGTGCCGCCTGTCCCGCTCTGATTACCTCAGAGTAATTAATACTCATCTGAGCTGAATCTCCCCTCTCGTAGTTAAAGCCACCCCCCCGTCCCACCACTCTGTGCCCATGGGTGAAGCCCCCATCCGCTCTGCTTATTGCCCCTCGCACCCTGGAGCGGCCCATCCTGCTGTCTCACCCCGCTGCGCATGCTGCCTGCGTGCCTGGAAGACCAAATCACACCTACAAATAGAGCGGGCTGTTTCTAGAGCTGTGAATGAATCAAACCCAGCAGCAAACAGCGACAATGTTTTGCAGAGAGCCACGCTTAACGTCCCCATGAAGGCATGCTGCAATGAAAGCTGTGTTATGAAACAACGCCCTGTGGTGTACGACAGGCTGTGGAAACAGGCAGACATGGAACACATCCCTGCTTCAAAGAGACATAAAGGCTTCCATGCATCTTTTAAAAATGCTCTGAGTATCAAAAGGGTCCTTTTCATCAAAAAATGCAGAAGTGAAAGTTGCAGTACTGAGATAAAGCAAGCGGACTGACATTACAGACTGCAGGCTGACACGAGGAACTTGTTACTGTTATTAACCTGCTAAGCACTAACCATTTTTGATGAGGAACAGATGGACAGACCGACCCGGCGGGATCAAACCAGCTGCAGCAAGCCGTCCTGCAGCAACACAGGACCAACAGCCAGCTTTATACATGCTAGCATTCCTGCAGGGTGAGCCCCACTGGTGATAAGCACTCTGCACGTTTGTGACTCTACGGAAGCTCCCTGAGGAATGCTGTCGTGCTGCTGAAGTATATTTCTGCTGACACAGACCGTGATGATGCTCAGACTTCTGCAGCGATGGTTCTGTCAGAGCTCAGCGCCCCGCAGCCCCGCACACACAGCTCTGCTCAGGGCTAACCAACGGGCAGCCTGCCCTGCTGGAGGCCTTGCCTTCATTCCCTTCAGCTGTGCCTAGCAAAAGCTTTAATAAAGACAAGGTAAACAGATGTCCTGTATGTGAAAGAAGTGCTGCTCAATCACAGCGTATCTCAGGCAGACAAATAGCTGCTGAAAGATCCATATGTCCATAGCAGGCGAAAGACCTGTCTGAAGATCCACAGGTGTTTCCACTAGTCTGTCTTTTGCGATCCTTTAGGTGTTATCACCTCCGTTCCTCTGCCAAGTCCTTATCTCAGTAGGAGGCTGGGCCTCAAGTGCTGCTGCTTGCAGCGCAGAGCCGTAACTCAAACCCCTTTCATCAGCTTGTTAACGCATCAGGGTTTGTTTGCTCAGTCTTTGCAGCAAGTGCTTCCTCTGCCTTCAGAGGGATCCGTTCCCCAAAGACAGCAAGTCAGGCCATTCTGCAGTTGTAACACAGAACAGCTCAAAGCCACAGTCTTTGAGTCAGTGTTCTCTGTTTTCAGGCTACGAAAAAGAGCCTAGAACCATAATGCATATTCTTCTGTCTTCTTCAATTTGCTGTTGTCTGTAGTTTTACCTGAATGTCAGTAATTCCCATGACTGACTAGGCCCAGGCGCAGCAAACACAGGTAAGCAGCAAAACATCACCCAGACTCTTTCCTGGCCTTCACTTTTCTACAGCCAACCTTACTGAAGACCTCCCTGACACCTATGCAGAGCAATTCCTTCCTGTCAGATCTCTGGGGCTCTTCTGATGCTCCAGATCCAAGAAGCTTTATCTCCATAATACGTATGTTATGTGTATATATACATATATATGCACATGTATATGTAATACTTTAAAAGAGAGTATTGTTCTTCACCTCGATCCACCCTGCTTGAAAAATAAAAATGAAACAACTTTGATTCACCTGGTGTAAAATTGGCAATAGCATAACATAAACAAGGCCCTGCCCTCACCAGCTGGATGTGGCACCCCAAAATCAGCTTCAAGACCCTTTTATTCAAGTTCCTCAATATATTCAAAGTCAGATAGGGAACAGCACCTTGGAACACACACGCACACATATATAATCAATTTCACTGGAAGTTTATAGTCTCATTTTCGGCCTCAAGGCAATGCAGAAAGCATGCATGATCTTCGTTGTTCAATTGGCTGCCTACAGGCTCCTAGGGGAAAACAAACATCCCTCTGTCCTAAAGGCAGACAGGATACAGATAGGATAGCAGGATAGTTACCTTAAGGAAGAGTCAAATAGAATGCTGGGCACCAAAAACTCTTCGGCACTAAGAGTAGCAGTCGCACCTCCCAGGGAAAGCGAAAACACACCAGCAGGTCACAGCCTGCAGGGAAACGTTTCTCCGGCCACAAACAATAAAAAATAAAGGAAACAACTGAAGACATATTTTTCTTCTGCCTTGCCTCGCCTCATTATTCAGATATTATCCAGAGCTTCCAGCTTGCTGGAAGTAATTTTCTGGAGACAATATTTAATTAAATTGTAACAGATGGCATGTTTCATGTAAGCTGCTGTGTATCAAATCAAAATTAAATAATAAAAGTCAGCGTACGCGTGCTATGTGAGTTAGACTTCTGACCTAGGAGATGGATGTTTACATTAATCACTGCTTGGCACAGAACCTGACTGCAGGGAGGCACCAGTTTGCTGTGGTCAGACATCTGATGGGAGAAACAGTTCACGAACTGAGCAGCAGCCAACCCTGAGTCACAGTGATGACAGCCGAGATGCTCAAAATATGAGCAAGTTCTTAAAATACCAAAGAATATGGACAGGCAGGTGCTGCAGGACTGACCATAGGAGCGATTTCAAGTTAGGATTTCTGTTCTCTTCCGAAAACATTTCTGGCTTTTACGGTCAAAAACACCATCTAAAAAAATAGAAACGGTCTGTAAATCAACGCCCAAGTCTGAAAACACATTATAAAATGCTGAACATTCAGGTGACCTTTGCTGCTTAGTCACCACATACACACCACAGAACTTTCTGCTCTGAAATGCAGAAAAGCGTCCAAACCAACACCAACGTTTTTACTAACAGACTCCAAAACTTTACTGCAGCCAATTGCCCGGTTGATCCCATAACCTGCTGAGATCACACAGATTCTAATTCTGTTCCCAGGTGTAAAACCAGGCACTAACCAGGCATTACCCCGTGTTCCCAGCACTGCCTGTAGCTTCCAGAAGGCAGATCTGAACACAGGCTGGGCACTTCTGCTAACACGGATTTGTCAGGCAGGAGCAACCCCTCGCCAGCACAAGCAGCAGCATCCCCCAGTAAGGCTGCAGTTACTGAACCAAGGGAAATCCTTTCGTGCTGATAAAACTGCCATCACATAACTTCTAGGTCAGAGGGGTGAAAAGGAGGGAGCCCAGCAGGCAAGATGGAACAGCTCACTGCACAGCCCTCCCATCCCATGGGACAGAGCAGCCTGGGGAGGAACAGGGCTCTCGGAGTGCTGCACGCTGCTGATGCCGCCCCCAGTACTGAGCTGAGCACACAGAGGAAGTGCAGCACAAGACAATATGCATCATTTTTTAATGTGGGCTGCGGCATTCTGCAGAGCGCAAGGACATTTCAGTACAAGGCAGAGCTGTGTCTGCCACATGGGACAAACTGGTGACACAAACACCGGGCACAAATTCTTCAACTCTGCATGCAGTTACAAGACCTTTTCAAGGCTACAGAGAAACATTTTCTTTATTATTTCGGAGGAACCAGATAACATTTTTATCTTCAACAACATGCACAGAAAAATGACGAGAGCAAGGATCAGATGAAAGCAGCTCCTGAACTGCGACAGCTGAGAGCTCCAACAGAGCCTCGATGTCTGCATTCAGGCACAGCACCTCTGTTGCTGCCTGAGACAACAAAGAGACGCGATGGAAAAACACTCCAACCTCTGAGGCAATTATAAGCATGTAGCACATGTATTTTCAGTGAATCACTGTTCAGAGAAAGCAGCAGAGAGGTAAAACGCCCTACAAAGGTTCTACTTTTTGAAGGAAAAAAAACAAAAAACAATTGTGACAATAATTGAATTCCTTACAAGACAAGGAAAAACAAGACAAAAGCCATCACTGATGACACTTTTTAAATTTAATATGACCAGACTTTTACAAGTAACTTATAAAATAAGAGAGAACAACAGGACAGGAAGGTTTCATATTTAGTCATTCAAAAGTAATAGTGTAAGAGCTCAGCTCTAATAATGGCGACAGGATCAAGGAAATGTACAGAGAATAATCTTGTAGAACGTTACTAGGGTTTTTTATGTTATCTTGTCAACTATTAAAAGCATCTGTTGCATTTTTATTTCACTTTTTTTCACTGCCAAGGTCACCCGGTTCTAATTCACCATTTCCTTCTCAAAATGACGAGTGATCCCAAAAGAAGCCATTTTTTCTATATGTAAAAAGCATACAGACAACAAGAACACCTGCTTTGGTTCCTCCAAAACATCGCAGAAGTGGCACAACAGTGGCAAAACATCGCAGAAGTGGCACAACAGTGGCAAAACATCGCAGAAGTGGCACAACAAAAAACTCTTTAGCATTAAATTAAAAAAAAGAAAGTTGGGCAAAGGGAAAAAAGCAGATCAAGCGAGTGGAATCATTCGTTTGGATTCTGGACGACAATCATGAAGTAGTCTTTTTCTGGAAGGGAAAAGAAAAAAAAAACAAATTATTCTCTCATTGTTGATACTTATTCACAAAGAAAAGCATCCCTGGTGCTAAATACAGGGACTTCCAGCTTTGTCTCTTTCTCGTATCTCACTGATACGCTGTCCTGACATTCATCCCCAGTGATCAGAACAGGTTTGACGTGTTGGATCACTTATCTGAGTCTCGTGGTGGAAAAGTCTCACATGCTCAAGAGCCAAATTTAACACCGTTCATCCCTAATAAATGAGAATAACTGACACGTGCAATGACTCAAGCAAACTAGGCAGCGCAAGACAGCGATTTCCCATATCTCACAGCCAGGCTGCTGGACCGAAGGGGTTCCAGCTGCATTTGTTCTGGAGTAATGGTTATTTCTCTTTCCATCTTTCGTATGGAAATGAGAGGATGCACCAGCACAAACCCCAGAGCCTCTCTTCCCCAAGCACTGCTCCGACCAGCTCCTGCACAGCTGCCTGCTGGAGCACCAGCCTCCTTCTTTGCCTCCCCACCAGCAGAATGCCACTACAGCCCAAAGGAACAAAGCTGAGTTCCTGCACCATTAATGCAACTCATCCCTGTTTCATAGCTGGCTGAAATACCGAGGAGTATCTCCAGAAAGAAGGCTGCTGCCACATTCTGTGACCCAGTACAGCTACATGTTAAAATCCTTTCCTCTGAGCCAGAAGTGGAACGAGTACTCACAGGTACTGAGTGAGCCAGCTAGGACAGAAGCCCTCCTGCACTTCACGTACGAAGAGGGAAGGCCCTATGGACGCTGTGACAGCAGGCAGCCGTCGTGGCCACAGGGATCATGAAGTGGTTGAGTTCAAAATTTTTAGTGTAAGGAGGAAAAAAAAAGGCAGAATTGTCACCACGAACTTTTAAAGAGAGCAAACTTTAAGCTTCTCAGGGAGCAAATTAGCAGTGTCCCCTACAATTCTGCTCTCCAGTATCCAGGGGCCCAGGAGAGCTAGTCACTTCTCAAGAAACGCCTTTCAAAAGCCTGGGAGCAGGCAATCCCACTGTGCCATGTGCCAAGCAAGTGGGGCAGCTGGCCTGGCTGAAGAGGGAACACCTGGAACTGGGGCAAAACAAGAAAGCACACAGCATCTGGAAGCAAGGTCTGGTTTCAGAGGGAGAGTACCGAGCTGCAGTTCGGATCTGCAGGGAGAAAACAAGAAAAGCCAAAGCTGTACTTGAGTTGATGCTGAGCAGTGTGGTGTGAGACAACAAAAAGGCTTTTGCAAGTTTGTCAGCAGCAAGAGGAGGCCAAAGGAAAACAGGGGACTGATACTTGGGGTGAAAGGTCACCTCACAGGTGGAGATGTCTAACGCCTTTTCTGCCTCAGTATTTAACAGCAGCAACAGATCTTGGTTTGCCTGGACCTCTGAGTTGGAGGACATCACAGGGGAAGCAGTAACTTTCAATTAGCAGACATTACAATTGTAGGGATGCAGCTGTACCAGCTGAACGGCCATGGTCCATGGAGTTTGGCAGGACTTGCTTCTGAGGGAATTAGCAGATGTTACAGCTAAGTGGCTGGAGCAGCTCAGTGGGAAGGGACCGAGGGCACTGGTGGCAGCAGGCTCAGCAAGAGCCAGCAGTGTGCCCTGGCAGCTGAGAGGCAAACGTTTTGGGGTGTATTACACAAAGCACAACCAACAGTCAAAAGAGGTGATTCTTCCACAATATTTAGCACTGGTGTGGCCTCAGCTTGAACACTGTGTACAGCCCTGGGCTCCACAACATAGCAGGGTTATTGAGGTTCTTGGAAGCATCCTGAGGAGGACACAGAGCAGCAGGAAAACGAGTGCTGTGAGGAGAGCCTGAGGGCACTGGGGTTGCCTGGTCTGAAGAACAGGAGGCTGAGAGGCGGCCTCACTGTGCCCTGCAGCCCCTGAGGAGGGGGAGCAGAGGGAGCAGCTGGGATCTGCTGCTGGGAACCAAGGACAGGACGTGCAGTGATGGTCCAACCTCGTGCCAGTTTCCAATTGAACTATCCCATGTCAATGCATGACACTGGTTTGTAAGTTCAGCACTCAGCTAGGTGAAACTGGTCTCAAAACATTTCCTTCCGACTTTCTGGATTCCATATTGAAAAACGCTAAGCATGAGAGGCTGCAACACGCTGTCAAATGCTAATTAACCATTTCTACTCCGAGAAAATTAAACGAGGAAAGTGATTTCGCACACTGCGGCACGAAAAAGCAAGCTAAGGTCAGTGATAAAATTTCCAACTGAAGAAAGCAATGAAGGGCAAAGCCTTTGGAAAAGAACAGAGTAGGCAACATGAATAAAAGCAGCATGCAGAACTCATTTCTCAGGCTCACAGCATCTCTACCGCAGAGAAGCCAACAGGTGACTCTGGCAGACCTCACGAGAGAAGTATCTGCTGGGTGCTTTCAGCCTGCTTCCTCTTACCTGGAGCAACCATGATCTCATTTTTCTTGGAGCGGATCCGCAGGAAGGTGAGGTCATTTTGGGGATCGATGTCTTGCACGATTCTCCTCCCCCTCACGATGAAGTGCTGCAGTAGGGCAACATAGTGAATGGTTGTGGTGTTGTCCATAGTGCTTCTGATAGGAATACCTGCAAGAAGCCACCACGGGGACAGCAAGGGTCAGCAACACAGCTTTTGAACCAACTCCCTCCAGGTATCACCGTATCCAACTGCAGTGGCCAGTGAACCTGAGTATGGGTTAGAGAGCTAAAACAGGGGGGTGGGAGCAGGAGTGCTCTTTTGAAAGCTTACAAGAAGAGCATGAACAGAAATAAGACAGAGAGGTTAAGTTCTGCAACCACAGATGAAGGTGAGAATAACCGCTTCCCTCTACTAACATCAGTGGTTTCCTTTTGCTTTGCCAGTTATTCATCTGAGATGTATAAACAGATAAATAAAAACAAAAATAAGTGTTTTAGGGGGAGAGTGGAAACATCTGCCATGTTTTCTAAGGATTATTTCTAGAAAACATTTGGCTTAAACTGACACACAATTTTAACAGCTGAGCTTAAGTACAGGAAAATCTCTGCTGAGAGAGACATCAACTGCAACTCCTTAAAAAGCACGAGCGGTGTAAGTTATGATCTGAGAAAACAGACTGACAGTACCTTCAGAATTAACAACAATGATTCCTTGCACTCCTCTCTGGCTCTGAATTCGCTTCAGCGTTTCTTCTACCTCAGCCTGCAAAAAACAGCGCAAATCAAAAGATCACAGGTGCTGGTTGCCTTCAACTAAAGCCTCACAACAATGTGCCTGACAGTAAAGATGCACAAAGATGGCACACAGACACTGCCTGTACCTTTCCAGAAAGCACTGTGTGCTTTGGTACTATTTTCTCTGCCTGGTCTTTTTAGTTGGTTTCCACTCATTTTGGATATCAGGGGGAAGTTCTTTCCAGAGAGAGTGGTGAGGTGCTGGAGCAGCTGCCCAGAGAGGCTGCGGATGCCCCATCTCTGCAGGTGTTCAAAACCACATTGGATGGAGCCCTGGGCAGCCTGGTCTGGTGCCAGATCTGGAGGTTGGTGGTGCTGCCTGTGGCAGGGGGTTGGAACTCGATGATCCTTAGGCTTTTTTCCAACCCAAGCCATCCTATGATCTGTCTGAGTAATCTTCAGTCGTTTGTGATTACAATCTTGTGCAAACTTGGAACTCTTTTAATTTTACCCTCTCCTCCTCCCAACCCTCCTGCAGCCCCATGAATGAGCTCCTTACTGCTGGCTCACAGAGGGAAGACTTCTTAGACTGCTACAGTATAGGCACAGAGCAAAATCTGTGTACCTACAAATGGAATTCATGAACAAAACAGAATAATGCACGCTCTACATGCAAAACTACCCTCCCTTTTCTCAAACCAGTGCTAAGAGGAATTAAAAACATAAAAAGCAAAAGGAAGAAGTGATCCGTGCTCTTTATTTAGAGTTATTGTCGGTGTAGGGATCACTACTTTGGAAAATCAACTCCCCCAGAGATAAAAGAAAAAAAGATGACTGAAGGCCCAAGCATCAGTTTTTATGTTTTTGATTCCCTGTAAAGGAAACAGAGGCGTGCTGCACATTTCAGATCCTGCAAGACCTGGCACAGAACAAAAGAATCAGCTGAAGTCATGGGAAAGGCCAGAGCTACAGGGGGCACCTGGCAACGGGGCTGCATTTGCCAGGCACCGTGAGTAAACCCCCTGCCCACCTCCCCAGCTGGGAGAGGTGATTTGTGTCAGCAAAAAAAAGCATTAGCTCAGCCTAAGAACTGCCAGCAAACTTCCACGGGGCTTTGGGAGCTTTCAGAGTAATGCAGACTGCTGCTATGATCACACAGCACCACCTGAGCTTGTTTTGACAAAGCAGAATTATTATCCTACACAGAAAAAAAAAAACAAACAAAAAAAAAACTTTAATTGCTTTGGCGGAGGCCTTGATTTCTTCTGAATGCTGGACTGCTTCCACTTGGGAGACAAGGAAAGAGAAAAAAAGCCCAGATAACTACAGGGTGTGAAAATGCTGAGTGATAAACAGCGGCTCTGTTCAGACGGAACTCTCTGTTCCATCTGAAAAAACGTCCTGTCTTCTTCATAAATGCATCTGAGCCCAAAGTCATCAAATACCTAAACAGACCTCAACAAATCTGCTTGGGTGCCAAGAAGCATCCAGACAGAACTACGCTGATTTTGAATCTCCTCTACCAACCAGCAGTTAACCCAACTCAGAGGAGGGGGAGCAGCTCTGGCAGCTCACAGCTGTTTGTTCAGGGATGTCTTCCGGAGCTGCACACAGAGGAGACTCCTCCCCAACACCTCACTCAGCCCCTGCCATCCACCAGGCCAACAAAAACATCACCCAGAAAAACATCACGTACTGAATCCGAGCGGCAAACAAAACCTTAATCCCAACATAAGGCTGGGTGATGCAAGAGATAGCATCTGGGAAAGAGATGCGCTCTGTAAAAGGAAATCAGAATCTCCTCCTGTCAGACTCTTACATAAACATACAAGACATACAAGCCGCATATCAGCACGGCAGTTTTGCTTAGAAGGCGTGAGCCACAGTCCCACAGCACTGCGTGTCCCAACGAGCTGCTGCAGTTCTTCACATACAGCTTCCATCCGCACTCCTTTATTTCCACACAGACTGAGCCCTAACGCCACAACCACCTGCCGCAATCTGGACAGGAAGCATCCTGCCACAAATGCACAATTAAAAACCAAAAAAAAAAATAAAAGGATGTTCCGGGTTCCACAGAACATCAGCCTGAAGAAGCCGGTAATTAACACGGCCTTCCCTCCGGCTGTCTCGACCCGCAGCTCGGATGCACAGACGGCCCAGAATCCCCGGCGTTCAGGCACCGCAGCGGAGCAGGGCAGCGCCGCGGCCTCCCCCCGCACGGCTTCGGGCGCTGCCGGCCGCCCCAGCGCCCCGCGGCTCCCCGCGGCTCCCTAGCGACCCCGGCGGCGCAGTTCCCGCCCCAGCAGGCCCGGCCCGCGCTCAGCACCCAAGCCGCGCAGCACGGCCTGAGGAGCGGCCCCGGCCCGACCGCATCACTCACCATCGCGACCCGCCGCCTCAGCGCCCAGTAACGCCCCGCGCGCACGCGCCGCCGGCTCCACCAATCAGCGGGCAGGGCGCGCTGCTGACCCGGAAGCACGCGTTCTGAGAGGGGTCAAGCGCCTCGCCACAGTAACGGTCGGGCCCCGCGGCCGGCCCAGAATCCCCGGCGTTCAGGCACCGCAGCGGAGCAGGGCAGCGCCGCGGCCTCCCCCCGCACGGCTTCGGGCGCTGCCGGCCGCCCCAGCGCCCCGCGGCTCCCAGCCGCTCCCTAGCGATCCCGGCGGCGCAGTTCCCGCCCCAGCAGGCCCGGCCCGCGCTCAGCACCCAAGCCGCGCAGCACGGCCTGAGGAGCGGCCCCGGCCCGACCGCATCACTCACCATCGCGACCCGCCGCCTCAGCGCCCAGTAACGCCCCGCGCGCACGCGCCGCCGGCTCCACCAATCAGAGGGCAGGGCGCGCTGCTGACCCGGAAGCACGCGTTCTGAGAGGGGTCAAGCGCGACGCCGCGGCAACGGTCGGGCCCGGGTAGCCGTACTTCAATCTCATACTAGACCGGCCCTGGCCCTGAAGAGACGCAGCCTGAAGGAACACAGCCTCTCCATCTCTTGCCATAGATGAAGACCTGCCTCTGGCAAGCCCTCCTTGCTTGGAATGCAGCACAAGCCCTTCCCTTCCAGGTGCCTCAGTTCTGCTGCACTGTCCGTGACAGGGAAAGCACGGCCGTGCCACAAAACCGGACGCTGACTCAGTCCGCTGCTTTTGGCACATTGCACAGCTCATTTCAGATGAAGGTCAATAAATATTTACGTAACGCACTGCCCTGAGGACTCTACCTACCAGGAAATCCACCCATGTTTACGTGCAGAGCTCACACAACAGCTGACCTGCCATCCCTGCCCAGTGTTGCAGAGCTCATTCCTGGCCAGGGCACTGCAGGAGCAGCAGCAGCCTCCCACACCTGAAAAGCAGGACAAGGCCTGGAGGCCAGCGCTGCCCTGGGAGCATACATGGGACAGCAGAGTCACAGCAACTGGAAGTGTACACTCAAGTCAGGACAGTTGATCTCTGGTCACACAGCATGGTGCCCCCCTGCTCCAGGTCATGCAGGGTGCATACCAGACCCCACTGCTCAGACAGTGCTACTTCTGCTGGCAACTTCAGGACATCCACAACACCAGTGGGCATCTCCATGTGCCCAGCAAAACACAGAGACTCAGAAAAGCACAAAATCACATCACCATAGGGGATGCCAAGCAAAGAGACATGGCTGCAGCCAGGCGAGTAGAGCCGGGTCTGGGCAGGTGGACGGAGCCTGAAGAACAGAACAGTGCTTGGGCTTCAGCCCCTCAGCCTCTTCTCTTCACTTACAGCCCAGGGGAAAGGGACGCACCTGAAGCTGGCAGCCCACAGCTGGGGCAGTTGTAGTCTTCATTGGGTGGATGGCCAGGTCCAGACAGCGGTGGTGAATGGAGCTCCAGTCACTAGTGGAGTTCCCCAGGGGTCAGTATTGAGACCAGCCCTGTTTAATGGCTTTACAGATGACCCGGGCAAAGCGACTGAGTGCTGAGGGAATGGGACTGTTCAGTCTGGAGAACAGAAGGCTCAAGGGGAGACCTCACCACCCCCTATAGCCCCCTGAAAGGAGGCAGGGGCTCAGCCTCTGCTCCCAGCTGATTAGTGACAGGATCCGAGGGAATGGCCTTAAGCTTTAAGGTTCAGGCTGGATGTTAGGAAAAACTTCTTTTCTGGAAGAATGATGATGCAGTGGCACAAACTGCTTGAGGTGGTGGCAGGGTAACCATCCCTGGAGGTGTTTAAGAAACACAGAGATGTGGCACTGAGGGACAAGGTCAGTGGGCACAGAGGGATGGGCTGGCAGTTGGACTTGATGATCTTAGCAGTCTTTACCAATTATAACGATTCTGTGATTCTGTACCCAGGAAGTATCAGCTCTGATGCTCCAGAAAGGACGGATACGGTACAATCAGACAGGGAAAGAAATCACCAGCTTGTTAAATCCAACCAGAGGTTTTCACACCAGTTGAAGGTAATCGAGCAAAGGCTGTTGTTTCTCACTAAGTTTCAGGGCACCTTTGCTACAAAAAGGCGTAAGGGAGCCAACAGCTCTGCTTCCAGGGAACAGGGGCTGTGTGAAAGGCAGAAGAAGGTGAGAAAGAGAAAGCAGATGTTGAGAGCTTTCCCTTCAACATTAAGGAAAATATTTCCCACGTGGTGTTTGGACTGTGTACACTGTGTTCACATTAAGTGTTCCAGATGAAGGACTGTTTTTTTCTCACTGTTTAATCACAGTTTCACTAGTCCTGGAAAAAGAACAACCAGTTCCTGTGTGACGAGCAGGCTGTCCTCTGCCAGGGCTTTCCTCTGCCTTCTGTTTGACCTTTCCTTCCATCCTTACAACTTGACAATTACAAATCTCTGAGCCAGCAGGAACACACTCCTGTTTCTCAGAAGTGCTCAGGACACTTCAAATTGCTCAAGCAAACAACTGGCATTTTTGACAGAGCTACATTTAGATGCAGCAGAACACACGCATGCATGTACAAAGAGACGGCGGCCGGTCACTGGAGCACGTGGGAGCAGGGAGCTGTGCAGGCACGAGAGCCAGGCAGGAGCTCCTTCCTTTTTCCTTGCAGCCTGTTCCCAAACAACCTTCTGAAGACAAGGGGCATCAGACAGCTCCAAGAGCACAACAAACCCAGCAGGTGAAACAAACAGACGACGCATGGAATGCTGCTGTGTGAGTGCCAGGGCTGCTGATCCTACCGTCAGCAGCACCTCCACCCTGCTGGTTCAGTGGATACTTCACGCTTTTTGTGCAAAGACAATGTTAAATAATCAACAAAATACACGCAGGCTGTATTTTGTATTATTGCTGGCTATTGGTCAGGAGCTTTTGTTTAAAAACAAAAACAAAATAAAAAATGATCAGCATTTGTGGTCTGTATACCTCACTGGCATTTGTCGTCGGCATCTGTTCACCTTCTATCATCCATTCAGCATTTTCGTAAGTGCTGTTAGTCAGCCCCACATCAGCTCACGTCACACAATGCCCTTGGCAAGCAACACAAGCAGATAGAGACAGCCAGGCACCAAAGAGCAGCAGCAAACCTCGCGTCAGGGCTCTCAGCTCTTGCAGCACCATTACATGAACCCTCATATCACGGTGTGCAGACGAGCCAACCCACTGAACAGCCCCAGCTCCAGGCCAAATATGAAGCATAACAGTTATGACAAGCACAGGACGGCACGTGGGACACTCTGTCCATTAGTGGTCTTCCCACTGGTATAAGCATGGCCAGCTCACACTTGGTGAGTCACAGAATCACTGAATGGTTTGGGCTGGAAGGGACCTCAAAGATCACCTATTTCCAGCCCCTTTGCCGTGGGCAGGGCTGCCAACCACTCCATCAGGTTGCCCAGGGCCCCATCCATGGCCGTGGGCACCTCCAGGAACAGGGCAACCCCAGCTCTGGGCAGCAATGCCACTGCTGTATCGCCCTCTCAGAGAAAAACTTTCCCCTGACATTTAATCTGAATCTTCCCTCTAGTTTAAACTGTTCCTCCTTGTCCTCTCACCATCTACCCGCGTAAAAAGTTGATTTTCCTCCTGTTTATAATCTCCCTTTAAATTGTGCAAGGCTGCAATGAGGTCTCCGTGCAGCCTTCCCTCCTCCAGGTGGAACACTCCCAGCTCCCTGGCCTGTCTCCATAGCAGAGGTGCTCCAGCCCTCTGAGCACCTTTGTGTCCTCCTCTGGACCTGCTGCTGCAGCTCCGTGCCCTTCCTGTGCCAGCAGCCTCACGGCTGGATGCAGTACGGAGGTGGGGTCTCACAGGGACAGAGCGGAGATGGACAATCCCCTTTCTCACCCCGCTGCCACCTGGTGAAGGCTGCTCTTCAGTTCCATGCGCCGCTCTCCCTGCTTGCTGCCTTTCCTGTACGAGAAGTACGCTGCCAGAAGTGAAGGCAAACTCCCAGAAAACCGCACCTGGGATGGGAGCATTCAGCCCAAAGATGCTCTCCTCATAGGAAGCACCGCAGGGTCAGCAGGCGGCCGCACATGGGCTGCAGCCAGGACACCCCATTCCTGTGACACAGACCACAGCTTCATTCTGGGAACTGTTCTGGACTCCTACCACGGATCTGACTAAGCAGAATGCAGCTCCCTCAGCATCCACGGGCAGGTTTGTACATGGCAGCTGAGGGGCTCCGTCAGACCTCACCTCCAACCCAAAGACACTGCCACAGACACAGCAGGGAGCACAACCCCCAGCAGGCACCCCCAGGGGTGCGTATCAGGCACTGGGAGCGCCCCGTGCCTCAGCTCTGTACTCGAGTCCTCAACAAGAACTCACAGAAATCCAGAAAATGTATTCAGAATGGACCCAAGACAAAGCAGACGAGCATGCAGAAGAAACTCGATGGAAAAACAAGTCTCAACACTACAAGAATGGGGAAAACGGGCACAAAGAACAGCAGAGCCTCAGCTCAGGGCAGTGGGCCAAGGCCTCACCAAGCCACGTGCTGTGACACCGGAGCCTGGGCGGCTCTTGTAAACAGCCACACTCTGACTCTGCCTTTTCTGCTCCTTTGGAGCCGTTCCACTTCTCTACAGCTTCGCGGCCTCACAAACAGAGCCGTTCTGAGGGTGCAGTGGCACTGGAAATATTTTCCATCGGCTCTCTCCAACGGCACTGTAAACAATTGCTTCCTGCTCCCGTTGTGCAATGAGCTGAAGATGAAAACAAGCCATGTTTACTTTCTCCAGCGATCCCAGCCCTGACCCAAAGCGGCCTCCTCGTCCTCCTCCTCCCGCTGAGCTCTGCAGATCAGCTGGGAGCCAAAGGGCAGAGGATGGCGCAGACACCCGCGGCTCTCACAGCACCCAACTCCCTCTCCCCCTTTTCCCTCCGGGTCTATTTTAATCCTGCTCTCCTTCAGTCACTCGGAGCCTCGAGTTTTGTTTTCCTCCAGTCTGAGCAATGCACAAAAGCAAAGCAGACTCCTCCCGCTCCATTCCCACCAGCTCAGCAGCAGGCGGTTACTAAGGGTGTCATTTAGGGTGCTGCTGCTCATAATAAAAAGCTTCTGAGAAGGGCTACGGGTCGCTGGGCTCAGCCGCCCGGCCGGCAAAGGTCACAAGCAGCAGCAGCTCCAGCAGCCCGCACTGCCGGGCCCGGCACAGCGCTGCGCCCCGTGCGGGAACCGCCGCCTCATCGGAGATTTCCCACCGCCTCCATTCAGCAAAACGCCGCTTTCCAGGCGAGCGCGGAACCCGCCGGGCCTCGGCAGCGCGGCACGGCGCCCTCGGCGAGCCGGGCGGGGGCACCGGGGCGATTTGCGAAGAGGCGAGCGGCCTCCGGCAGCCCAAAGGACCGCGGCGTGAGCGGCTGGGCCCGCCGGCCCGCCCCGCACGACACGCAGCGGGCCGAGCGCGGATCCGGGCGGCACAACGATGGGAAACGAGGGCAGCGCGGTGCGCTCTGCGGGTTGCGCTCAGCGCCGCGAGGAGAAGGAGCCGGAGGGCACAGCCCGGCCGGAGGGCACAGCCCGCCCCGCGGCACCGCGCGGCCCCGGCCTCGCCTCACCCGCCGAGCGCCGCGCTCCCTCCCCGCCCGCCCGCCCGCTCGCCCGCTCGCTCACCGAAGGTGCGGC
The DNA here is from genome assembly GCF_951394365.1 of Tetrao urogallus. NCBI lineage: Eukaryota > Metazoa > Chordata > Aves > Galliformes > Phasianidae > Tetrao > Tetrao urogallus. The sequence goes on from NC_136829.1 coordinate 1,533,820, forward strand.
GCTGCTTGAAGGGCCGGTCCGAAGGCATGGCGGCGGCCGGGCCGGAGCGCAGGTGCCGGCGGCGGCTCCGTATGGCGCGGCTGCGCGGGCTGCGGCGGAGCGGGCGGTGACGTCACCGCGGCAGGCGGGGCGGCGGAGGGCCGTGACGTCACCGTGACGTGCCTGCGGAGGGGCGGTGCCGCCTGTCCCGCTCTGATTACCTCAGAGTAATTAATACTCATCTGAGCTGAATCTCCCCTCTCGTAGTTAAAGCCACCCCCCCGTCCCACCACTCTGTGCCCATGGGTGAAGCCCCCATCCGCTCTGCTTATTGCCCCTCGCACCCTGGAGCGGCCCATCCTGCTGTCTCACCCCGCTGCGCATGCTGCCTGCGTGCCTGGAAGACCAAATCACACCTACAAATAGAGCGGGCTGTTTCTAGAGCTGTGAATGAATCAAACCCAGCAGCAAACAGCGACAATGTTTTGCAGAGAGCCACGCTTAACGTCCCCATGAAGGCATGCTGCAATGAAAGCTGTGTTATGAAACAACGCCCTGTGGTGTACGACAGGCTGTGGAAACAGGCAGACATGGAACACATCCCTGCTTCAAAGAGACATAAAGGCTTCCATGCATCTTTTAAAAATGCTCTGATTATCAAAAGGGTCCTTTTCATCAAAAAATGCAGAAGTGAAAGTTGCAGTACTGAGATAAAGCAAGCGGACTGACATTACAGACTGCAGGCTGACACGAGGAACTTGTTACTGTTATTAACCTGCTAAGCACTAACCATTTTTGATGAGGAACAGATGGACAGACCGACCCGGCGGGATCAAACCAGCTGCAGCAAGCCGTCCTGCAGCAACACAGGACCAACAGCCAGCTTTATACATGCTAGCATTCCTGCAGGGTGAGCCCCACTGGTGATAAGCACTCTGCACGTTTGTGACTCTACGGAAGCTCCCTGAGGAATGCTGTCGTGCTGCTGAAGTATATTTCTGCTGACACAGACCGTGATGATGCTCAGACTTCTGCAGCGATGGTTCTGTCAGAGCTCAGCGCCCCGCAGCCCCGCACACACAGCTCTGCTCAGGGCTAACCAACGGGCAGCCTGCCCTGCTGGAGGCCTTGCCTTCATTCCCTTCAGCTGTGCCTAGCAAAAGCTTTAATAAAGACAAGGTAAACAGATGTCCTGTATGTGAAAGAAGTGCTGCTCAATCACAGCGTATCTCAGGCAGACAAATAGCTGCTGAAAGATCCATATGTCCATAGCAGGCGAAAGACCTGTCTGAAGATCCACAGGTGTTTCCACTAGTCTGTCTTTTGCGATCCTTTAGGTGTTATCACCTCCGTTCCTCTGCCAAGTCCTTATCTCAGTAGGAGGCTGGGCCTCAAGTGCTGCTGCTTGCAGCGCAGAGCCGTAACTCAAACCCCTTTCATCAGCTTGTTAACGCATCAGGGTTTGTTTGCTCAGTCTTTGCAGCAAGTGCTTCCTCTGCCTTCAGAGGGATCCGTTCCCCAAAGACAGCAAGTCAGGCCATTCTGCAGTTGTAACACAGAACAGCTCAAAGCCACAGTCTTTGAGTCAGTGTTCTCTGTTTTCAGGCTACGAAAAAGAGCCTAGAACCATAATGCATATTCTTCTGTCTTCTTCAATTTGCTGTTGTCTGTAGTTTTACCTGAATGTCAGTAATTCCCATGACTGACTAGGCCCAGGCGCAGCAAACACAGGTAAGCAGCAAAACATCACCCAGACTCTTTCCTGGCCTTCACTTTTCTACAGCCAACCTTACTGAAGACCTCCCTGACACCTATGCAGAGCAATTCCTTCCTGTCAGATCTCTGGGGCTCTTCTGATGCTCCAGATCCAAGAAGCTTTATCTCCATAATACGTATGTTATGTGTATATATACATATATATGCACATGTATATGTAATACTTTAAAAGAGAGTATTGTTCTTCACCTCGATCCACCCTGCTTGAAAAATAAAAATGAAACAACTTTGATTCACCTGGTGTAAAATTGGCAATAGCATAACATAAACAAGGCCCTGCCCTCACCAGCTGGATGTGGCACCCCAAAATCAGCTTCAAGACCCTTTTATTCAAGTTCCTCAATATATTCAAAGTCAGATAGGGAACAGCACCTTGGAACACACACGCACACATATATAATCAATTTCACTGGAAGTTTATAGTCTCATTTTCGGCCTCAAGGCAATGCAGAAAGCATGCATGATCTTCGCTGTTCAATTGGCTGCCTACAGGCTCCTAGGGGAAAACAAACATCCCTCTGTCCTAAAGGCAGACAGGATACAGATAGGATAGCAGGATAGTTACCTTAAGGAAGAGTCAAATGGAATGCTGGGCACCAAAAACTCTTCGGCACTAAGAGTAGCAGTCGCACCTCCCAGGGAAAGCGAAAACACACCAGCAGGTCACAGCCTGCAGGGAAACGTTTCTCCGGCCACAAACAATAAAAAATAAAGGAAACAACTGAAGACATATTTTTCTTCTGCCTTGCCTCGCCTCATTATTCAGATATTATCCAGAGCTTCCAGCTTGCTGGAAGTAATTTTCTGGAGACAATATTTAATTAAATTGTAACAGATGGCATGTTTCATGTAAGCTGCTGTGTATCAAATCAAAATTAAATAATAAAAGTCAGCGTACGCGTGCTATGTGAGTTAGACTTCTGACCTAGGAGATGGATGTTTACATTAATCACTGCTTGGCACAGAACCTGACTGCAGGGAGGCACCAGTTTGCTGTGGTCAGACATCTGATGGGAGAAACAGTTCACGAACTGAGCAGCAGCCAACCCTGAGTCACAGTGATGACAGCCGAGATGCTCAAAATATGAGCAAGTTCTTAAAATACCAAAGAATATGGACAGGCAGGTGCTGCAGGACTGACCATAGGAGCGATTTCAAGTTAGGATTTCTGTTCTCTTCCGAAAACATTTCTGGCTTTTACGGTCAAAAACACCATCTAAAAAAATAGAAACGGTCTGTAAATCAACGCCCAAGTCTGAAAACACATTATAAAATGCTGAACATTCAGGTGACCTTTGCTGCTTAGTCACCACATACACACCACAGAACTTTCTGCTCTGAAATGCAGAAAAGCGTCCAAACCAACACCAACGTTTTTACTAACAGACTCCAAAACTTTACTGCAGCCAATTGCCCGGTTGATCCCATAACCTGCTGAGATCACACAGATTCTAATTCTGTTCCCAGGTGTAAAACCAGGCACTAACCAGGCATTACCCCGTGTTCCCAGCACTGCCTGTAGCTTCCAGAAGGCAGATCTGAACACAGGCTGGGCACTTCTGCTAACACGGATTTGTCAGGCAGGAGCAACCCCTCGCCAGCACAAGCAGCAGCATCCCCCAGTAAGGCTGCAGTTACTGAACCAAGGGAAATCCTTTCGTGCTGATAAAACTGCCATCACATAACTTCTAGGTCAGAGGGGTGAAAAGGAGGGAGCCCAGCAGGCAAGATGGAACAGCTCACTGCACAGCCCTCCCATCCCATGGGACAGAGCAGCCTGGGGAGGAACAGGGCTCTCGGAGTGCTGCACGCTGCTGATGCCGCCCCCAGTACTGAGCTGAGCACACAGAGGAAGTGCAGCACAAGACAATATGCATCATTTTTTAATGTGGGCTGCGGCATTCTGCAGAGCGCAAGGACATTTCAGTACAAGGCAGAGCTGTGTCTGCCACATGGGACAAACTGGTGACACAAACACCGGGCACAAATTCTTCAACTCTGCATGCAGTTACAAGACCTTTTCAAGGCTACAGAGAAACATTTTCTTTATTATTTCGGAGGAACCAGATAACATTTTTATCTTCAACAACATGCACAGAAAAATGACGAGAGCAAGGATCAGATGAAAGCAGCTCCTGAACTGCGACAGCTGAGAGCTCCAACAGAGCCTCGATGTCTGCATTCAGGCACAGCACCTCTGTTGCTGCCTGAGACAACAAAGAGACGCGATGGAAAAACACTCCAACCTCTGAGGCAATTATAAGCATGTAGCACATGTATTTTCAGTGAATCACTGTTCAGAGAAAGCAGCAGAGAGGTAAAACGCCCTACAAAGGTTCTACTTTTTGAAGGAAAAAAAACAAAAAACAATTGTGACAATAATTGAATTCCTTACAAGACAAGGAAAAACAAGACAAAAGCCATCACTGATGACACTTTTTAAATTTAATATGACCAGACTTTTACAAGTAACTTATAAAATAAGAGAGAACAACAGGACAGGAAGGTTTCATATTTAGTCATTCAAAAGTAATAGTGTAAGAGCTCAGCTCTAATAATGGCGACAGGATCATGGAAATGTACAGAGAATAATCTTGTAGAACGTTACTAGGGTTTTTTATGTTATCTTGTCAACTATTAAAAGCATCTGTTGCATTTTTATTTCACTTTTTTTCACTGCCAAGGTCACCCGGTTCTAATTCACCATTTCCTTCTCAAAATGACGAGTGATCCCAAAAGAAGCCATTTTTTCTATATGTAAAAAGCATACAGACAACAAGAACACCTGCTTTGGTTCCTCCAAAACATCGCAGAAGTGGCACAACAGTGGCAAAACATCGCAGAAGTGGCACAACAGTGGCAAAACATCGCAGAAGTGGCACAACAGTGGCAAAACATCGCAGAAGTGGCACAACAAAAAACTCTTTAGCATTAAATTAAAAAAAAGAAAGTTGGGCAAAGGGAAAAAAGCAGATCAAGTGAGTGGAATCATTCGTTTCTATTCTGGACGACAATCAAGAGGTAGCCATTTTCTGGAAGGGAAAAGAAAAAAAAACAAATTATTCTCTCATTGTTGATACTTATTCACAAAGAAAAGCATCCCTGGTGCTAAATACAGGGACTTCCAGCTTTGTCTCTTTCTCGTATCTCACTGATACGCTGTCCTGACATTCATCCCCAGTGATCAGAACAGGTTTGACGTGTTGGATCACTTATCTGAGTCTCGTGGTGGAAAAGTCTCACATGCTCAAGAGCCAAATTTAACACCGTTCATCCCTAATAAATGAGAATAACTGACACGTGCAATGACTCAAGCAAACTAGGCAGCGCAAGACAGCGATTTCCCATATCTCACAGCCAGGCTGCTGGACCGAAGGGGTTCCAGCTGCATTTGTTCTGGAGTAATGGTTATTTCTCTTTCCATCTTTCGTATGGAAATGAGAGGATGCACCAGCACAAACCCCAGAGCCTCTCTTCCCCAAGCACTGCTCCGACCAGCTCCTGCACAGCTGCCTGCTGGAGCACCAGCCTCCTTCTTTGCCTCCCCACCAGCAGAATGCCACTACAGCCCAAAGGAACAAAGCTGAGTTCCTGCACCATTAATGCAACTCATCCCTGTTTCATAGCTGGCTGAAATACCGAGGAGTATCTCCAGAAAGAAGGCTGCTGCCACATTCTGTGACCCAGTACAGCTACATGTTAAAATCCTTTCCTCTGAGCCAGAAGTGGAACGAGTACTCACAGGTACTGAGTGAGCCAGCTAGGACAGAAGCCCTCCTGCACTTCACGTACGAAGAGGGAAGGCCCTATGGACGCTGTGACAGCAGGCAGCCGTCGTGGCCACAGGGATCATGAAGTGGTTGAGTTCAAAATTTTTAGTGTAAGGAGGAAAAAAAAAGGCAGAATTGTCACCACGAACTTTTAAAGAGAGCAAACTTTAAGCTTCTCAGGGAGCAAATTAGCAGTGTCCCCTACAATTCTGCTCTCCAGTATCCAGGGGCCCAGGAGAGCTAGTCACTTCTCAAGAAACGCCTTTCAAAAGCCTGGGAGCAGGCAATCCCACTGTGCCATGTGCCAAGCAAGTGGGGCAGCTGGCCTGGCTGAAGAGGGAACACCTGGAACTGGGGCAAAACAAGAAAGCACACAGCATCTGGAAGCAAGGTCTGGTTTCAGAGGGAGAGTACCGAGCTGCAGTTCGGATCTGCAGGGAGAAAACAAGAAAAGCCAAAGCTGTACTTGAGTTGATGCTGAGCAGTGTGGTGTGAGACAACAAAAAGGCTTTTGCAAGTTTGTCAGCAGCAAGAGGAGGCCAAAGGAAAACAGGGGACTGATACTTGGGGTGAAAGGTCACCTCACAGGTGGAGATGTCTAACGCCTTTTCTGCCTCAGTATTTAACAGCAGCAACAGATCTTGGTTTGCCTGGACCTCTGAGTTGGAGGACATCACAGGGGAAGCAGTAACTTTCAATTAGCAGACATTACAATTGTAGGGATGCAGCTGTACCAGCTGAACGGCCATGGTCCATGGAGTTTGGCAGGACTTGCTTCTGAGGGAATTAGCAGATGTTACAGCTAAGTGGCTGGAGCAGCTCAGTGGGAAGGGACCGAGGGCACTGGTGGCAGCAGGCTCAGCAAGAGCCAGCAGTGTGCCCTGGCAGCTGAGAGGCAAACGTTTTGGGGTGTATTACACAAAGCACAACCAACAGTCAAAAGAGGTGATTCTTCCACAATATTTAGCACTGGTGTGGCCTCAGCTTGAACACTGTGTACAGCCCTGGGCTCCACAACATAGCAGGGTTATTGAGGTTCTTGGAAGCATCCTGAGGAGGACACAGAGCAGCAGGAAAACGAGTGCTGTGAGGAGAGCCTGAGGGCACTGGGGTTGCCTGGTCTGAAGAACAGGAGGCTGAGAGGCGGCCTCACTGTGCCCTGCAGCCCCTGAGGAGGGGGAGCAGAGGGAGCAGCTGGGATCTGCTGCTGGGAACCAAGGACAGGACGTGCAGTGATGGTCCAACCTCGTGCCAGTTTCCAATTGAACTATCCCATGTCAATGCATGACACTGGTTTGTAAGTTCAGCACTCAGCTAGGTGAAACTGGTCTCAAAACATTTCCTTCCGACTTTCTGGATTCCATATTGAAAAACGCTAAGCATGAGAGGCTGCAACACGCTGTCAAATGCTAATTAACCATTTCTACTCCGAGAAAATTAAACGAGGAAAGTGATTTCGCACACTGCGGCATGAAAAAGCAAGCTAAGGTCAGTGATAAAATTTCCAACTGAAGAAAGCAATGAAGGGCAAAGCCTTTGGAAAAGAACAGAGTAGGCAACATGAATAAAAGCAGCATGCAGAACTCATTTCTCAGGCTCACAGCATCTCTACCGCAGAGAAGCCAACAGGTGACTCTGGCAGACCTCACGAGAGAAGTATCTGCTGGGTGCTTTCAGCCTGCTTCCTCTTACCTGGAGCAACCATGATCTCATTTTTCTTGGAGCGGATCCGCAGGAAGGTGAGGTCATTTTGGGGATCGATGTCTCGCACGATGTTCCTTGCCATCATGACGTAGCCCGGTAGTAGGTCAACATACTGATTGGTTGTGGTGTTGTCCATAGTGCTTCTGATAGGAATACCTGCAAGAAGCCACCACGGGGACAGCAAGGGTCAGCAACACAGCTTTTGAACCAACTCCCTCCAGGTATCACCGTATCCAACTGCAGTGGCCAGTGAACCTGAGTATGGGTTAGAGAGCTAAAACAGGGGGGTGGGAGCAGGAGTGCTCTTTTGAAAGCTTACAAGAAGAGCATGAACAGAAATAAGACAGAGAGGTTAAGTTCTGCAACCACAGATGAAGGTGAGAATAACCGCTTCCCTCTACTAACATCAGTGGTTTCCTTTTGCTTTGCCAGTTATTCATCTGAGATGTATAAACAGATAAATAAAAACAAAAATAAGTGTTTTAGGGGGAGAGTGGAAACATCTGCCATGTTTTCTAAGGATTATTTCTAGAAAACATTTGGCTTAAACTGACACACAATTTTAACAGCTGAGCTTAAGTACAGGAAAATCTCTGCTGAGAGAGACATCAACTGCAACTCCTTAAAAAGCACGAGCGGTGTAAGTTATGATCTGAGAAAACAGACTGACAGTACCTCCAGGATTAACAACAATGAGTCCTTGCACTCCTCTCTGGCTCTGAATTCGCTTCAGCGTTTCTTCCACAGCAGCCTCAGCCTGCAAAAAACAGCGCAAATCAAAAGATCACAGGTGCTGGTTGCCCTCAACTAAAGCCTCACAACAATGTGCCTGACAGTAAAGATGCACAAAGATGACACACAGACACTGCCTGTACCTTTCCAGAAAGCACTGTGTGCTTTGGTACTATTTTCTCTGCCTGGTCTTTTTAGTTGGTTTCCACTCATTTTGGATATCAGGGGGAAGTTCTTTCCAGAGAGAGTGGTGAGGTGCTGGAGCAGCTGCCCAGAGAGGCTGCGGATGCCCCATCTCTGCAGGTGTTCAAAACCACATTGGATGGAGCCCTGGGCAGCCTGGTCTGGTGCCAGATCTGGAGGTTGGTGGTGCTGCCTGTGGCAGGGGGTTGGAACTCGATGATCCTTAGGCTTTTTTCCAACCCAAGCCATCCTATGATCTGTCTGAGTAATCTTCAGTCGTTTGTGATTACAATCTTGTGCAAACTTGGAACTCTCTTTTAATTTTACCCTCTCCTCCTCCCAACCCTCCTGCAGCCCCATGAATGAGCTCCTTACTGCTGGCTCACAGAGGGAAGACTTCTTAGACTGCTACAGTATAGGCACAGAGCAAAATCTGTGTACCTACAAATGGAATTCATGAACAAAACAGAATAATGCACGCTCTACATGCAAAACTACCCTCCCTTTTCTCAAACCAGTGCTAAGAGGAATTAAAAACATAAAAAGCAAAAGGAAGAAGTGATCCGTGCTCTTTATTTAGAGTTACTGTCGGTGTAGGGATCACTACTTTGGAAAATCAACTCCCCCAGAGATAAAAGAAAAAAAGATGACTGAAGGCCCAAGCATCAGTTTTTATGTTTTTGATTCCCTGTAAAGGAAACAGAGGCGTGCTGCACATTTCAGATCCTGCAAGACCTGGCACAGAACAAAAGAATCAGCTGAAGTCATGGGAAAGGCCAGAGCTACAGGGGGCACCTGGCAACGGGGCTGCATTTGCCAGGCACCGTGAGTAACCCCCTGCCCACCTCCCCAGCTGGGAGAGGTGATTTGTGTCAGCAAAAAAAAGCATTAGCTCAGCCTAAGAACTGCCAGCAAACTTCCACGGGGCTTTGGGAGCTTTCAGAGTAATGCAGACTGCTGCTATGATCACACAGCACCACCTGAGCTTGTTTTGACAAAGCAGAATTATTATCCTACACAGAAAAAAAAAAACAAACAAAAAAAAAACTTTAATTGCTTTGGCGGAGGCCTTGATTTCTTCTGAATGCTGGACTGCTTCCACTTGGGAGACAAGGAAAGAGAAAAAAAGCCCAGATAACTACAGGGTGTGAAAATGCTGAGTGATAAACAGCGGCTCTGTTCAGACGGAACTCTCTGTTCCATCTGAAAAAACGTCCTGTCTTCTTCATAAATGCATCTGAGCCCAAAGTCATCAAATACCTAAACAGACCTCAACAAATCTGCTTGGGTGCCAAGAAGCATCCAGACAGAACTACGCTGATTTTGAATCTCCTCTACCAACCAGCAGTTAACCCAACTCAGAGGAGGGGGAGCAGCTCTGGCAGCTCACAGCTGTTTGTTCAGGGATGTCTTCCGGAGCTGCACACAGAGGAGACTCCTCCCCAACACCTCACTCAGCCCCTGCCATCCACCAGGCCAACAAAAACATCACCCAGAAAAACATCACGTACTGAATCCGAGCGGCAAACAAAACCTTAATCCCAACATAAGGCTGGGTGATGCAAGAGATAGCATCTGGGAAAGAGATGCGCTCTGTAAAAGGAAATCAGAATCTCCTCCTGTCAGACTCTTACATAAACATACAAGACATACAAGCCGCATATCAGCACGGCAGTTTTGCTTAGAAGGCGTGAGCCACAGTCCCACAGCACTGCGTGTCCCAACGAGCTGCTGCAGTTCTTCACATACAGCTTCCATCCGCACTCCTTTATTTCCACACAGACTGAGCCCTAACGCCACAACCACCTGCCGCAATCTGGACAGGAAGCATCCTGCCACAAATGCACAATTAAAAACCAAAAAAAAAAATAAAAGGATGTTCCGGGTTCCACAGAACATCAGCCTGAAGAAGCCGGTAATTAACACGGCCTTCCCTCCGGCTGTCTCGACCCGCAGCTCGGATGCACAGACGGCCCAGAATCCCCGGCGTTCAGGCACCGCAGCGGAGCAGGGCAGCGCCGCGGCCTCCCCCCGCACGGCTTCGGGCGCTGCCGGCCGCCCCAGCGCCCCGCGGCTCCCCGCGGCTCCCTAGCGACCCCGGCGGCGCAGTTCCCGCCCCAGCAGGCCCGGCCCGCGCTCAGCACCCAAGCCGCGCAGCACGGCCTGAGGAGCGGCCCCGGCCCGACCGCATCACTCACCATCGCGACCCGCCGCCTCAGCGCCCAGTAACGCCCCGCGCGCACGCGCCGCCGGCTCCACCAATCAGCGGGCAGGGCGCGCTGCTGACCCGGAAGCACGCGTTCTGAGAGGGGTCAAGCGCCTCGCCACAGTAACGGTCGGGCCCCGCGGCCGGCCCAGAATCCCCGGCGTTCAGGCACCGCAGCGGAGCAGGGCAGCGCCGCGGCCTCCCCCCGCACGGCTTCGGGCGCTGCCGGCCGCCCCAGCGCCCCGCGGCTCCCAGCCGCTCCCTAGCGATCCCGGCGGCGCAGTTCCCGCCCCAGCAGGCCCGGCCCGCGCTCAGCACCCAAGCCGCGCAGCACGGCCTGAGGAGCGGCCCCGGCCCGACCGCATCACTCACCATCGCGACCCGCCGCCTCAGCGCCCAGTAACGCCCCGCGCGCACGCGCCGCCGGCTCCACCAATCAGCGGGCAGGGCGCGCTGCTGACCCGGAAGCACGCGTTCTGAGAGGGGTCAAGCGCCTCGCCACAGTAACGGTCGGGCCCCGCGGCCGGCCCAGAATCCCCGGCGTTCAGGCACCGCAGCGGAGCAGGGCAGCGCCGCGGCCTCCCCCCGCACGGCTTCGGGCGCTGCCGGCCGCCCCAGCGCCCCGCGGCTCCCAGCCGCTCCCTAGCGATCCCGGCGGCGCAGTTCCCGCCCCAGCAGGCCCGGCCCGCGCTCAGCACCCAAGCCGCGCAGCACGGCCTGAGGAGCGGCCCCGGCCCGACCGCATCACTCACCATCGCGACCCGCCGCCTCAGCGCCCAGTAACGCCCCGCGCGCACGCGCCGCCGGCTCCACCAATCAGAGGGCAGGGCGCGCTGCTGACCCGGAAGCACGCGTTCTGAGAGGGGTCAAGCGCGACGCCGCGGCAACGGTCGGGCCCGGGTAGCCGTACTTCAATCTCATACTAGACCGGCCCTGGCCCTGAAGAGACGCAGCCTGAAGGAACACAGCCTCTCCATCTCTTGCCATAGATGAAGACCTGCCTCTGGCAAGCCCTCCTTGCTTGGAATGCAGCACAAGCCCTTCCCTTCCAGGTGCCTTTGTTCTGCTGCACTGTCCCTGACAGGGAAAGCACGGCCGTGCCACAAAACCGGATGCTGACTCAGTCCGCTGCCTTTGGTGCCACCTCCAAGGAAGCATTCGAGCTGATTCCAGTGTCCTGTGGGCCTTCTCGCTCAAGCCCTTCTCGGTTCTTTTTGCTCTCCTTCCGGGCTTTCTTCCTCAGCAGAGCAGCACTTGCCTTGGCTTTCTTCACTGCCTCGCCAGACTGAGTCCCAAGACTGTGCCAGTCCTACAAGAATCAGTGCAGAAACGGTCAGGGAACCTTCACAGGTAACAAGTGGCTGACGGCTCGCTTGTGGAGCTCAAATCACCCGCCCGGGCAGCTTTGGCTGCCAGCACTGGAAACCGCCTTCCTGCCATCAGGGCACGCCAGAAACTCCACCTCTATCTCCTTCCCCAAAGTCCCATACGAACTGGAACCCAAAGCCATCTCCTGCAAGGCAGCGCCTGCACAGGGCTTGGACACTGCCTGGCAGCACACACAGCACAGCAGCAGCAGCAGCAGCAGATGAGCTTGCACCCCAAGGCTCCTGGCGTGCATCAGGAACACGCGCACACGGAAGGAAGGGCAGGACAAACGACGGCACTCTCAGCAGTGCCGGGGCACAGCACCGTAGGCCACAGCTGCAGATTGTTCCCTCCCTGCCCATTGCCCGTGCCTTTCTATCAGCCTCAGAGAGCACGACTGACTGGCTTATGGCACCTGGAAACCGGCACGATTACAGCCAGCACACAGAGCAGCTGCAAAGCGGCTCCGCAGAAGAGACTGTGGCGCAGCACGTTCTCCGCAAGCGTGGGCTCGGGGATCTCAGCTGGGAGAAATGCTCTTCAGCACAACACAGCAGGCAGCCCACTGCTCTCCTGCTCTCAAGGAGGCTGCTTTCTACAAGAGGGGAGAAGGAGTCGTTATTCTCTCTCACACACTGCTGTTACAGGCGCACTTAGAGCTGTTCTGAACATCTCCTTGCTCTACTGACCCAATGACAAACAAGGACACGAAACTTGCAGCTGTGTCGTCTTTTACCGCCTGCCGAGGAAACGATTCCTCAAACTTGAGCATTGCTCCACTTGCAGGCGAGGGGAGCAGGAGCTGAAAAGGACAGGTGGGCATAAAAGAAGGGCAAAGCTTAACAGAAAGCAGACCTGCTGCAGACAGTGCCACCAGCGGTGTTTGAACAGCAGTGCCTTAGCACACGCTTACAGTAAGGCACACCTACCTTGCAATGGCCGCTCAGGAAGGTTGTGACACAGGCACCCATTGCTCCATTGCTCCCCTGAGCCCCAACTCCATTTCTCAGCCACTCACATGCCTCGATGTTCTGCAACAGAAAAGTCACAAGACAGAAATTCATCGCAGACGTCCTCAAACCTCCCTTCTCAGGGCAGTCGCACTCATTTCTCTGCATGAGAACTTGGGGAGGGCTTACCGAGTGAGCAGCATTTACTGCCACTTGGGAGCAGCAACCTATGCCTAACTCTAAACTCCTAACAGTAACCTATGACTAACTCTAAACTCCTCACAGCAACCTATGCCTAACGCTAAAACTGAACTGAACACTGAAACTAAGCTAACACTAAAATCAACAACAAAGCCCAGAAGTGGCACCTAACTTCTACAGGGGGAAGATGGAACCGGGGGCCCGCAGAACCGCAGAGGAGCAACAAGGTGGAGGAGGAACAGATGTTAGCAGTGCCACCCAGCTAATGCTGGGGGCAGGGGCCACGCAGCGGGTAAGGAGCCGAGCGCCCGGACCAGCAATGGCGGAGCTGTGAGCGCATCAACATGGGGCCTGCCACGGTGGTGTGGTGCCAGGCCAGCTGTGCTGCAGGCGGATCCACCTCCACGGGCTCCCCATGGTCGCTCACAGCGCTGGCCCGGGCGCGACGGAACTGGGCTCCCTTCCTCCTCTTCCTCCGCTGCCTGATGGTCATGGTGGGCCCCCTCCTCCTCTTCGGTTCTGGGGCCCCCAGGATCTCCTGAGGTCAGCGCAAACAACGGTGCGCTCCAGAGTGGACCTGACGACGCCTGCCTGCGGGGAGACAGAAGCCCCGGCTTCCATTTCTTCTTAAATCCGGGTTGTTTCCCCTTGAATATGGATTTTTCTGCTACAAATCCCTCTTTTTCCCATTAAATATGGCTTTTTCTGACAGAAATCCCTGTTTTACCTCTTAAATCTCGAATTTTGCCCTATAATATGGATTTTTTTCTGCAAAATATCCCAGTTTTTCTTCATAAATGTGGGTTTTTCCCCTGAAATATGCTTTTTTCTGATAAAAATCCCTGTTTTTCCCTTAAATCTTAGGTTTTTCCCCTTAAATCTGGGCTTTTTCCCCTTAAATATGGCTTTTTTCTGCCAGAAATCCCTGTTTTTCCCCTTAAATCTGGGCCTTTTCCCCTTAAATATGGCTTTTTCTACTAGAAATCCCTGTTTTTCCTCTGAAATATGCCTTTTTCTCCTAGAAATCCCTGTTTTTCCCTTATATCTGGGGTTTTTCCCCCTTACATTTGGCTTTTTCTCTAGAAATCCCTGTTTTTCCTTTAAATCTATGGTTTTTCCCATTAAATATGATTTTTCTGCTGGAAACTCATGTTTTTGCTCTTAAATCAGAGGTTTTCTCCCCGATATTCCTGTTTTGCCCCTTAAATCAGGGCTTTTTCCGCTTATATATGGCTTTTCTCCTAGAAATCCCCGTTTTTGCCCTTAAATCTGGAGTTTTTCCCCTTAAACATGGCTTTTTCTTCTAGAAATCCCTGCTTTTCCCCTTAAATCTGGGGTTTTCTACCATAAAACCCTGTTTTTCTTCTTAAATCTGGTTTTACCCCTTAAATATGGCTTTTTCTGCTACAAATCCCTGTTTTTCCCCTTAAATCTGCGGTTTTCTACCAGAAATACCGTGCTCCTGACTGATGGCAGTCTGAAAATCTCCCTCTCCCTCCCCCCCAGCCTACTAAGGCAGCAGTTCTCCCAAGCAACAAACACAATCACACACAACCGCAGCCCTGGCTCGTCCCGACAAGGGACGTCCAGACGACGCACATCTTCACAAACCTTCTTCCAGCTCCGCACCCTCCGGCCAACACAGCACCCAGGCGCCTTGCTCCACTGCCCGCCCGGGCTTTGCTGGCGACAACTAGGCCCTACGGGGCCTCCTCCTTCACACGCCCGAAACACCAACAAAGCTCCGCACTCGCACGGCCTTCCCTGAGAGGAAGCTGCCCCCCGACCCCGCAGCACTCGCCGGCGCCGCACGCATCGCCCCCGCGTGCCGGCAGCACCGCCAGCTCCTCCCCCGAGCGCCCCTCCATGCCCCCGCACCGAGGCCCGACCCCGTTCCCAGCACACAGCCCGCTCCTCCCGGCCCCGCTCACCGGCCCGGCGCCGCCATGCCGCGCTGCCCCGGAAGTGCTCTCCGCCGGCACGAAGCACTTCCTGCCCCGGTCCTACCAACCGCCTGCGGCGCCACGTTGCTGAGGGCGGCCTGGGGCCTGGACGAGGGGGAGGGGCAGCTGGGGGGCTCCGCTGCCGGATTCACCTCGGGTGGCGCCGGCGGCACGCAACTTGTCGTCTTCTCCTTTTCTGCCTTTTCCCTTTTCCCCCTTTTGCTTTCCTTTGCCTTTCTTTTCCTTGCTTCTCTTTTCTCTTCCTTTCCTTTTCTCTTTCTCTCTTCCCCTTCACATTTCCCTTTCTCTTTCATTTCTTACTTTCTTCCCCTTCCCTTCCCTCCCCTCCCTTCCGTTTGCTTTCTGTCCACACTCAGTCTGCACATCTCCAATGGACATGCCTGGAGAAGATCACCTACGCAGGCAATAAATGGCTTGTGCTGTGCTTCACTGCTTTGTGCTCTTGAAAGACTCTGATTTGTTTTGCCCTTTCCTAACCCCCAAGTATCAGGAGGGCTTGGCTGGCTTTGCTGCGGAGCCTTATCACCCCACAGTCTGAAGACTTGGGGGAAAAGCCCAGCAGCTCCGTAGCTGCCAAGGGAAGACTTCATGCCCTGGCCTTCATACAGCCTGGCTCTCCCCGCTCTGCTCTGCGCTCCTGCCATCCCCTGCAGCCCCTGTGCTGCGGCAAACACGAGCGCCTCCCTGCTGCATGCCCTCTCACGGCCCCATGTGCTGCACCCACACCACTGCCCCAGCCCCGCAGCCCTCCTGCCCGCAGCGCAGCTCCACGCACCGGGCTCGGCCCCAGCCCCGAGGAGCTGATGGAGGTGACTCAGCCCCCACTGCATCCACACCCAAACCTAACACGCACTAACCGCTCCTCAATACTCCGTTTCCCTCCTTTGCAGCCAGCTCCTTGGCTGCACGCAGCCCAACAATCCGCTCTTTCCTCTCCAGCAGTGCAGCAGGCAGGCGGGCAGGCAGCAGAAGGCAGTGCCGTGTAGCACGCTGGACCCAGTGCACCGTGCAGGCTCCTTCGTGGAAGGAGGAAGACGCCGACACGCCAATCCAAAATGGAAGGCAGACACTCTTGATGTGCGGCCTCTGCTCTCCTCTCCTCTCTCGGGCTCCGGCTCAGCAAGGTGCCCTCGCAGCACCCAGACGCTCCACACGCGGCGCTGCCCATGATGCGCTCGAAGCCATTGCAGCTGAAGCAGCGCAGCACGGCTCGCTGCCCTCCCGGCTCACGCCTGAGCTCTGGGCCCGAGGCGCGCTCACCTGCAGCCCTCCCGCTGCCCTCTCCTCCTGCCCCACTCCCAGTGCTGCTCTGCACACCAGCCCACCCGCACTTGAACTCCTCGCGGCTCAACGGGAGGCTGACGTGCAGGCCACGGCTGCCCACAGCTGCAGCTGGCCTTCCCAGGGCAAGCAGGAACAGTCAGTGCTACAGAAGGCTGAAAAAGCCACCAGGCAAGCTGGAGAGACGAGCTCACGGGGCTGAGTGCAGGGACACCTTTCTTCCTCGCGCGCTGCTTCCTCTCCTTTTGTTTCTCTCAGTCCTCACAGAGCAAGCTGATGCTCACACGCTTCGCTAGCAGTTGCGCTTTGGCTGAAAGGCCACCACTTGGCAAGACCAACATGGAAACGCGGGAAAAGCAGCTCCATCTCCAGGGAGGGATGCAAAGCCGGCCGGTTCATCGCCCTGCCACTGCCAGCCCAAGCCAGGCATGTTTTGACCAGCTACTGAAAGAGGCAGCACCCGGTGTAAAAGGTTTGTTTCCCTTTTATTTTAAACTAAGGGATTTGGGTTGCCTTTTGTAGGTATGTCAACAGACAATAAAATAGCCTGGATACCGCTCATGACCAACGACATGCGGTAAGTTCACCTCATCATCAACACTCTGAAACAGCTATCGAGCTGAAGGACCCTGAAGGAATGCAGCGTCCCCAGCTCTTGCCAGACATGAAATCCCGCACAGGCAAAGTCCCATTTGTTTGTCACGCATCAGAAGCCCTTCCAGCTTCCTCAGTTCCTCTCCAATGTCCGTGCAAGGGAAAGCACGGCCACGCCACAAAACCAGACGTACAGTCCGCTGCCTTTGCAGCACCTCTCAGCAAGCATTCCCGCTGCTTCCTTTGGCCTTTGAGGCTTATCGCTCAAGCCCTCACCGTTGCTTTGTGCTTTCCATCTTGGCTTTCTTGCTTAGCTGTGCAGCACTTGCCTTTGGTTTCTTCACCGTCTCCCAAGTCTTAGACTCCAAGCCATCCGAGTCCTACAGGAATCAATTCACAAACAGTCAGGGAACTTTCTGACAACTGCCCCACAGCTCGCTTTGGGAGCTCAAGTCACCTGACTGGGCAGCTTTGGGCGCCAGTGCTGCACATTGCCTTCCTGACATCAGGGCACAACAGAAACTCCACCTCTCTCTTGTTCCCAAAAATCCCACGGAAGCTACAGTCTACAGGCCTTGCCTGCAAGGCAGTCCCTGCACAGGGGGATGCCCTGCCTGCCACTCACAGGCCACAGAAGTAGCAGCAGCAGCAGCAGCACGACGATAAGATGAGCTTGCACGGATAAGATGGGCTCCACGGAGGTGGTCACAGCGCTGGTCCAGGCGCGATGGAAACGGAATCGCTGCCCCCTCCTCCGCTTGATCTTAAAAGCGGCCCCCCTCCTCCTCTTCGCTTCTGGGAAGCCAAGCTCCCTCTTCCCATTTAAAATAGGGCAAATTTTGCCCCTCGCCCTCTTCACACCAGGCATGGCTGCCAGAGCTCACAGAGGCGAGTGCATTGGCCAGGGCAGCGGTGACCAAGGTGACGGCTGTGATGCGGCGAAGGTTCTAAAATGGCAGCCGCACTGCTGGCAATGGCGTTCACATAGCATGAGGAGGGGGCTGGAGGACAGGGCACGGGACGGCAGCTAGAAGGCGCTCCTTGTGCCCAGCGGGCAGCCCTTCTGTCCGGCAAGCAAGAGGCCACAGAGGAGCCAAAGCCGAGGAAAGGGCCCTCAGCCTCCTTCGCCCTCTCCCTCCTGCCACATGGGAATCCCCTTCTGGGGCTGGGCCACACAGCACACAACACTCAGGGCACGCTCAGGGATCTCCTGAGGTCAGCGGAAACAACGGCGCGCTCCAGAGTGGACCTGATGGCACCTGCCTGCGGGGAGACAGAAACCCCGGCTTCCATTTCTTCTTAAATCTCGGGTTTTTCCCCTTAAATATGGATTTTTCTGCTAGTAGTCCCTCTTTTTCCCCTTATATCTCGGGTTTTTACCATTAAAGATGGCTTTTTCTGCTAGAAATCCCTGTTTATCCCATTAAATCTCGGATTTTTCCCCTGAAATATGGCTTTTTCTACTAGAAATCCTTATTTTTTCCCTTAAATCTGGGTTTTTCTCCCAGAAATCCCAGTTTTGCCCCTTAAATCTGGGGTTTTCCCCTTAAATATGGCTTTTTCTCCTAGAAATCCCTGTTTTTTCCCTTAAATATGGCTTTTTCTGCCAGAAATCCTTGTGTCCCCATTAAGTCTGGGGTTTTCTCCCACAAATCCCTGTTTTGCCCCTTAAATCTGGGGTTTTCCCCTTGAAATATGGCCTTTTCTGCCAGAAATCCCTGTTTTTCCATTAAATCTGGGTTTTTTCCCCATGAAATACGGCTTTTTCTCCTAGAAATCCCTGTTTTTCCCTTTAAATCTGGCTTTTTTCCCCACAAATATGGCTTTTTCTGCCAGAAATCCCTGTTTTTCCCCTTCAGTATCAGAGCACCAGCTCAGAGAAGCGTTTGCATGGGACGGATGGGCCGCGACTGGATCCAATCCTGCCTTTGAATTGGGACGCTGGACACAGCCTCACGGTGTGCCCAAAGACTAAGAACAGCGCCACCAAAGCAGGCAGAGACGCCACGCGCTCCTCACTGCTCACCACTTTCACATATCCCTCGCCCGCCTGCCCTCCCACCAATCTATCAGTGCAGCCCTTCCCAAGCAACAAACAGAATCACACAGAATTTCAGCCCGCACTCATCCCGCTCGCTGACATCCAGTGCCAGCGACAAACCTTCAGCCGTGCCCGCTCCACCCCCACTCAAACAGAGCACCAGGCGTGTGGATCCACTCCTCGTCCAGCTTTGCTCGGCACAAATTCCAGCGGGGAGTCCTTATTCACACACCTGAAACACCAACGCACAACAACGCATCAGAAAAAGCAATCAGAAAAGGAATCAGCCTCCAGCCAGGCTTTTCCGGCCGGCCGACGCCGCAGCCACACGAGCCCGTCGCCATCCTTGCCGCACCATCAAGGCCCCGCCATCCACAGCCTCCTGCCGGCGCACTCCGGGCCGAAAGCAAAACTCCACCGAGCGAGGCCAAAAGCCAAACTCGCCATCCGGACGGAGCCCCGCGCTTCCCCGCCGCCATCTCCAAGGACTGCTCAACGAGAGCGAGCGAGACGCCGGCTTCCCCGCCACGTCCAAACGAAGAGCGACGGCACCGGATCGCAGCGCGACGGCTCCCACCGCGCGACGGAGCGCGGCGCTGCCGCCACCCGGGAGCCGCCCCGTTCACCCTGGGCTACGCTCTGGCACCCGCAGCCCTCGCGAGGCCGCGCGGCCCGCAAAGCCGCGAGCCGGGACCCGCCTCTGGCTGCCGGCGGCGCCTCGAGCTCCTCCCCCGACAGCCCCACGATGCCCCCACGCCCAGGCCCGACCCGGTTCCCGGCACGGAGCCGCTCCTCCCGGCCCCGCTCACCACTCCCGCGCCGCGCTGCCCCGGAAGTGCTCTCCGCAGAAAGGCAGCACTTCCGGCCCGGGCCCTAGCAACCGCCTGCGGCGTCACGTTGCTAAGGGCGGCCTGCGGGCGGCCGGGGCCTGAGGGTGGAGTGGGGCGGCCGCCGGATTCCTCTCGGATGGCGCCGAAGCCGTGCGACTTTTCTCCTCCTCCTTCTCTCCTTCTCCTTCCTCCCCTTTTTCCTTTCCCTTCTTTCTAGTAAAAGGATCCTAGCCCAGGAGCTGGCGGGCCTCACTGAAAGGTCTTTAAACTAGGTAAGATGGGGGAAGGGGACAAAATGAGGACTGCTGAGGTTCAGGTAGTTCAGGGTTCAAAAGTGAACTTGATGGGTGACGAGGGTGGAGTTCGAAGGGATGGAGTGTGGCAGGGGAATGCTGCCTCCCTGAAGTGTCTATACATTAATGCGCGCAGTATGGGAAATAAACAGGAAGAGTTGGAGATCTGCGTGCGGTGACATGGCTATGATCTCATTGCGATCACAGAGACGTGGTGGGACAGCTCGCATGACTGGAATGTTGTCATGGAGGGCTGTGTGCTTTTTAGGAAAGATCGGCCGGCGAGGCGGGGTGGTGGAGTTGCTCTTTATGTAAGAGAGCAGCTTGAATGTATTGAACTCCACCTGGGGGAGAGTGGTGTAGCAGTGGAGAGCAGTGGAGAATCAAGGGGCGGGCTGGTATGGCTGACACCGTTGTGGGTGTGTGCTACAGGCCCCCTGATCAGGAGGAGGAGGTTGATGAGGCCTTCCACAAACAATTGGAAGCAGCGTCACGATCCCAGGCGCTGGTGCTTATGGGGGACTTCAATTATCCAGATATTTGCTGGAAAAGCAATGTGG
This sequence comes from Tetrao urogallus, assembly GCF_951394365.1. Taxonomy (NCBI): domain Eukaryota; kingdom Metazoa; phylum Chordata; class Aves; order Galliformes; family Phasianidae; genus Tetrao; species Tetrao urogallus. Next base: position 1,554,252 of record NC_136829.1, read on the forward strand.
CCAGGCATGCGCGGTCCAGACGGTTCCTGCAATGTGTTGAAGACAACTTCCTGATGCAGGTGGTTGAGGAATCGACGAGGAGAGGGGTACTGCTGGACCTTATTCTCACTAATAGAGAAGGGCTTGTCAGGGAAGTAAAGGTCGGGGGCAGCTTGGGTTGTAGTGACCACGAGATGGTGGAGTTGAAGATCCTGAGCGGAAGAAGTAAAGCAAAAAGTAGGATTGCTATCCTGGACTTTAGGAGAGCCGACTTCGATCTCTTCCGGGACCTACTTGGAGCTGTCTCATGGGCTAGGGTGTTGGAAGGCAAGGGGGCCTGTGAGAGCTGGTCGGCATTTAAGCAGCTCTTCTTCCAAGCTCAGGATCGGTGCGTCCCTGTGAGGAAGAAATCGGGAAAGGGTGGCAGGAGACCTGTGTGGATGAGCAAGGAGCTCGTGCACAAACTCAAAGGAAAGAAGAAGGCCCATGAAATGTGGAAAAAGGGTCTGACTACTTGGGAAGAATACAGGAATGTTGTCAGGGTCTGCAGGGATGCGACAAGGAAGGCTAAAGCCCACCTGGAATTAAATCTGGCAAAGGGGATAAAGGATAATAAAAAAGGTTTTTTCAAGTACATTAACAGTAAAAGGAAGACTAGGGAGAGTGTGGCTCCCCTGCTAAGTGACGCGGGTGTGCTGGTAACGGGGGATGCTGAGAAGGCGGAGATACTGAATGCCTTCTTTGCTTCTGTTTTCAGTGAAAAAGCTCCCCCTCGGGAATCTGAGACCCTGGAGGTTAGTGAGAGGGTCTGAGGAATGGAAGACCTCCCTTCTGTCAGGGAAGAGGTGGTCCGGGAGCGCCTAGGCAACACCAATGTTCACAAATCCATGGGACCCGATGGGATTCATCCACGGGTGCTGAGGGAGCTGGCAGAGGTGATTGCTGAATTGCTTTCTGTCATCTTTGAGAAGTCTTGGAGGACGGGGGAGGTGCCTGAAGACTGGAAGATAGCCAACGTCACCCCGGTCTTCAAAAAAGGCAAGAAGGAAGATCCAGGCAATTATAGGCCAGTCAGCCTCACTTCTGTCCCTGGAAAGGTGACGGAACAGCTTGTACTGGATGTCATCTCCAGACAACTGGAAGAAGAGGAGGTTATCAGGAGTAGTCAGCACAGGTTCACAAGGGGGAGGTCGTGCTTGACCAACCTGGTAGCCTTCTACGATGTTGTCTCTGGCTGGGTGGATGGGGGGAGAGCAGTGGATGTAGTCTACCTTGATTTCAGCAAGGCATTTGATACTGTCCCCCACGACATCCTTATAACAAAGCTGAGGAAGTGTGGGATAGATGAGTGGACAGTGAGGTGGGTTGAGAACTGGATGACTGGCAGAGCGCAGAGGGTCATTGTTGGTGGTGCAGAGTCCGGTTGGAGGCCTGTAACCAGCGGTGTTCCTCAGGGGTCTGTGCTGGGTCCGGTCTTGTTCAACATCTTCATCAGTGACCTTGATGAGGGGATAATGGCCACCCTCAGCAAGTTTGCTGATGATAGAAGTTGGGAGGATTGGCTGACACGCCTGAAGGCTGTGTTGCCATTCAGCGAGACCTGGACAGGCTGGAGAGCTGGGCAAAAAAAAACCGGATGAGGTTTAACAAAAGCAAGTGTAGAGTCTTGCATCTGGGGAGGAATAATTGCATGCACCAGTACAGGTTGGGGGATGAGCTGCTGGAGGCGAGCTCTGCGGAAAGGGACCTGGGTGTCCTGGTGGACGACAGGTTGGCCATGAGCCAGCAGTGTGCCCTTGTGGCCAAGAGGGCCAATGGCTTACTGGGGTGCATTAAAAAGAGCGTGGCCAGCAGGTCGAGGGAGGTGATCCTCCCCCTCTACTCTGCCCTGTAAGACCTCATCTGGAGCACTGCGTCCAGTTCTGGGCTCCCCAGTACAAAAAAGACAAGGATCTCTTGGAAAGAGTCCAGCAGAGGGCCACCAAGATGGTGAAGGGCCTGGAGCATCTCTCCTATGAGGAAAGGCTGAGTGAACTGGGTCTGTTCAGCTTGAGAAAAGAAGACTGAGAGGGGACCTGATCCAGGTCTATAAATATCTAAGGTGGGGGCAGAATGGCGAGGCCGGACTCTTTTCAGTGGTGAGTGGAGACAGGACAAAGGGAAATGGCTGGAAACTGCAGCATAGGAAGTGCCGCACAAACATGCGCAAGAACTTCTTTAGGTGAGGTGACGGAGCACTGGAACAGGCTGCCCAGGGAGGTGGTGGAGTCTCCTTCTCTGGAGATGTTCAAGACCTGCCTGGATGCCGACCTGTGTGACCTGCTGTAGGGAACCTGCTTTGGCAGGGGGGTTGGACTCGATGAGCTCTGGAGGTCCCTTCCAACCCCTACAATTCTGTGATTCTGTGATTCTCTTCTCCTTCCTTTTCCTTTCTTTTCCTTTCTATTCCTTTCTTCTCTTGGCTTTTCCTTTCCTTTTCTCTTCCTTCTCTTCCCCTTCACAGTTCCCTTTTCCTTCCCTTTCTTCCTTCCTTCCCCTCCCTTGCCCTCTCCTCCCCTCCTTTCCCTTTCTCTCCATGCTTTTATCCAGCTCTGACATGGAGTTGCATCAAGAAGATCATCTATGCAGGCAATAAATAACTTGTGCTGCATTTCATTGCTTTGTGCTCTTACCAGACTCAGATTTGGTTTGCCCTTCACTCAAGAATCACAGAATGGCCAGGTTTGGAAGGGACCTCAAGGATCATGAAGCTCCAGCCCCCTGCCACACGCAGGGTCACCAACCTCCCCATTTAATACCAGCCCAGGCTGCCCAAGGCCCCATCCAACCTGGCCTTGAACACCTCCAGAGATGGACGGGGCATCCACAGCCTCTCTGGGCAGCTGTTCCAGCACCTCACCACTCTCTCTGTAAAGAATTTCCCCCTGATGTCCAACCTAAATCTCCCCTCCCTCAACGTCAAACCATTTCCCCTCGTCCTACACATATCAACCCTTTCAAAGAGTTGATTCCCCTCCTGTCTGTAGGCTCCCTTTAGGTACTGAAGGCTGCAATGAGGTCACCCTGCAGCCTTCTTTTCTCCAGGCTGAACAAGCCCAGCTCACTCAGCCTGTCTTCGTAGGGAGCTGCTCCAGTCCCCTGATCATCTCTGCAGCTCTCCTCTCTGACTTTCTCGTACTGGGGCTCCAGATCTGGTCGCAGCACTCCAGATGGGGCCTCACAAGAGCAGAGGAGAGGGGGACGATCACCTCCCTGTCCCTGCTGGCCACTCCTCTTCTTCTGGACCTTTCCTGAGCCCCAAGTATCAGGAGTGCCCGGCTGCTTTTGCTGCAGAGCCTATTATCCAAGCGCACAAAGACCTGGGGGAAAACCTCAGCAGCTACGTTTGTGCAGAGGGAAGATTTCATGCCAACGCACAGCCTGGCCTTCCCTGCTCTGCACTGCCGGCGTCCCCCGCAGCCCCTGTGCTGTGACAAACAGCAGTGGGCTCGGGCCCAACGCCCGCTCACGTCCCCATGAGGCAAAATCTGAAAACGTGCCATCCCAGCCCACTTCCAAGCCCCAGGAGCAGCTAAATCATTCATTTCTACGCTGTTGCTTCGTAACACAGAAGGAACAACAACAGGACTACCATCTCTTTAAGTCGTTTTATAAAAGTATTTGACTTACTGAGATACTGTTACAGTTACCTGAGTATTTGAAATTACAATACAAGGAAATTTCGACAATGAATTTCAGTACAGTATTTTACAATCCAGTGCTGCTGATCCCAGTTTATGTCCTAGTTCACTAGAGCATATATACACAAACAATGATTCTTGAAGAAAATTAAAAAGACATCCGCAAGAAAGGGGGCTGGAGATACCAATATAACAAAGAGTTGAAGTCACAAATTCAGTGCAGCATGTAGTGATAACGCAAACAAGAAAAATTAAACAGTTTTTTTGTTCAGAGTTTTTTTTTCTTTTTCTGGAACACAAACAAATGCATTAAAATATAAGCTTCAGCGCTAGATCAGATTTACTGCGCAGTTTCATACACAAACGCTTCCTGAGCTACTGGAGCAATAAGGCTTAGATCAGCAGCTCAGCATTCCGTTCATTTTTTCATGTCATTCTCATAAGGCAAAATTCTAAACAGAAGTTATTTTAATGCTTGAAAATTAGGATTAATTGGCAGCTACATATGAGCACGCATTTGTTATGCAGTATCAATTCACACAGCTCAGGCTGCTCAAGCAGTGGTGGGAGGAGCAGTGGGAGACAAATTCATTCACCTCTGCTGGAAGCCCAATGTTATGTGGGATAGCAGATGCTGTGGGTCATCCACGAGATGTTTCCACCACATCCCCATAAAGAACAGAAAAGTGCACCGCTGGTTCATATTGACAACTTTTTATTTCTACAGAACACGCTATAAAAAATTAACAGGCTTGTTAGCTTACAAAGTAAAAGGTTTAAAGCTAAACTTTAGCTCAGACTTGAAGAACATTGCCAATTCATCAAGCTAGTACTAGCTTACTTTAATTATTGGCCAAATACAATGTTTCACAGACTTTTTCTCCCAGCTGATTCTTTGTTTGCAGTATTCTAAAATCATTTCTGGTGCTTGGGATATCCAGCCCCCTCTCCCCATCCTAATACAGCAGGAAAGACACAAACATGCCACTTAAATTAAAGAAAGAAAAAATGGAGCAAGTGGAATCCGAGACTGCAAAAATATATACAAGCATTTACCTTTTTCCTGAACTAAACATTTCAACCATAAAAATATTAAACAGCCATACCCTATAGAACTAGGGCTAAGGCTATTTCAATTATAACTATTTTTTATTTTAAAAATATAGGGCTGAAAGCCTTTTGGGTGATATTTATACATTACCAACATTTCTAGCTTCCCTACATGAATCATAAATCATTTTGCAGAACACAAACTATGTTTCATAGCTTAATTTTGCATTATCCTGTTTAATTCAATCTCTCTTGTAAATATGTTAGATAACTAGATTTCACTGTAAGAATTAACATAAACAGATTATTTATAAGGCTTTTTTCTTCTTGTAAGCTGTATACGGTAAAATAGCCATCAAATGTCTTGAAATTGGCAGATTTTCCTCCTAGTAAAACTGTGAAGCAAGGCTAGCTTTCACCGCCAGTGAAAAGGTGAGAGAGGATAATCCCTGTATCATCAGAAACTCTTTCCCACTGCTCTTGCTAGAATACACATGACAAAAGGAGGCATTTTCTCTAAGGTCTTATTATTCTTCTTTCCAGTGAGCATGTATCACTTCAACTTGAAAAACTCTTTCAGAAAGTCAGTTAAAACTGTAATGTCTTGGTTCTTAAAAGGCCTGAATCAGATTTTCCCTCTGGCAGTTCAGACAGAAGGAAGGAAATGCTCTCTTCAAGACTGGAGGTTCAGTTCTAGTTTCCCGTTGTCTGGACTTCAGCTCCAGCATAAGAAGCCTCTTCAGAACAGCTGCTGCTGTCCCAGTGCTCTGAGCTACGGTTATGCTTTAACCTGTGCTACTTCAAGTGCCACATTTCTGACTACGGCTAACAGCCACATCGACTCACAGAAGTTTCCTTTCCTCCCTTCAGATAAGGAAGGAGCTGACCATACCTGAAAAGTGCATTCAGTCTAAAGGAGCAATAAAATGTCACTGTAAACCAGAAGAGAACTGAATATTAACAGATTCTAAAAGGAAGCAAAAGATGCTATAAATCCAGTAAGGACTTATTACAAAAGTTACTAGCTGTGTGAGCAGCTTAGGGTGACCTAGCATAGAAATCTTCCCCAAGAACTTGTTCTAATCTTTATAGAACTGTTTTCTGTTGCTCCAACACGTCAAAAGTCTGGAATCCGTGTATAAACTTCCAAGTCCTCTGATCTTAGCTAATGTGGCATTATCAGTTCCTCACCAAAAATGATAAGTATTATCATCTTTAAAATCCAGCTATTTTGTACCTCTTCCTGAGAAACCAACAAAGTCTTCAGAGAAAACTGACTGCAACATGGAAGAATAACACTGAGTATAATGTCCATTAACACTTCCCACAAGAAACATCAGTCTGCAAATGGGAATCTAAATTGAATCAGTGCAATCCCAGGCGGTCTCGTCTTTTGCAAAACAAGGGAAGAACCACAGCGTTAACACAGTCGTAGAAGTTAGATGTGTTACACAGAAAAAGATCAGAACTCTTCGGAGGGCACAAGCAAACGTTCCAGCAACTTTGGGCAGACGTTTATTTTGCTGAAATTCGCAAGACTGTGAGAAAAACAAAACAAAGCTACGCCCTGGATTTGTGCCACAGTTTGACATCCCCTTAACAGCAGTCTGAGTCCCACTGGCATGTGAGCAGACTCCAGGCAAGGAAAAACAGTCCAGCCACACTTGAGTTAAAAAAATAGCTTAAGCAATGAATTTGCTCACAGTAGGCAGAGGACGGTCACAAGTCGGCTCTAATAACACTGCTGTAAAGAGGTTATGATGTTGCTGCAGCATTGCAGCTACTAATGAACTTCCCAGTACATCAGTAGCAAAATATGCTACTAAAAAGGAAAGACAAAACTATTTTAAAAAACCTGTCAGTCATTAAGGACACATTCTAAGTAATGAAAGGTAAAACAAAGCAGAGCCCAAAGCTGTATTAAATCTCTACTTCGGTCATAACTCCTTTGTAGCCATATCTGACCGCTCTTTTGATTTCTGAAAGTGCTCAGTAGAAATCCAGAGTTAATGTGGATAAAACCTCAGGATAACATCCACTGACTTACACACTAGTGTTGTTAAACAAATCCAAGTCAAGTCTACTTTACAATGAAGTGTGCAACAAGCAGAAGAAGTGAAGAAGAACATCATGTGGAGTTCACATTCTTCAAGGTGCAAATCACAGCTATTCCTGTCCAAATCCTTCTGTTTCTTCAATTGCAAATAACAGCTTCTCCTTCAACTGCTCGTAATTCTTATAGGGTGGAAGGTCTAGGCGATTGAAACTGAAAACAAAGGAAAACCTTAATTATTGTGGAATTATTTAAACCACCAAAAATCCACTAGGAACACAGGCATATCAACTTTCCTGTTTAGAGGGATAACTGGATTTATACCCTCTAACACAGCTGTACCTTCATGTGCATTTATCTGTGAAAGTAGAGTTAAAGCACAAGCACTCTAACAATAATTTTCCAGAAATGGTGATGCACTTAGTAAGAAGCCTCACTTCATCTCTCTTTTGTATTTGAAATTTAAAATTTGAGCTTTTTCACAAAGCACCAGTGTAACTGAGACACTGAGCAGAAGCTACAATTTCTCTAGCGAATAGGGAGCACGAGTGTGCCTATTTGTTTTCAATGCCAAGATAGATCAATCCCAAACTCCTGGGAAAAAAGTGCTACTTACTACATTTTTTCTTTTCAGTAGTGTGCAAATCCATGACATTCACAATGGAATCAGCTCCACAACAAAACTGTTTTTCAGAAGTTCAACTATTACTCAACAAAGCTTACTGGCATAACCCAGTGTTTTGCTTTCACACAATCTCAGCCAATTTCATATATTACCCACTTTCTAAAATCTCAAAGTAGATTGTCATCAGTAAAAACAGAACCATAACAGAATTTTATCCTATGTACTTACCAGGTGTGACTTCTAGGTAACCAGTTTTCCTTTCCAACTTTCTCAATACAAAATTTTTGGGGTCCATTGCTCCCTGTAAAAAAACCAAATAATTAAGTCTCAGGTCTAGCTGCCTACCTGTATCAGTAGTAATACATGACAAATGACAATTGAGTGTGAAAGGCTTGAAGAGAAAGCAAGATTTTAACTACTTGCAGAGACCAAAGACATCTGCCTTTCCCTACATCTCTCTGAAGAAACCCACGTAGCCAAATGCAGAAATATGAAGTGGTTCTGAAAGAAACTCAATCACTGAATCACATAATTGCTTTGGTACTGGAAGGAATTTTCCCAGTCCTTCCACTCTGATCAGGCAGGGATACCCAGAGCAGGCTGTCCTACCAGGACCACGTCCAACCCATCTGTCAAATCACTGATGGAAGGCATTAACACTCCCCCGTCCCTTTTTCTGTCACAGCTCTAGCAGTACGCAAGACTTAGGAAGAAGAGTCAATGAAAATTCATAAAAAATATCCTTACATATACAGGTTGGTCCTTATTAAAGAAAGGAATTAATAGAAGTACAAAATGCATTAAAGAGGGCTTGTTACCCATGAGGTCAGCAAATCCTCCCACTGGTAATCTGCATGTTCCAGTAACGAACTGTAGAAGTCTCATTCTCTTTTCGTTATCTATTTCTTTTACAAACTGAAAAATAATAATTAACATTGATGTAAAATTTAGTATTTACATTTTCACTTCATCATCAACCCTAGAGTAGCTGGATTAGCAGCAATAATTTATATTTACACACTACAAATCTGTTGAGTAATTCTGACTGTTGCTCACTAAGCTGTTGCTGTGCTCTTCTGAGGAAAAAAGCAGTCTACAAACCTGCCAGAACCACAGTATCTGTCTGCTGGTTCTGGTATAATGCCTGTAGATGGTATGCCTCTGCCAGTCATTTAAATCAATTTCCTGCATTCCACACAGGAGCACCTTGAGGGGAGAAAAAGGATAAAAACATGAAACTACAAGCTACTGCTTTGCTTCTACAGCAGAGTACTGTACTCAAACTCTATTGTACTTCAAAGCACCTACAATCACAGCGTTCTCATTTTTAATTTTAAACTTCAAAACTTCCACAGCAAATAATAACAACCACTCACAAACAGAATCTGGAGAGACCACAAAATAGAAAAGCCATTTGTGAAAATGTTTGTATTTAGACATTCAAGCCAGGAACGTATACTTTGTCACTGCCTAACCATACAATTCTGTGCTAGAAATACGATGTTTTGCTTCAGAGTATAATTTTGAGAGACCAAAAGTAGCTAAAACCTGGTCCACTCAGTAATGTGATCATCCACCGATATTTGCTTTTTACCTCCCTTTCTTTCAAATTACTCATTCTTTAAACACAAGCAAAACTCACTGTCAAGGATTTCAAAAGCAATCAGTCAAAAAGTTTATACTGGCAGAATCTTTGTGCTAGAAATGTGTCGGTTATGAAGAAGAAAGTGAAGAACACACTCACCAAACACTCACCAAACACTCACCAAACACTCACCAAACACTCACCAAACACTCACCAAACACTCACCAAACACTCACCAACACGCGAGGCTTCTCTCACACATTCTCAAAACAGAACTGTCAGCCTTCACGAACTCTGTTCTTCAGACACTGACTGAAATTTAAGTACTATGTGTCACAGCCTGGATCTGGCAATAGTCAAAGAATCCTTTACCTCCAGTTCCTTAGCATCAAAATACTGCAGATACTGCTGTGGCAGAATTTCATTGAAGCCTTCAAAAAAAGCTTGTGTCTGTTCCTCAACACCTCGGGAAAGTCTCCATTCTGCTACCAGCCTGTAGAAGATACAGGAGGATAATTTACAATGGGCTATGCCAACCCAAGTTAATCTTTGTTAGTTTATTCTGAAATGAACCGTAAGTGACGTTAAGAAAAGTTACGTAAAGTCTGGGAAGTTCCAGGGATAGAGCACTGTACAACTGCACCTGCAGCCTTCACTCTGTGCCTACAGTTCGAAGTTAAAACCCTATGTTTCCAACCACTGCTACGGAAAGCATTTTAAGCTCAAACAGGAGGCAGCATCTACTCACTGATGATATTAATGAGAGCACAGCAGTCCCTAGGTATTTGGAGAAGGAAAAAAAAGGCAGAGCTAGATTCATCTAATATTGTCCCCAGAAATCTCAGTCATTATCCATGACAAGGTAAAATCTAGGTCAGGTGTACTGGTGAAGATAAGTAGGACTGCTATCTTACCAAGAAACGACTATGTCCATTTGGAAAGTTCCATATTTGTTTCTGTTAATCATGAAACTTTGCTCTGTGGTAGAAACTCCACTCTCCATTAACAAAAAGGTGAAAAGCAGGCAGGAGACCCAAAGAACCTGAACCCAGGGAGAAGCAGATATTATGCTGAATTCAAGCCTAACCTGTCAGGAGAACTGGAATCTAAAGGAGAGATGAAACTCTGGGGAACGTAACACAGGACCCAGAGTATGGCAGAAGAATATTACTTAGGCTGCAATCCGAGCTCTCCCTGGGTTCCTCAAAACTAGAAGAGAATGGTCTTCTGCAGATACTGCTTACTCTCCACCCCAATCAGTATTTTGCACAACTGCAAAATGCCAATATGTTCCTTCTGCAAATGTTACAATTTCTGTGAAATGTTCTTGGACGACTCATGAAAGCAATTCCTACTCTCTCATCTCTCAAACATTTCCCACAAAAAGCCTTCATAGAACACATCATAAGAAAGAGGAAAATTTTACTGATTCAATTTATCTCATGTCTGCCGTGTGTGCAGTGGTTTCTTGTTTGTTTCCTCTTTGTTTTGAGCAGATCCTCTGTGTAAGACGATGCTGAAGTTCACACCTTAAAGCAGAGCTTGTACACTGCTGCTCACTGGGGATATTTCGAGACAAGGAGGGGATCTTTTGAGACAAGGCACCTCATAGTTTTTCTCCAGACCACCTGAGCTCATGGTTTTCTTCTGTAATCACTCGTAGGCTCCTTTCCTTGCTTTAAAACCTTCTGGTGCTGCTATATCATAATTCCTCATTTACGACAGTACAACACTTCACATTATTCACAATGCTGCCTTGTTACAAATGCCAGGACATAACAGCACTGTAAGGGCAGTTCACATGGAAACCAGTATCGAAACGATGCATTTTTAAAAACTCGAGTTTACCACAAAAGCATCCAAAAATGTTCTTTGGCTAAAAACAAGCAACAGCATAAATGGCTGGAGAGAATATCAGCAGTCTACAAAGGCAAAATGTGAATAATAATGTGTGCAATGGGGAACTGCCATTCACATTTGTTGCCATGATGTTCTGCTAAACTAAATTATCTCTGGGGAAAAAAAAAACAACAAGTGGAGCTTCTACTAAACTGAATCTTTTGGGAAAAGTAATATATAGTAATATATTTTTTTAAATATTTCCATCAATATTTTCCTTCCAAACGCAGAATCTGAACGATTGCCACATTTTGCCAACATCAGTAATTATTCATAGACAGAATTTCAATAATGCTTCATATTGCATAGTGACAGTATTTTCTTGATTGAGATAAAAGAAACAGGAGAGATAAGAGTATTTCAAAATCTTCACTTAATCTTACCTAATATATTCTTCTTTGTTTTCTTCTGTCACGAGAATGTTGCTACCATTTGGCTTCAAATCATGGCTTTTGATTTCACCCAGAATTTCTTTATCAACTGAGAAAAACATTTCCAAGCCACATTCTTCAATATCATTCTCTCTGCAAGGAAGAAAACGTGATTATAAATAACCAGGTCCAGACTGTGCACGCAGTAGAATTGATGTGTATGAAGAATATAAGGACTTTTCTTAACCGTTTAGAGCTCAAGAATCAAGTTAAGGAAATGTTACACAATAACTGTGGTTCTGTAAGATTCCTCCCACTGATGTGCATAAGCAAACTGTGCACTAGGTACGATAGCATCCTTAAATTCATGTGTCACTGGGCTGACAAACTACCCACTGCCTCTAAGCGGAATGCCCATGGAATGCAAAAACCTTTCAATAATGACATTGTTGTGTTTCATTACCTGCTGCCTTGCCAAGTAATAGCAGATAAGAAGAAAAAGACTCAGAATGCTTAATGAATTATCTTCAACTCCAGTATATTTATGGGACTATCTTGTAAACGTATCAAAACATCCCAAGCTCCTAAGTTAACAAAATAATGCATTCCTGAGAAAGAGGAATTTTCTCATTAGAGACTTTGAAGTAAGAAGAACCTTCATTCAACAAACACTGCTGGGATCTCTGTTCTCCCTATATGGTTCAGTAGCCAGAATAACAGGTGCAACATTGCAGTGTCTATGTTGGTAAGTGCTCCTACCCAGCAGCGATGCACACACGCAGGGTGCTGTACTGGGGCAGGCAGGGACAAGGCTGCTGTCCCCACGGCAGCCACACGGTGCTGTGCTTTGCACTTGCTGCTAGAGCAGCACTGGTAGCACAGCCACGTTTTGGCTCCTGCCAAACAGTGCCGGCACAGCATCAACTCTGCAGCCCCTGAGCCAGCAAGGCTGGGTGTGGGCAAGAGGAGGGGGAAGGGCCATCAGCAGGGCACTGATCTACACTGACGGAAGAGATGTTGCACACCAGGTGATGCCACACACAGCACAAACAGCTGGGGAAGGGGCACAGCACGTACTGAGGTCCTGCTTTCCAAGGGGTGGCCAAACACTGCTTACTACTGATGGATCTCCCATCCCTTGGGGTGTCCAAGGACATGCTAGATGGGGACAAGATGATCCAGTGGTTGGCAACCCTGCTGGCAGCAGTGGAGCTGGAACCAGATGGACTTTGAGGTCCCTTCCAACTCAGGCCATTCTATAATGAGCAGAGGATAATTGTTTTCTCCCCTTGTATGGCCTTTGCTTGATGTTTTTCTTTTTCCTCCTTTTCCTTTAAATTGTCCTTGTCTCAACCTATGAGCATTTCATTCATTTATTTTCCAACCACATTTTCTCTCCCTCCTCTTCCTTTGAGGAGGAGCAGTGACAGCATGGGGTGGTGGTGTTCTGTTGACAACTGGTGTGAAACCACCACTTGATGAACACTTCCAACATAAAATGCAAGTGTCCTGAGCTATAAACATAGAAACAGCCATACTGAAAACACCACCTTGTTTACCGTATTTAGTGCTGTGATGCAACGGTGCTTCTCAATTTCATCTCTCCAAAATACAATATGAAATCTCAGGAGAGCTGATGGATGGCAAAATAAAATTACTTCTTCCTTTCAAATGAAAGACACCTGCTCTAACTGACTCGGCTTGAGCAGAGGGGCCTCACTAGATGAACTCTCAAGGACTTTCCAAACAAAGTAATTCTGCAGATTTTCTGAAACAGTGGAAATGAGAAAAACGAGCAGAAAGTTATTCCACGTTACTGCAAAATTTCCTGGGAACTTGCATCATTTGCTTTTTTGGTGATTAATAACATGGTATCCACACTCTGCCAGCTGTGATTTTTTTTTTACTGCACACTTACAGTCATTTCCTTCAGCAGTGCTGGTAAGCAGGTCCAGCTGCTGACCTCTGCATGTAGAGCTCAGTGCACAGTGCTTAGAGGTCTGAAGGTTCTTCTCTGAAATGCTCACAAGCTTCCGTGTTTACTCAAAAAGGGGCAAAGCTTTCATGAACTCCAGATTAGAAGACTGCTGTATCAGTACAGACACTGCAATTGATATATAGCTTGTGTTTTTGCTAGAGATAGCTTTCAGAAAAGTTCTTGCTACAGCCCTAAGTTTCCTCATCGCTTTTTTTTCTGAGGCAATGAACTAGAAGTTAAAAAAAAATATATCCAAACAGCCAAACTAGCCAAAAAGAAACCCCCTCAAAATACTAAGTGTAAATTAATAAAAGCGTATGTAACCAGGAATTTGAAACTAACATTTAGAGTGAAATGCAAAAGCTGTTTTGGACAAGTTCTGAGTTTCCTAGCTCCCTATACTTCCTGTGTAAGCTCCTCCTGGTAGGACTGCTGGTCCTACTTGGAAACATACTCAAACTTCTTGTACTTGGAAAGCTCACACAAACTATCACCTGAATGCTGTCTGGTAATGCTGCACACGTTGAAGTAAAGGTGAGGAGGGGGAAAAAGTAATCTGTAATATCTACAAGTCCTCTTCACTGCCACTGACAAGCAGCTTAGTACTGATATGCAGAAGGCTCTGTGCTCTCTTTTGATCCATTACAGTAACAGAAGCATCAAAAGAACTATACAGAGAATAAATACAACACACTTCTGCACCAAAAGACCTTCAAGTTATCTATCAGATGTTATTAAAAAAAACCCAAAACACTGCTTCGAAATGTGCAAACGATAGTGCTGAACAAGTGCCCAGCTCACCTGTACTGCACAGACAAATGCAAAGAGGTGGCTATGTTCACACAAGGTTAATACCACTCCTTCACTCTTAGACTTTCCACAGAACAGGAATGGATTGACATTGTTCTTAAGGTAAATTTTGTTACACGTGGTACTTATTAGAATTTATTCACAAGTTCCATGCGCCTTGATTAAAGAGCAATTAATGTAAATTTCTTTCCTGTAGCTTGCCTTTCTCTCACTGCTGTATTTGTTTGGTTTCTAAAACCCAGTGAGTCATAGGATAACTGTGGGAATTCAACAAAAACTGTTTAGAGCAGCAGCTGTGGAGCAAGATAAACAGCATGAGGACCAAGGACACCTCTAGAAGAACGAACATCCCACGGCTCTGACTGGAGAAGTGCCTGTGTGAACGGTTGAAGAGTGTTTGTAGAATGCTCTGCTGGCATGTAAAGGTGGATGGGGAAGTCGTAGGGGTGGATGGGAAAGCTAGAAAAAGAAAACCTGTGAAGTGATGTGAGAACTTGTAAGAAATGATTTGGATCATTCACATCTGAGTCCGTGCATCAGACGCTGCAGATAACAAATGGTGTCTTCTTCTTATAAAGAAAGAAATACACACCTACTAGAGGTTCTTTAATTACAAGAATCAAGCCTTCCATCTTTTTTTCCCTTTCAGGTCTCAATTTCTTGGCATCTTTACTCAAATACCAACTACTGAAGTTTCCTAATGAAACGTTCACTTACACACCTTCTAACAGCACATTACCCAGCACAGAACAGGCTACTTTTTCAAAACTGATCCAAAACTCCTATTTCAACTTGCAAATATCTCAAAAGCTCTCTCACCCTTTCTTCCTTGCTTACAATAACACTCCCAAGATTCATCACCAGAGATTCACTACTTTTCGTCTGTCATGTTTCTGCTTTTAAAAAATGCATTCATCTCCTAAGGTTTTTAAAAAACGCTTCATCGTTCTGGAGTGAAATAAGTTTTACCTCTCTAGACACATAAACCAGCCTAACTCTGCAGATTTTTAAAAAATTATTATTTATTATTATAGCAGTAGAAGTTTTAACTGACTTTTTGTCCCTTCTACTCCTCAGCCCCCAATTCCTGCTTTTAACTGCCAGGAAAAGAAAATCACCACTGCTATTAGAAGAAACGATGCATAACAACCCCCGAATCTTGCTCTTATAGAATTAGTACCGAATTACAATGCCTTAAAACTAAATGCTGTTTAAAATTATTACTAAGTGGTATTTTTTGTGACATTTCCAAAACAGTTCTCGTCTATAAACTGCAGATCCTTTCTACTTACTGCTCTCTGGAGAGGAAATTTGCAAAGGAGTGAAGAGGACTTAAAAAGAATACGAATGTAGAGCGTACAAATGACTGACAATGCATACATGGAAGGCTAGATGTAGAAATGGGCTTAAATCATCCACCTTGGAGCAAAAAAGCAACAACAGCTAGAAAATATACAAGAATTAACTCTAAATCCTTGATATTAACTGTCCAGTAAAAAATGCAGCTACGACTGATATAAGAATTATGTGACAGCAAATAATAAGCTACATTTACTAACTGCAAGTCACTGTAAGTCCCAATGTGCTTTCTAACTAAACCAGCTATTTTAAAGCACTACTGACAGGATTTTTGCTGATTTCTTTCGCTGATTTCCAGGTTCAATGGAATTTACTTGTGTTATTAGTAACAGCATGCAAGAGTACTGCTTCTGTCTAGCTACATTTATTTAAAAATAGTAATAATGGAACACAAGATGCTGTGTAGAATATCCAGTGAACTAAAAATGCAATGAAGTCTTGCATATCTAATTATTTGTGTATCTCAAATGAGGGTAAAAGTTCCATTACTGTTCTGTAATTGACATACCCTGCTGCTCACTGGTGGTTTGGGTTTTTTTCAGTAATAAATTTACATTTCCTTTCTGGCATAAGTGAAAAAATAAACATTTTATTGCCATTTCAAGAACAAAATCAAGTCAAACTCACTTTACCCAGATGAGAGAGTTGTAAAACTCTGGGTCAACAGATTCTAAATCCTTGAGTCCTACTGGCTTGTTTAAGATACGTTTATAGAACGGCAGAGAGAAACCAGTGTCAATGAATTTTCCATGGAACAAAGCCTGAAGAACATGAAAACAGACAAAATAATGCAAAGGATGACTGAATACTCAATATGACAACATTCTGTACTGTGAACCAACAAAATATGAGAGCTCAATATTAGAGCAACCCAGAATATTACAGCTGCTAATATATTTGATTCATTTATACTCATAGTAGTTATACCCAAACACCTCATAAAAATTTTAGCTCAAAGATGCATTTTTAATTATTCATTTGATGACAAAATATTTAAAGGAAAAATTGCAGAAATAACTTTTGTTTTTGAACATACCATGGCAATGAACCTTCCAATAAAACGGAAGTACTTCAGATGGTCTGGATTAATGTAGGAGGCTGGGTTTATCTGTAAGCAGTAGTTATCTTTTCCAGCATATTCAAACAGGCAATACATTGGGTTCAAAACTTCATGTGATAACAGAAAGAACCATTCCCTGAAATCACAAACAAAAAGTACATTTCAAAAGATTAAAAATGAGCTGAACGAACTGATAAGCTGAAAGTTGACCTAGAAACTTGCCAATACAAGTAGTCAAGCTGACTTCTTTCCCAGAAAGTATGGCTACACTGAACTGAAACTAACAAAAATGATGGTTTAGTAAGCAAAGTTACAATGTTATCCTACCATCAGTGGTGTGAAAAATGACTCCTCATTTTAAACAGGCAATTAAAATGCTATCATGGGCTTAAACTGTAAACTTTTAGGCAATGCTAATTAATTTATGCTCTTCTCATTACATTCACGTAAGAGGTTTGACTTGAAAGTAGATTTCCACCCATTTTCAGTAAACCTCCACTGTGGTTATCAACAATCGTGACAAAGCCAATAAACTGTGCATCTGTTGAGACAGATTAAAGCAATTCCTAAAGTGAAGTGAAAAGAGTCTTAAACAGTTTTAAGGCATGCAGTGATATTCTAAGGAAAGATTAGGAATGAGTTTTGCTAATATTCTGAAAGCACTGCAGTCCAAGGATGTACTTCAGAGAAGCCTTCAGAAAAGCTTGCAGGAAAAACCATTATTTGCCATTTTAGTTCAGCTTACCTTGCAACACCTCCATAATCTAAGCCTTCTTCACCAGGGAAAATAACCCACAAACGTCTCCGCAGATCCTGAGGGCTGAAGCTCATTATCTTAGTAAAAGAAAAACAATCCATTTACGTGAAGAAAACACCTATAAGCATTGGCTGGCATATTACTATTTACTACACCAAGCAGCATTCAACGAATCATGAATTCATGAAATAGCAGAATCACAGAATTGCTCAGGTTGGAAAAGACCTTAAAGATCATCGAGTTCAACCACAACCCAACCATCCTACCCAACTCTAACAGCCCTCTGCTAAATCATGGCCCTGAGCACCACATCCAAACAGTTTTAAACGCATCCAGGGATGGTGACTCAACCACCTCCCTGGGGAGCCCATTTCACTGCTTAACAGCCCTTCCTGTAACAAAGTTTGTCCTGATAGCTAACGTTCATTGAGGGGTTAGTAGCAAACATACTTCCACAAATTAACAAGAAAGAAAAATAATAATTTGCAAATCAAAGACGCATGCTTAGGCCAACAGCCTGCACATAAGTACCTGACAAAAAAAAAACAGCCAAAAAATAACACGGGGCCAAAGCACATACATTCAGGATCTTTAAAATACAATACTGAATGGTACCTGAGGGGCACCCAAGTTACAAGCAGTGAAGAGAAAACACACACAAAAAAAACCCCACCTAGAATAAAAATTGATTGCAATGACAGGCATAGAATTTGGATAAAAAATTATTTTAAAATCTCTACTAGCCTGTAGTTATCATCACAGCAAATTCTGTATTTTCAACACAAATAACTACTACTGACAAATGATTAACTACAGTTCGGTCTTTGTGGTTACATCATCTAAACTACTGATCAAGCAGCATGTTTTCGTAAACATTCCAAGGTTTGTTGACATGCACATGGTCGTACTACCCCTCTCTTGCTTCTTTATAGTAGTAACATAATTTTATTACTTCTACAATTACTATAAAATGACAAAGTGCAATTTTAGAAATTAGTTTGGAGTCAATTTTCAGTTCCAGGGCTTGTTTTGTCTGCTACTAGCCCCCTTTATTATTTGACCAAGCAGATTCTCATGTTGTTTCTGCATGCTCAAATTTGTTTCTATCAGACTGAAAAACAGCTGCTCTCAGCTTCTATTTAACAAGCAACAGAAGCGATTATTGCCACAATTAACATTAAAAAAGTAAAAGGAGAACTCCAAAGCACATTAAAAAAAAAATATTGTACAGAAACAAATTTTAAGCGTGGTTTAAGTCTCTAAGCATTGTGAAATTTTGCTACTAGTAATTTAAATACAATTAATCATTTTGGTTTTCTTTCAACCACTTCATTACTCTTCTGAAGATCTGAAGATCCCTAACACTGAGACAAGTTCAGCTTAATGCATTTTGGTACAAAAGTGTGCTTATGGAACACAGGATAAGTGTGCCAACACAGCAGAGCACGCTAACTTCCAGAGGAGGGGGAGCTGCACTCTTCCCAAAACAAGATTTTAAAGAACTTAGTGGAAAAATAAATAATTTATATACATATATAAACAGATAGATAAGATATAGATATATTTATATTTGTTTCATGGACACAGTGACACTTGGAGACACAATTTCACATTTTTGCATGATCTTTAGATATACAAGCAAGGCTGCATGCTGTTAGTTTTTGTTAGTCTCTATTCAAATAACATTATTAAGATGTCATGGCATTAAGAATGACACACAGATAACAGATTACTTCAATTCAACTTCTCATGCCCACTACTAATATGTTTTAGTACAATACCTGTTGAAATGAGTCTTCAAATAATGTTTTTCTGCTCACTGTGATCTTTATGTGTTGTGGCATTGCCAGTTGCTGAAATGACATTTTGCAGAGGTGAGATACACAATCACTTCATGTTTCTAATACTGTTTTAACTGTAGTTTACTACAGACACTGTTTTAAGAGGTAAAGGTAAATGTCACTAATCCATATAAGCAGCCAGCAATCAAGACACTTTTACTTCAATTTATTCCAAGAACAATTGCTTCCACAGCTGAGATCTACAGCAAGGTACACAGGTCTTCTGATCCTGCTTTGAGCAGCTTCAAAGTGTACTCTGCCAGAACGTAGGAAAACATTAAGATCAAATACGTACTCTAAATCAGCAGGCCTTCCAGCACAACATTTCATACAAAAAAAACATTCTGTGGTTGTTCTGTGCAAGGTGAAAAATTAGGCTCCACTCTGCTTTTTCAAACTATAATTCATGGACTTTTGAAAACTGAACCAGTTAAAACAAAGACTTTTTCCAAGGCACCAAGATACATAATCCTATGGTGTTTACAGAATTTAAAGGACCAAGACTAACAGTGCAATTTGCTCCTACATGAGGCCATTCCAATCTGTAACATAGGATATTCTTCCAAGCTTAGACATACATGTTCTGTGCCAGACATCTTGCTCTTTCTTTCAGAAGCATTCATGCAGAAACTACATCGTGTATTAACCATATTTCAGAATACTGTGCTTTCACACATCCCCTTAACAGCGTAAGGAAAACTGCACTCTTAAATTCAGCAGCTTGCAAAATAAACTGTAAATATATGTAGGTTTTCTATACCAAGTTTTAAAGCTGCCTTCCCACTTCCATCAGTTTACACAGGCCTGGTGTTTTTTCTCCCCTTTTAAAATTCACTTAAAGTAGGTTAATTAATTTAATTTGATTAATCTTATTTGTAGAGCATTGAATAAGTGGTTCATTCACAGCAAGTCAGCAGAACACAAAAAAGCAAACAAATGTTCCCAATAAAGAAATCCATACCTGACACCAGAATCGGAAATAATGGACCTTTGCCTTGAAATCCCGAACATAGGCTATGTGGGGCCCGTTGTCTCTGGAACCAATGCAAGAAGAAAGAATTTCAAGAGTGTTTCCATAATTTAAGACAAAGTCTGCTGATTTATTATCTATGTAGCTACACGGTTCAGTTGGCTTTCTTTTCACTTGAGAATGTTGTTTTTTTGTATTTTTAAACTAAAACAACCTCTCCTTTGTAAACAGTAAAGTGTAAATGCAGTATTTTTTCAACAGTATCTACCTATTAATTGTATTTAGAAATGTAATAAGAAGAATGGAATGTCATTGACCATTTGGTTAATTTAAGTTTGTACTTAAGTTCTGGTTTTAATTCCACTTAATCTCCTAAAATGCAAAGAAAGAAAAAGTGTATTTACAAAAAGAAAGACTAGTAAATGGAAGAAAGGGATTTGGTCATTAGAAATACCAATAAACCTCATGTCATATCTACTAGTTAGCAAGGGGAATTCTGAAGTGTTCAAAACACTCCTCTTCAGGAGGAGTTATCAGTGGACTAAAAAAAAAAAAAAGGAAAAGAAAAAGGTTACATGAAAAGCTTCCTGTACACAAAACAAAGAGGAAATAAATTTTCAAAACTGATGGCTGTTGAACTTCACATTCAAAAGCTAGTAGTCAACACTTACAGAGCAGACTTGCCCGTGCGGGGATCTATGTATGTAGTGGTTCTTCTATTGTGATCCACAAAATACGGAATGCCATCCACAGTAAATCGCATTTCCCAACCCTCAGGTAAGGGTTTCTCATTTAATTGACTGTGAGTACAAGAAAACACATGGGAACTTCATGCAGCTTAACACAATTAAGGCAACCGACCAGTGACTGGATACAGTAATAATTTTAGTGCGTCTAGAAGTGCAGGCTGAGAAACTTTCCATTTATTCTGTCCTGTTCTCTCCAATTTTCAAGTCAGCTCTCAGACCACAGTGATTGTTTAAACAAATTTTTAGCTCTTTCGGTTGCATTATCTAGAATAACAGCAAATAGAAACTGTCATTTTTACTCCTGAAACTGACACTGCCTTACTAAATAGCTTTAGCTACCTCATGTATAATTGCAGTAGCCAAAAGCTGAGTGTTTCAGAATGACAAAAATAAAAGAACATAAAGGAAATACAAACAGTGCTCTTGTGTAATTTTTTGACAACTTCCATCTCAAGTTTGATATCAATGTAAGTGTATCTTGAAATACTTGGAAATCTTCAGCAGTATCCACCAATGTGTTCCCAGAGACCTTCCCCCATGGAAAGACACTGCAGGATCATGTTTCAAGCTATAAATTTAGGTGGTTATTAGAAATAATAGTGTTTTCCATTCAGTTAGCTGCTGCAGATGTGCCTGGCACAGAAAGGCCGTCGTCTCTGGCTACAGCTATTAGCACCTCCACTTCTCTTCCTCTTGTGTAAGGGAGAGGTGAAGTTGTTTCACCTGGTGGAAATTTTCATCTCACTCAGAAAATCTGGGATGAAACATCCTTCACTCTTCACTTCCTACCTCCGAGAGACAAAGAAACAGGACCCCAAACTAAATAGTAATAACACTAATCAATTACTTGTGGTGGTGTCTCAAGTTTTCTTTGTTTCTCTTTTGTAGTATTTTTTTTTTTTATTTAAAAAAATGATAAGGAGGAAGTGCTGCAGTTCCTGGAGTTTGTGTTTTCATCTCTATCTCTTTGCTATTGTCTGTTTGATAAACAATATTTTGACTCAGAATCTTCTACATCACAGGATGCATGAAATCCTTCTCTCTCTCCCGCAGGAATACAAATATACATACAATATATAAAAATAGTAGGAACTGTTCTGGGGAATTAACTCATTGCTGCTGACCAAGATTTTCCTGCTAACTCTATTATTACTCTGTGATATTTTTGACTATCTCCATTTCAGTGGTATCCTTTAAAAATCACCGTCTGAGAACTGTGTATAGGACATGGGGAAATGGTTTTAAATTAGGACAGGGGAGGTTTAGGCTGGATATTAGGAGGAAGTTTTTCCCCCAGAGGGTGGTGAGGCACTGGAACAGGTTGCCCAAGGAGTCTGTGGATGCCCCATCCCTGCAGGCATTCAAGGCCAGGCTGGATGTGGCTCTGGGCAGCCTGGGCTGCTGGTTGGCGACCTGCACACAGCAGGGGGTTGGAACTGGATGATCTTTAAGATCCCTTTCAACTCAGGCCATTCTATGATTCTGTGACAGCCTATGTTTGAGCCACAAGCAGCATCACCTAGCCCTCATCATCGTTACTTTGTTACATTTTCACTTCAGATTTACAAGAAGCTGCAATTGATTTCTTACCCCTGACTCCTAGGATCTTCCCATTGCGTGATACGTGTGTTGTGATTGACAAAATACACTCTGCCATTGCTGTCAGTTCTCTTTTCTAAAAATATACAAAAGGAAAATAAATTTCAAGACCTAGGTTACCATACTGTTGAAACATTAAATGAAACAAATAAATCCAACTACCAGAGCCTGCCACAGCCCCACCTGTGTCCAAGTTTCTCCATACCTCCTTTGACACAACAGCTTTTCACTTTCATTGACATTATGCCTTACTAGGCTATTCACAAACAGGAGTTTATCTAAATAATTCCAACTGCTAATAATCATATGAAATTGCATCATCACCCATCCCCAGTGAAAGGCTGCACTTAAGGTGTTCATGCAGAATTTCTTAGCATCTCAATTTTTACCATGAAAAGATCAGCTGTCTGCAACTGTGCAGCTAATAGCAGTGAGTCTGGACATCATAATAACAACAGAAACATTTGTGGGAAGGAAACAGTTGACCACAAGAGATTCACCTTCATTACACACACTGGCCTTCTTCTTGCACTTCTTAAAAAGCTTTTTCAGGTATTTTTCCAAGTTAGAAATGTATAAGAATTAAAACATAGATAAGATGATTTTCTCTATTAAGATCCTTTACCATGCTTTTTTTTTAGCTCTAAGAAAAAAACAATTGGAAGCAAGCAAAAAGAGAAGCTGTTTTCTCCACAAGAAATCCCAGCTGCTTTGATTTTTGCTACATTATTCACAAACCATACAGACAACGAAGACAAAAGAGGCTGCAAAGGTACATAAAAGAATCAAGAGAGTACAAAGGTTTGTGAACAGCAGTATCATCTTTCATACTCATCTAACAGACAGGAAATGAAAGTGAACGTGGTTTCCAAGGTTTTTGCTCAGGTAAATATATGTCCATGACTCTAAACTGTTTACAATAAATGCAAGGATTTGGTCTTCTGGATCATCTGGCATTTCTTTACACCATTTTCATTTAGGGAGTTATGAGGCATGCAGAATGTAGAAGACAAATGACAAAAAAAGGCCAAAGTTTGACTACAATAGGTAAAAAGCTCCAATTTACAAGGGAAGTCTGGAAGCAGACACTCGTCTACAGGAGCTGCACTGGCAGCAGCATTCATCTCAAAATGGAAATGCAGTTTCACGGCTTCCCAAGCAACATCAGTCTGAAAAACACGCTTTGAAATATTGCGTATGTAGTGCAACAAAGCGCAACAATGTTATGGCGTGATGTTGCATCTACATGAGAACAGAAATCTAAGTAATGTTTGAAAAACAAAACAACAAAATCCCAACTCTAACTCTGACAGGCAGTCACTTGCTTTAAAATTAAACAACCCTGATAACACTGCCTGTGTATCATGAAACTTGAGTTCCCACATCTGCTTCACAGTCATAGCAGGAATTAAATTTTACATTTTTATACACATGCACAAAAAATTGCATTCACTGTAAACTGTTAAACCTGTGAAGTACAAAACCAAACACATTTATCCCAGGGAGAGGGACAAGTCCAGGAGTGATTATTAGTTGTCATTACAAAAGCTTTTCAGAGCAATAAATACTCAGGGTGGCGGGAGAGGGGGTAAACCCTGCCTAATGAAAGTGGTGAAAAATAGGATGACAGTGTGAAAGAAGCTATTGTGACACAATAATTTCTGAGAGAAAACAGAATACTCTGTAGTTTCTAAAGCACTTCAGAACTGTACATCCTTGTCAGGACTTGACATTTTAACAGAACGCTTGATTGGATTTAATTTTGAAAGGAAAAATAATCTAGATTTTCATTTAAACAAAAGTAGCCTAGAAAAGCTGATAAAATAACTTGGCAGAAATCTTTAATGCTTTAATGTCTAATTACACTGCCTTACAAAACGCTATTTCAAATCAGCCTTACCCCATCCAGGTGGCAGTGGGCCAAGGGGATCGAATTCTTTGTTCTGAGTGGAAGAAAAGTCCTGGTTCTGCAAGTCACACAAACAAATGGTGCATTAATAATGGCCAGCTACCATCCATTTGCTTTCCAGATGTTCTAACGCAGCCATCATAAATTATTGAAGTATATATGCATTTTTGTTGATTTTACACATAACTAAAGATGCCAACATTTTTTTTTTCCTCAAAAAAAAAAAAAAAAAAAGTGGAAACTGCAAGCAAAGACAGCATGCAGTTCATTACAAATTGGTCTTTTCTTTGGCCTCACTTATTCCCTGGTACTAAGCTCTTCTGTTAGCTAATTTTACAGCCCTTGGCATGCTTCATGAACTGCAGAGCCAAGAAAATAATTATCCTTTGTGAAGTGCCCCTGCCTAAGCAGAAGGAAATTAGTACAGTGTTACCCCAAATAATCAGAAAGCAAGCCACTTCATTCCTGCGTACAGTACTCTTTTCCCCACCACTCAGAACCTGCTCTGTTCTTGACAGGCTAGTAGCATTTCAGTTTCTGTAGCCTACTTCAGAGGCACTGCACCTACTGTTATAGGCATTACTCCTGCTATTCAGAGGCAAGCAATACACTTGCAATTCTGGAAGGTTTATCTTCAATTCCTCTGCCTTGATTACATTCATTTCATTTCACCCAGAGTAGAAACATGTCCCGTGAGCCTGCCTTCCTTCCCAGTCTTTGGCTAAGCCATTGCAAGACACAATATAAATAAAACAGCACTAATTTTATCAACATTAGACATTAATTTTAAAAAGAACATCAGATATATTCAGCTGTAATATATATTATATATATGCAAAAACCATCACGCTGTCTACAGCCATTGCAAGGACATGGGCCAAGGTTACCAATTACTACTTCATCCCATGCCACAAACTCAAAGCTACGATACATCTCAAGAATAAACTGTAATGAAGGCTGGAATCATTGCCAGAAGAAGTCACCCACAAACAGACTCAAAACAATCGTATCAACCCAGCTTCAATCTGCAGAAGAGAGAATAATGGGTTCAGAACTCGGAAAAGATGCTTCTCTTAGCTTTTACAGTCGGCACTGCGTTTCTTACCCCATAGATAAACCTCTGATTGAACTGCTGCATCGCTCCTTGAAGCTGACTGCGCTGAAGCTGCCACTGCTCGTAATTTCGGACAGACTCTAACGTTGGCCTCTGCCACGTTGTTGTTCTCGTGAAGTGGTCAACGTAGTAAATTCTCCCCATGTTGTCAACTCGTCGCTCCCAGCTTTTAAAAAATTAAAAATAAAATTAGATCTGCGAGTTCTCAAGAGCAGCCAGTTGTAATGGTTCAGCAGCACGTACAGGCAAACAGCCATTACATTTGGAAGCAGACCTGAGGCACAGGCTCATTAATAGATGTGGTTTTCATCTTTTACTCTCCACTAATGCTATGTAAAGAGCTAAAATAACATGTAATCCCCTCTATGTTCTTCCCAACTCAGATTCATTCTAATTCCTGCACTTCCAGTTTAAGCACTGAAAGGTTGAAACCTACCTTTCAAGTGCTACACCAAACACTGTCAATAATGTACTGTTACTACTGCATTTACCCCAGCCAATCTATAAGACAATAATCTGCAGGCTTCTCATAAAGACAAGAAAAACTCAGATAGCCGAGTGGTACAATACAAGATTTCTTCATGCTCTTTTCAATAAGTTCAATCTGTTTGGACAGAAATTCTTGTTTGCTGGGGAGAGGGGATTTCCCCTCCCCCCCACCCTCCCTCAATATTTCAGTCCCCAAACATCAACACTATTTACAAAACTTCACATTTGAAAGGCTTGGGTTGGAAGGGACCTTAAAGACCATCTGGTTCCAATCCAATCCCCAAATTTGAATAAAACCACTATGGTTTTGAGTAAGTTTTAATAATACAGTAACAAATCCTCTCAAAATTAAAAAAATGAAAATAATAATAATCGAATACAACAATTAGGTTCCCTTTACTCTCTGCCAGCTTGATTTGTTCTTTAAAATCTAATTCTCTTCACTGTCCCATGTGCTTTTACTTTGTAATTCTCTAACACATGGATCAGTTAAGCCTGAATGAATTGCAATAGAACAATTGTGTTTTTCTTTCAGTATGGACAAAAAAAAATGAATAACAAATGAAAGAATATCACCTGCACAAAGTGTAACATCACTGGCTGTTCTAACAGCTGGAAACACCTAAAAACTAAAGATTCTTTGCAAGAGCATAGTAATTTAACAGCTGGGAATCCTAAGACAAGATCAAAGGACTGTAAGCAATAACCTCAGGATAAATAGGTAACCAAGGGCATTCATGCTCAGGCTAACAGTTGTCTAAATCACAAAATACCCTCCTGTGGTTTTGATTATCTTTCACAGTCAAGAGTGCCCACTGTTTTCACCCATTTATCAGCATACATCCACTTGCTTATTCTTTTGACGAGAAATCTCCATTTCATTATCTTTGACATTCAACTCCTTTCCACACTGTAGAGCTCTTCAGAAACAAACTGGATAAATTGTTTGCACTTGTTCATGTTGCAATGTACAAATGCGCTTTCCAGCTGCAGTAAACTGACAGTCAGTTTTAGATACACCCAGTCCAGGCACATCCAAGGCAATCAGATGCCTTTACATGGCTTACCTTGGAGGAAGAGGCTCTGGCCGATCCCACGTTGTTCTTTTTTCAACATGATCTACATAATATACTCGACCATGCTGGTCCACTCTTTGCTCCCAGCTGAAAATAAAATGACACTTAATCACTTCTATCTTAAGGTGGAATTACTCCAGCTGCTCATCAGCATGAAGGATACAGTAAAAGATGAGAAACATTTCATTTTGTAAAGTGCTTCTCTTACTAAAACACTTGTAGCATTTAGAATAACAATTTTTAAATTTTCTGTACAACCACCTTCAGGTTGTGATAAACTAAAGCCAAAATTCATGCATGTGCATGCTGCCTTAGCAAGCAATGTTTTGTATTCAATATCAAACAGATCAGCAATGCATTGAGCAGAATCATCAGTGGAGCATAATCCCCTATTAGATTAATACTCATTTAATTTGAATCTCCAAATTATGCAAACGTTGCACACAGCACATATCAGCAGTTCAGCATAAGGGCACTGAAGTTGCATTTTCTGAATACGCAGCGTTTGGGATGTGGACTTACTCCAGTATTTGTACCAAATGTATCATGGAGGGAAATGCACAGTAATTTACCATTTCTAATGAAATAAAAATGGTAAAGCAACAGTTGATGTTTTCAAAATTGCTTTCACAGTTATCCTGTAAGCATGGTAATAATCCAAACCTCATCCACCTATTGCTTTAACTGCAGGCAAATTAAAGCAGGTAATAATTCGCCTATTACACCACTCACATTAGGAAGCTTTTGCTTTCCCTCATTCAGAGTACAGAAACAGTTCTATTCTTTAAAGACAAAGTTCAGAATCTAAACAATATCTTTGAGGCAAGGGACCAATCATCTGACAAACTCCACACGGGTATGAAATACCTCACTGTGCCCACATTGCTCTCAAGAGGTGCAATGTATGAACTATGAAGTTTAAAGCCACATAGCAGATTATGTCCTGCAACAGTAACTTTCCTTCTACTTATTTATATGTTTCTTACCATTTGACTTCTTTCTA
This sequence comes from Tetrao urogallus, assembly GCF_951394365.1. Taxonomy (NCBI): domain Eukaryota; kingdom Metazoa; phylum Chordata; class Aves; order Galliformes; family Phasianidae; genus Tetrao; species Tetrao urogallus. The sequence goes on from NC_136829.1 coordinate 1,582,208, forward strand.
ATTTGAAGACAGCAAGTTGTCTCACTATTTAAAACCTCTGTTTCACTGAATTAGCAGTTCACAACAAACATCAAAACTACTTAAAATTTGATTCCTTTCTTGATTAAACCACACACACACACACACACACACACACACATCCCTGAAAGTCTACTAGGTCAAACAGTTTAGAAAACCTTCACTTTAAAAGCTTTTGGGAATTGTTGTTATGCAGCAAAAAGATAGATGTTACGTGTAATTTGGTATGCTTAAAAGAAGAAAACAGAAATGTCAGCTGAAAAATTCATTAAGCTCATACCCAGGTGGAAGAGGACCTTGACTGACTGTAGTTAGTGCCTGAGTTGGAGGATTTACTGGCTGGACTTGTCTTGATACTGGAGGAGTGGTGAGCGCAGCAGTTGCAGAAGCTGTTGTTGCTGCTGTTGCCCCCTCAGGGCTCGGTTCTGAAGATGTATTTGCAGCTGTGCCTGCCAGTGAACCTGCACTGGCCCCATCATTCTCTGTGGACGTGGATGGAGAACCATTCACACTTCCTATGACGCCAGACATGTCAGAAGAAAAAAAAAAAAACTTTACTTGGTATTTCTCTCCTTATTGATAACCTATTTCAGTATCTGTAAGTCTCAAAAGTAAACGTGCAGAAGGTGGTAGTTTGAAGTAGGGCACACATACAGCCACATTTCCTACTTCACACAAAAAAATTTAAAAAAGGCAACTTAGCTGCACTCTGTAAAAATGCTTTAGTCCAAGAACTCCTATCAGCCGCACAGCTTTGATATTACAAAGAAAAGCCATTCACCAAAGCAACTTGTCTGCATTCTCTAAACATGAGATGATTCTAAAGAAAAAACCACGTGCTCACATTGATGGATTTCCCAATTATTACTTGCAACAATTCAAGAGGCAGCATGCACATTTTCAAGAAGAGATTTGACACAATGTGGGCAAATTAAGGCTGTGGAAGGGAGAATACATGCATTCTTTAAATGCTATGAGATGTTTTTCCCCATGCAGGCCATTTGGTAGGCAGTATTAAGAACTACACACAACTCTTATTACTAAACTACATTGCCTTTATCTTTTCTGCATTACTGCAGCCTACTTTTCCATCCATCCTCAGCATTTATCAATTGTGACAACGAGATCACCAAAACACACAGTAGTGTATGCACATGGAGGAGTTAACCTGAAAACACCCAGCATTGTCTTAAAGTTTTGGAGTTTCTAAATTATAAGACAGACTAAAAAACAAATCTATTTTCATGCAATCAATGTTTGAAGTGCTGCTGTTTCAAATAATTTAACCTGGACTGTAGAAACAAATTACTAATCTTCCAAGCCCCAGCATTATCTACTTGAGACAGTTCTGTAAGTCCTTCAGCAGGTTTGTTCACAGGTCTCATTAAAATTAACCGAATGCAACAGTAGCACTCACTCATCTTCTTTTGGCACCAGCTCCAACATATTTAGCAGTATCACTACAATCATCACTTATCAGTCATGGAAACAAGAAATTACTCATAAGAGGAACAGTGATATTGAATGCAAACTGTTCAAACAGAAGTTATATACCCAAGAATTTACTATGAAAAAAATTGTAGTTAAAAACATGCATCAGGAAACATTATGTTCATTTTCAGACTGTACAGAGAATCCACAGCTTTGAGTGGATTTCTGGCCCTAGAATACGCACCAGCTGCTGATGGGGGTCTGCGGGGTGTGGGTGGAGGTGGTCTGGAAGGCCTGGGAGGTCGAGAAGGTTTGCAGCTTCCATTGGTGAGTAGTGGAGAATCACTGCCATTAACAGTCTTGTTTTCATTTGAAGCAGCATCTTCAGAGCTTTCAAGGCCATTTGAGTTAGTCCTTTGTAGGAAAAGACAGAAAGGAGAACTATACTAAGTCTATGGATGAGAACAAGCTTTATAAAAGAAATGAGAATGTAATAATTATGGCTAGATAAGATTTTTACATTCATGATAATTATAAAAAAAAAACTATGGGTTTGTATAAACACTCTGAGAATTTACCCGAGGCACACGAGATGAAAACGGAGTGAAGCAGATGTACTAACAGCCGCTGTGGACATCTCCTTTTTCATTACCCAACTCAATACAGCTGCCTTCAGGCCCTCTGCACTTTGCTGCTCAACCTTTTCCTCCCATGAATGCCACTAGTCTCTAATGAGATGGGAAGTTGATTAAGACTGTAGAACAGCCTGTATGCATTGGCTCCACATGGTAAGCATACGTTCAGAACAAACAGGCGGCTTGAAAATTTTAGACAAATTAACTACGCACGCAGATTCTCCCCCTAAGCTCAGTTCTGGATATTGCTAAGAGAACTTAGGACTAAGCATTAAGATTTTGAAGAGGAGCTATGAAATAATAAGCAGCATCTCAACTTTTCAAGCACTTAACTTGAAATAGCTGCCTTCATTCACTCTGTGCCAGTCAGTACCTAGCAGCGTATTAGTCTGATACATTTGTACCCCACTGAGCGGAGATAAATGCACCTACACCTTTATGTCTAAAGCATTTAGTTACCTAGTGGATTGGCAGGTCAAATACAGAGGCCATAAGCAATAAAAACACAGGTTTCATTTCAGACCAATGCCTTTAAAATTACATCCTTATAAAAACACAGTAGGTAGTAGGTAGGCCTAGTTAAACCACAACGCATAAGAGATCAAGTAGAATCACCCACGTCTGACCTCAATATCCATGTCAAATGTACCTTTGCCCCAGACTAGGTGTGCTACATGTGACAATTTACACCGTGCTACAACCCTGAAGTAAATGACCATGATGTGCAAATCACTGGGGATGTGAAGTCTGCAAGAACTATAGCCTCACTTTCCCTTGGCCCTAGTAAGTACTGCTTCTGTTTGAATTTTACTGTCAGAAGTAAAACCTATTATCTTTTGTGGACTTAGATCAGGCATTTTAAGACAATGGTGC